>NW_022196899.1:6169429-6191358 GCF_008632895.1 Mastomys coucha
AAAAAAAAAAGGCCTTTGTGGTGCTTATGTAGTTTATGTGTCAGTAATTTGGACAGGGATGACTTGTCTGCATCTTAGTATTGGTGGTCTCAGCTAGAAGATTTGAAGACTGTCCAGCACGCAACTTGATCATACAGCATAAAAGCATGTGTTAGAGCCCGTGAGATTTCAAAAAAAAAAAAAAAAATTGAAAAAATAAATAAGGGCAATTAAGTGCACAACTGAATTCAGAGTTTATTATTGAAGATTCTTGAGTTTAGGATTTACAAATTCATCTGGTGAATTTTTACCTTTTTTTTTTTAATACCATTCAAATCAGACCTATCAATTTGTACTCAAGGGATGTTGTTTTGCTTGTGTGTTGACACTCAGCATCCCCCTACACACAGGCACAGCGGCCGCCTTACTCTAGAAGGAGCTGTGTCTAATTTAGTTCATCTTTCTACCCTGACAACACTTAAGAGAGTCTGGATCATATCAAATCATATAGATAGTCAATGACTGCTTGGTAAATGGCTACGTTTCCGAGAGCGACCGCTACTGCTGGGGGCTCAGGGCTGTAAGCTGTAGGACGGTCAGGGCACAGTCAGGGGCTTTTCAGTGAAAAGGGTAACACGCATGCTCAGTGACTGGCATGGCGATGGAAGTTTCAGTACTGGAGCTCTTCTGAACCTGTAAGAAAGACACAGACATTTTTAAACTCTTGTTCTTCGGCCTGTAATACCATCTAGTAGTCTATGAATAAATACAGGAGTCACGCTACAACAATCAAAATAAAACTATTATTGGAAGACAGGAGGGTCTCCTCCCTCCCTCCCTCCCTCCTTCCCTCCCTCCCTCCCTCCCCCTCCCCTCCTTCCTCCTTTTCTCTTCTCTTCTCTTCTCTTCTCTTCTCTTCTCTTCTCTTCTCTTCTCTTCTCTTCTCTTCTCTTCTCTTCTCTCTCTCTCTCTCTCTCTCTCTCTCTCTCTCTCTCTCTCTCTCTCTTTCTTTTTTTTGAGACAGGGTTTCTCTGTGTAGCCCTGGATGTCCTGGAACTCACTTTGTAGACTAGGTCGGCCTCAAACTCAGAAATCCGCCTGCCTCTGCCTCCGAAGTGCTGGGATTAAAGGCGTGGGCCACCACTGCCCGGCACTCCTTCCTCTTTTCTTCCTTTCAAAATTCTCATCTTTTTGTAGGGCCTAATTTGACAATGGGTGGGGCTGCAGAAGATAACATCTCCGGGCTCACTTCTTTCTGTCATTCTTTTATTATATATCATCTATTTGCATTCTAATAAAGTCACAGAAAAGAGAGCATGTATCTTTAGCATCCTAACTTGATTTTACTCTTATAGATATATCTTACAAACTCCCTTCCTTACCAGCAGAGAGTAAGGGTTTTTCTTTCTCTACATCCTGGTCAGCATCCCTTCTCATTTGTTTTCTTCTTTTATTATTATGAGAATTTTACACATGTATAAAATGTATACTAGTCAAGTACCTCCTCCCTCTATCCAATTTCTCTCCTTTCTCTGCTACCACAAACACTAGTCCCTCTCAGTTGTATGTGTTATTTTGTAAATCCATTGTATGCAGGTAGTATGTACCTTTTCCATTGTGTGGATTATCTCTTCATTCTAGCAATTATTTGTCTTTTGTTGGTCCTTGGGATTATTTTCTATATTAGGACTCCCTTTGAAATGACCCTTGCCTATACTGATATCATGAAGTCTTTTCCATATGTTTTCTTTGAGTGCTAAAAAATTGTTTTATTTTACCCTAGTAAAATAGTGAAAATAGTTGTTTCCTTGGAGCATGTAAGTTCCATGCTCCAGTGCCAAGAAAGAAGGAGGTTTCACAGGAGGCTGAAGATGTAAGGACTTGCAGGCAGATCATTCACTCTGAATGAGGCTGCCAATCAGACTACTAGCTGGACAGATGCTTTCAGGCACCAGGCACACTTAGGCACACACGAGTAAACTCAGGCACACATGTAGACTAACACACAGATCACATGGAAGTGGGCACACAGGCCTACAGAAAGATCCACAGAGACTGTGGCAAAGGTAAAAACAAAAACTCTGACCTCTGGCCTCAGGTCATGATTATACAGAACCTACCCAAAAGTGTCATTCTGCCAGAAAGAGTTATGGGACCGATTTTCTCATTGCTCACATTAAGGTTCCCTGGATAGCCGGTGTCAGCCACCTTGTGCTGTCTCGGAGACAGACATCTATTTCACCAAACCCATCTGGACCCACCCTAGATGCCACGCCAACTGTCACCTGAACATAAACAGCCCCTTAGAGACCCCGTTTCCCAACAGGATGTTATTCAAGATTGCAACCAAAAGAAGGGACCAACCTAGGATGGATGTCTCTCGAAAGTGGAAAACAGAGCGAACAGGGTGACTCACTTATACCAACCTTGCTGTATCCAAAGGTACTTGTACATCTGTTTATTCTGCTGTGCTAGTCACAGTAGTCAGGAACAGGAACTGGTCTAGATGTCTGTCACAGATAAATGGATAGAGAACACAGGGTACTTAGACAATGAGATTTTATACAGCCACCAAGAAAAATGAAACATTTTCATGACATTTTCAGGAAAATGGGTGCACCTGGAAATCATGTCCAATAAAGCCAGACTCAGAAAGACTCCATGTGTTTTCTCTCATATGCAGACGCTTGATTCTAAAGTGTGTATATGTGTGTGTGTGTGTGTGTGTGTGTGCATGTATGCATGTGTGCATAGGTTGTACAAGTAGAAAGGGGATTATTATAGGGTCAGAGGAGATCTTAAGTGAATAGGAAATAGGGTTATAAAGCTGTATAATGAGAAAGCAGAGACTAGGGATAGCTGGAGGAGAATATGGAAATGGCTGGAGGTAAGAGGGGGCCGAAGCTGTGGGAAGGGAGAGAAGAAAGAATAACTGTAATGACCTAGGTGTATGAAACCCGTTACCATGTAGGAAACCTAAACAAAAAAGACAGCAATCTATATTTATAGAGTATGGGTTGCTAAAAGTGAGTCGCTAGGAGAAAGGGAGTGATCATTTTTACCTCTGATACGTTTTGGGAATATACTCTCTAAAACATTTATAAGGAATACTCCTTTTAGCTTCGCCTACCTCCTTGTCACGGTCGACATTAACAGGATTGAGCCGAGGCAACTGTGGCACAGAAGGTAAAAAATTTCCATTTCAGTGAAGACGGGTTGGTGACTGACATCTGGGCTAGCATTCATATGCTTCCCATGATCAGTGCTGTGACCCTGGGCAAATATGTGTTCCTTTCTGCCTCTGAGCTTCATTTATAAAACACAGGAAATGTCAGCTTTTCTAAATGTTTAAAAAGAGTAAGAGAAATAACTACACATACACATACACACAAACACATTAGGTGAAATTGTTAGAATTGAAAATTATAGTTGAATTACCTTTTGCTTTTCTTCATTAAATCTGTATTTAAACAGGTTGCTTTAAAATATAAACCGTGCCTCAAAATTTTGTTTGCCTAGTAAATTTCAAAATAAAAAAAATTCAGATTTCTTCTGAAATTATACTTTCAATTAAAAAAAAAATCCAGCTGGAAGGAGATGTTCTGATTTTGTAGCCCTTACAAGCTATATTTTGGCGTGCAGTCATTCAAAGCTTCATTTTGATTTCTCTATTCAGCCACATAACAACAGCCATTGTATTTATTGATATACTTGAGTCTTACAAAAATAATGTGGCAGTCCTATATCATGTGACCCAGAAAGACATGTAGTTTTTTGTTCTGCTGAAATTGCTCAGTTTGTAATAAGTTTGAGAAAAAAAAATGAAAAAAATGAAGGTATTGGAAAATGAAATATGTTTTTTAATTGAAAAGAGACTATGATTGTTTTTTCCCCCAATCTAAATCAAATTAGTATGGTAGTGCTTTCAGGCAATTGGAAAGAGGAATTATTTTCTGAAAATAATGACCTCATTATACAGTCTAAAAATACAAGTTAAAAAACTCTTTAGTTGTTTTTATGCTGCGACAAATGATTTAAAAGTGAAAATATTTTTAGAGCACACAGGCAGGCTTAACTTTTGTCTCTAAATACTTTATAAGCAGTAGAAAAGTTCTTTGTTGGAATTTCCACTTAGGCTCCAGTCATACATAAATTGCCTAGAGAAGAAAGGTGAGGTTCTTTTTAATAACATTACAATAAATAATGTTTCTATTTTGATAAATTTCACAGAAATTTTAATGAATTATTTTTTAAATTTACAATTTGGTATAGTTTAATTTTTATGGACTATAATGTTAGTTTTTATGCCATATGTCTTAGGGTTGCTATCACTGTGATAAAACACCATGGCCAAAGCAATTTGGGGAGGGAAGAGTTTATTTGACTTACACTTCCATATCACAATTCATCACCAAAGGAAGTCAGGACAGGAACTTAAATAGGGCAGGACTCTGGAGGGAGGAGCTGATGCAGAGAGCATGGAAGGGTGCTGCTTACTGGCTTGCTCCCCAGGGCCTGCTCAGTCTGCTTTCTTATAGAACCCACCACTACCAGCCCAGGGATGGCATCACCTACTATGGGCTGGCCCTCCCCCATCAGTCATTAAATAAGAAAGATACCCTGCAGACTTACTCATAGCCTGCTCTCAGGGAGGCATTTTCTCAGTCGAGGTTTCTTCCTCTATAGTGATCCTAGCTTGTTTCAAGTTGACATAAAACTAGCCAGCACGCTGCGGCTAACACAAAGATAATTCAAATGCACGAAACAGAATGCAGTCCGTACAATGGAGGCTGTTCTAAACGTTGTTGTTTGTGAAGGAAGCACAGCCCGTCAGTGCCACCCAGTCAGTCTGAGTATTCGCTTTCATCACTTAAGTAAAATGCCATGTCTCAAACTCCAGTTCTCACTAGACTTCTTAATAATATAAAATACTGCCAGGAGGTGGTGGCGCATGCCTTTAGTCCCAGCACTTGGGAGGCAGAGGCAGGCGGATTTCTGAGTTCGAGGCCAGTCTGGTCTACAGAGTGAGTTCCAGGACAGCCAGAGCTACACAGAGAAACCCTGTCTCAAAAAAAAAAAAAAAAAAAAAAAAAACCCAAAAACAAAAACAAGAGCAAAACCAAAACAAAACAAAATACTGTACAATTGAAGCCGTAGGAACAACTATTAATAATCTAAACCTAGATGTTAGAAACAATTACCACGCCCTTCAGTCATTTTCCTTTTCCCATTTACTGGTACATGAACTATGTAAATCATGATTTAAATGTAGCCTTTAACTCTTGGAATCCTATCAAGATTTCAACTTCCACATTTTAGATACTGCGACATTGACTAAGCATGCAGTCATGCTTACCTGTCTGTCCACATGTAATATACTCAGTTATGACATCTGTCAATCTATCTGTCCATCTACCCACCCACTTCTTACTAATCTACTTAAGTACTGAACTTACACCATTCCTACCTCCAACAGGGTTTCTTGACTGCACTGGAATTAGCTCTGTAGACCAGGCTGGCCTCAAGCTCACAGAGATCTGGTTGCCTTTGCCTCCCGAGTGCTGGGATTAAAAGTGTGTGCCACTAGCCAGGCAGAGGTGGCACATGCCTTTAATCCCAGCACTTGGGAGGCAGAGGCAGGCAGATTTCTGAGTTCAAGGCCAGCCTGGTCTACAGAGTGAGTTCCAGGACAACCAGGGCTACACAGAGAAACCCTGTCTCAAAAGAACCCCCCACCCCCCAAAAAAAAGTGTGTGCCACCACTGCCAGTCTTATACTTCTGCTAAACATGAGCTGCTAGACTTTTCTTTGCCGTGACCACATATCCACGAGAACAACTTAAAGAAGGAAGGGTTATCTGGGGCTGATGTTTTCATTCTGTCCTTGGCTGTCTGGCTCCATTGCTTTCCGACAGGTAGACAGGCAAGATGTGAAGAAGTGGCACTGTGGAGGGAAGCTGGTCTCCTCTTGACAGCCGGGGGGGGGGGGGGGGAAGAGGGAGGACAAAGTAGGCCAGGGGAAGGTATAGTCCCTAAGCACAGGTGCGGGGTGACCTCTTCCTCCAGCTAGGTTTTCACAAACTCCCGAGACGGTAATTAGCTAGGGACTAAACTTTCTTAGCGCACGCTGTAGTCAAACCCCAACCATGGTTGTATATATGTGGCATTAATGATGCTTCTCTTCCAGTTTCAAAAAAAAAAAAAAAAAACTCAGTAGATTAAATTTTCAAAGATATTTAGGATTGAAAACTCAGAATCAAACCATGAATTTGCCTTTTGGCTGTTGTAATAGTCTTTGCTGTTTTGAACTAAAGCTTTAGGTTCTACCCATAGGGCGCCATACTCCTAATAAACAGCTGACTTGTGTCTCCTAGAATGCTGATCTCATTTCATGGGCCAACCATCGCCTTCTGCTTCCTTCTCTTCAGTCTTCCCACGCCCTGTGTGGGTTTGCTTTAAATATCCACTGTAAAGTGAAAAGCATTTGTGAGCATGAGAGTCCATAGCTGCTGTCTTAGTCAGGGTTTCTACTCCTGCACAAACATCATGACCAAGAAGCAAGTTGGGGAGGAAAGGGTTTATTCAGCTTACACTTCCACATGGCTGTTGATCACCAGAGGAAGTCAGGACTGGAACTCAAGCAGGTCAGGAAGCAGGAGCTGACGGAGAGACCATGGAGGGATGTTCCTTACTGGCTTGCTTCCCCTGGCTTGCTCAGCCTGCTCTCTTATAGAACCCAAGACTTCCAGCCCAGGGATGGCACCACCCACGAGGGGCCCTCCCCTCTTGATCACTAATTGAGAAAATGCCCTACAGCTGGATCTCATGGAAGCACTTCCCCAACGGAAGCTCCCTTCTCTGTGATAACTCCAGCCTGTGTCAAGCTGACACACAAAACCAGCCAGTACAGCTTGCCTACCTTCCTGCCCTCTCCCTGCGTGGTGTCGGTGCTCTAACCTCATTCTCCACAGGTTCCTAGTGTCAACTGTTTCGAGAGCTGCCATCTACATGCACAAACTTGTGCAGGGGCTATAAAGTAAATCTGCGGTAATAAGCCAGTGCTGGTAAATCAGCCTCGTCAACCTGACTCAGATTCCTCCTGTATTCTTATGAAAAAAAAAAAATGCCCACTCTAGCCAACTCCTCACAATCTCTCATTAGCTCTACACTGAAGAGTGAAGGACAAATGCTGTACCAGGGCAATACAGACCCTTTAATCCATCTTGTCTTTATCTCCAGCTCCTCTCTCACCAAACACATTATCCAAATAAGCTTATTCATTCTTCTCCGACAGTCAAGGGCATGGCACAAGGGCGGGAGCTGCCTGTTTTATTTTTGCTCTGTCACCTCTTGATGCATTCCTTGGGTAAGTTAATTAATTTACCCAATCACCTAACCAACTGTCATTACTGAAAAATAGCTAGTAATCGAGTCCCCTTCACAGGGATAGTTGAGGAAGTTAAAGTGTTAGTCCACGTAGGACTGTAGAGAGTTATGCATGCTGAGTCTTCAGAAATTGAGTATAGATGGATGGCTTTAAGTATGTGAACATATGTATGAATATATGTCTGTACAGCTGTGCATTAGTGTTTGTGTGTAAATGTGTAAATTTATGTGTGCTTAAATGTACATATTTTGTGAGTAGATGTGTAAATTTATTTGTGCATGTTTATGTGTATATGTGTATGTAAATGTTTGTACACCTGTATATTTATGTCTGTGTACATGTACATGTTTAAGTTTGTATGTTACAAATGTATGTTTATGTATGTGTAGATGTGTATATTTATGTTGCACACATGTATATATTTAGGTTTATGCATTTTCATGCATATGTTTCTGGGTATATAAATGTGCATGTTTTTGTGTGTTTATGTGTATATTTATATGTATGTTCACATGTATGTTTATGTGTATACTTGTGTATGTTTCTGCATATCAAGGTGTATGTTTATGTTTGTATGTATATTTATACTAATATATATCTTGTATATATTTGTCTATGTAAATGTATATGTTTGTGTATATAATACATGTTTACCTTTCTGTGAATATACATGTATGTTTACATGTGTGTACATGCATGTATTTAGGTTTTGTGTGAACATGTGCATTTTTATGTTTATGTGTACATGTGCATATTTATGTGTGTATCTATTTGTATATTTGCATGTGTACTCACACTTATTTTTGTGTGTTTACATGTGTATATTTATGTCTGCATGTGTACATATGTATGTTCATGTATGTGTATATTTATGTGTATGCACATGTGAAAGCTTTTTTGTGTGTGTACATGTCTATGCATTTGTGTAAATTTATTGTATATGTGCATTCACATGTATATACTTATATATGTATACATGTAAATGTTTAAGTTTGTGTGTATACATGTGTGTGTTTATGCTTGTATGTGCATGTGTATTTTATATGTGTATACATGTGTGCTTATGTGTACACATACGTTATAGGTATACATATAATATATGCATACACATATGCATGCATATATGAATATATAATATATACACATGCACAGACAAGCACAGAAATGCACATATATACACACAAATGGACACGTGAGCACAAACATAAATAAACACATGTGTGCACACACTTAAATATATGCATGTACACACATAAATATACACATGTAATAACATAAATATATACATGTACACATGAACATAAATATAGTCATATACACACAGAAATATATAAATATATAAATATATGTATATACACACAGATAAATATGATAGGCAAAACCACATAAACATATACATTTACACACACATAAACATACATGTACATACAAACTTAAATGTATCCATCCACACATGCTAATATAATGTATATATGTACACATATAAATGCACATATACTCATAAATGTACACATATGTGAGCATACATATATACAAACTACACAACAAACATAAATATATATATGTACACACATAAACATATACGTATATACATGTATATACAGGTATACACATTATACACACATAAATATTCATATACAGGCACATATATTTATATATGTATTCACAAAATTTGTATACACATATAAATACTACATCTAGCACACACTGTACACCACACACTGCACACTCATTGCCATATTCTCCAAAACACTCATTGCACACTTCACACGCTGCATATTATACATTGGAGACTGAACACTGCATGTGACATGCCATTTACTCCAGATCACACACCATACACTGAATACCACATACCACCAAATGCACACTGCACACCTCACAGTGCACATCCACATATCACACCGCACAGCACACACTGTATGACACATATACTGCATACTGTATACCACACACTATTCACTACCTGGACACTGTATGCATCATGCACTGGACAGAGCACATTGCACACCACACAACCTGCACACTCTACACCACGCACCGTGCACACTCACTTGACATTACACACAGTGCACACTGGACAGCACACACACCACACACTACATACCATACTCTGAATACTATACCCTGTACAGCACACATCACACACCACACACAGTAAATCACACACTGCGTACCATGCCCCACACTGGACACAACACAATGCGCCCCACATCCTAAACACCACACATCACAAACCGCACAGCTCACACTGTACCTTGCACAAAACACATGGCATACCACGCAGCAGATATGTCTCTATTGAGCTTATTTTCACCTACAGATCCTTTTCCTACAAAATCATTAATTTCTTTTCTGTTTTAGAATTTTAAAAATTACATTTTGTGTGTGTGTGTGCACCTGTGCATGCATGTGCCGTCTGGGCGTGAAGGTCATAAGTTTCACGAGTTGGTTGTCTTCTTCCACCATGTTTGTCCCAGGACTTGAACTCAAGGTATTAAACTTGCCAGCAAGCACCTTTACCCAATGAGTTATCTCACCAACCATTTTCTGTTTATTATAAAGCCCGTCTTTCCTTAAGACATAGTTCAGATCTAGTTTTCACCCTTATAAACTCGTGTTTCTTTTCAGTGTCATTGAAACAGTACTTAGGAAAGGCAGCTTCACATTTTATAACTGAAGCTTGGATGCTTAGGGAAGAGCTGGAGTGCTGTGGGCTGGTATGCTGGGACAATAGTCATAAGCTGAGACTGGCATGGGCAAGGAACCTTCACTTATCCAAATCTACCACCAAGCCAAAACGAGCACAATCTATCACAGTTGTTAGGTTTGGTTGTTTATTCACTTCTTTATGAGGAAATAAAGATCACTGAATGCCACGCCCACTCCAGTTGGGTCTGCATGGCAGCAGTCCTGAGGCGTAAAGTTTCAAGGAAGCTAGTCTCCTGGAGCCCCCTTGGCCCACTCCAGTGGAGTCTGTGTGACAGCAGTCCTGAGGCGTAAAGTTTCAAGGAAGCTAGTCTCTTGGAGCCACCTTGGCATCCCTAACTCAGAAGTGGTCCACATTTGTCCTTGCGATAGTCGATGGAGGGTCTCGCGTGCTTTCTTTCTTATTAGGTATAAAGGTGCCCTCATGGAATGATTTGACTAATAGTTAAGCTAAACTGGACATTGCTTTCTGACTTCCACCAGTGTTCCAACATCCTAGCCTATGCTGAGCTGAACCTCGGCCTGGAGTTTCGTAAAGAATGTACCCATTCGGACTAATTGCCTCCAGCTTTGTTAGGGTTGGTGTATTATCTAACTTTCTTTTGCCTTCTGTAATGACCATTTAAACCTGATGCTTATTTTGAGAAAATACACTCGGATTCAACACTCCCTCATGTTTGCGTCTGTGTGCCATTTTTTTTTTTTGCCAACTCCTTGCCCCCCTAATTACCAGGACCCCGATTTTCTCCCACGGATTGAGGGACCCTCGACTAACCCTCGACTAGTGGCAACTGAAAAAAAAATGTCAGTCCTTTCCCTCTGGTTCATGAGTGCTGGTTCTCTGTGCACAACCCCTCCAGGTTTTCTTCTCTTCTGACTTCATTTGATTCTGTGTTTGCCTTCAGGACAACTCCCCTCCTCATTTTCACACATAAAACTCTTCTCTGGGATCTAGGAAATGTCTCTCCCTTATACTGTTCCTTTCTAAAAGGCATGCCCTGTTCAGCTGAGAGCAGGCACCATGGAAAATGGTACAATTTATATCAGAGAATTCCCAAAAACTATTCCCAAATTATGTAGACCCCTGCGATCACTTATTGGTTTATCTTTATCTTTCTTTCTACCTATCTCTAAATAGAGATTGCCTAAATTATACTATAAGAGCACGTCATAATTCCCAGACAGTTTCAATCCAGAAGACTTTTCCCTCAGATATATGCATGAGCTTTCTGTCCCTAAGCTCTTCAACTACTTCCTGTCTAACCTTCCTTAGGATGACGGGTGATAGGAGATTGCTTCTGTCTGCAGAAAGTCTTCTATTTTTAGGAGGAAGTGATGTTTCTGTGTGCTTGGTGGGAGTTCTGGTTAGGGTTTGTCAACAGGATACAATTATAGCCACCTGGGAAGAGTGAGTCACAGCCAAGGAATGGTATAGAACATGGAATCCGTGCCTCTAATGGACTGGCCTGTGTAGGAGTTGAAAG
This sequence comes from Mastomys coucha, assembly GCF_008632895.1. Classification (NCBI taxonomy): domain Eukaryota; kingdom Metazoa; phylum Chordata; class Mammalia; order Rodentia; family Muridae; genus Mastomys; species Mastomys coucha. Next base: position 6,180,988 of record NW_022196899.1, read on the forward strand.
TCCTCATATCCAAACTGGACAAAGCAATTCAATAAAAAGAAAAGGGATTCAAAAGCAGGCAAAAGCAGAGATACATCCACACCCATTGCTAGGAGTCCAACTAAAACACCAAGCTAACAGCCATAACATATACACAGAGGATCCGTGCAGATCCATGCAGGCCCCAGGCTTGCCACTTCAGTCTCTGTGAGTTCATGTGAGTTCTGCTTAGTTGATTCTGTGGGCCATGTTCTTCTTGTGTCCTCTATCCATTCTGACTTCTACAGTTTTTCCTCCCCATCTTCTGTGGTGTTCCCCCATCTCCAGGGGAGGGAACTGATGGAGACCTCAAATTTGGACCCTTTTTATACGGTTGCAGGAAGCTTCTCTGATAATAACTGGACAAGGACCTCTCTGAGTATAGCAGGATATCATTAGGAATCATTTCTTTTTCTTTTTTTCTTTTGTCTTTTCTCCTTCTGCTTCTTCTCCTCCTCCTCCTTCTTCTTTTTCTTCTTCTCCTCCTCTTCTTTCTCCTCTTCCTCCTCCTCCCCCTCCCCCTCTTCCTTCTCCCTTCTTCCTTCACCTCCTCTCTTCTTTTTCTTCTTCCTCCTCCCCTCCTCCCCTTTTCGCCACCTCCCCTTCTTTTCTTTCTCCTCTTCCTCCTCCTCTCTTCCTTCTCCCCTCTTCCTCCTTCCTCCTCCTCCTCTTTGTCTTCCTTCTCCTCTTCCTCCTCCTCATTGTCTTCCTCCTTCTCCATCTCCTCTTCCTCCTCCTTCTCCTCCTTCTCCTCCTCCTCTTCTTCTTCCTCTTTTTCTTCTTGCCGGTTGTATTTGTTTTTTTGTTTGTTTGTTTGTTTGTTTGTTTGTTTTTGTTGTTCTACCCTAGCTCTTTGAACTATTCAGTCTCTGGTTTCTGTCCATCCAAGTAGAGCGCTGTCTTCCTCTCCTGGTGTGAGCCTCAAGGTAAACCCAACATTGGTTGGCCAGTTCCACAAGTTCTGTGCTACCACTGCTCCAGGACATCTCACAGGCAGGGTAGGCTGCAGATGGAGGGTTTTGTGGCTGGGTTGGTGTCCAGGTGCCTCTTGCCTTAGCGTATAGAGTACCTTCTCATGAAAAGAGACTAAAATGTAGGGATGAAGGCTCTAAGCCAGCACCAGCTCTACCAGTGTGTGGAAGTTGTTCTCAGCAGTGGGGATGCACTGTCAATTTTCAGAGTAATGCTCTGTTCTAGCATCAGCTTGGTTGTTTAGAGAGCTCCACAGGACATCCTCAGGCAACAATGCAACTGAATGTGACTAAGTCACACCACTGGGAGCCTTGCCTGGGTTCAAAAGCTGGCCAGTTCAGATTCTGTATCCTCCATTACTAGGAGTCCTCTCTATGGTGACTATCATAGATTCCAGAAGTTTTCATTGCCCCCAAAGCCCCCCCTAATTCCATTAATCTCTCCCAACACTGCACTCTCTCCTACAGTCCTGATCCCCTCCACAATCTGATCCGTCCTGCTCTCATCCTCACCTGCCCTGAGGTTGGCTAGCCACATAATCTATTCTATTTCCCTTTCCCAGGGAGAACCATGCTTTTCCCTATAGCCCTCCTCTTTACCTCACCTCTCTGGGTCTGTGGATTGTAGTTTGATTATCATTTACTTAGCTGCTAAATGATTTTTTTTTTCCATCTGTTTTCCTGAAAATTTCATGATGTTTGTTGTTTTAACCACTGAGTAATATCCCATTGGGTAAATGTAACACATTTTCATTATCCATTCTTTAGTTGAAGGGCATCTAGGTTGTTTATAGTTTCTGAGTATTATGAATAAAGACACAACTAACATAGTTGAACAAGCATTCTTGTGTTAGGATGGGGCATCCTTTCAGTATATGCCCAAGAGTGGTTTAGCTGGGACTTGAGGTAGATTGATTCTCAGTTTTCTAAGAAACTGCCATATTAATTTTCAAAGTGGCTGTAGAAGTTTGAACTCTTACCAACAATGGTGGAGGGATCCCCTTGCTCCTCATCTTCACTAGCATGGGCTGTCATGTGTATTATTGATCTTAACCCTTCTGACAGGTGTAAGATGGAATCTCAAAGCAGTTTGAGGTTTGTATTTCCCTGAGGGTGAAGGGTGTTGAACATTTTTTTTATTTCTTAGCTATTTCAGATTCCTTTATTGAAAATTCTGTTTAGATATGCATTCCATTTAAAAAAATTGGATTAATTGTTTTTAATATCTAGCTTATTGAGTTCTTCATATATTTTGGATACTAGACCTGTTTGGGATGTGAAGTTGCTAAAAATCTTTCCCCATTCTGTAGGCTGTTGTTTTGTTTTCAATGACTGTGTCCTTTGCCTTACAGAAGCTTAGTTTCATGAGGTCCCAATAATTAATTGTTAGTCTTAGTGCCTGTACTATCAGTGTTCTGTTTTTATAACGTGTGCCAATGAGTTCAAGGCTGTTCCCCACTTTCTCTTATATCAAGTTCAAGTGTAAAGGATTTATGTTGAGGTGTTTGATCCACTTGGACTTGAGTTTTTTGCAGGGTGATAAATATGGATCAATTTGTATTCTTCTGCATGCAGACATCCAGTCTGATCAGCACCAGTTGTTGAAGATGCTTTCTTTCTTTCTTTTTTTTTTCCAGTGTATACTCATGGCTTCTTTATAAAGACATCAGATTTCCATAGTATGTGGATGTTGCAGCATTTTCTCTGTCCAATCACACCAGGACAGTAACAGGCCTGTAATTGGACAGGAATAGAGAGGTGGAGCTAGAAGCTGAGAAAGAGAGGTCAGAGGGAGAAGAGAGCAGCTGGATCATGGTGTCAGAGGAAGGTGAATAGTCAGACCCCGAGTGGGTATAACCAGGCTAAGGTTTTTACAAGAATAAATTACTTGAGTCAAAATTCGTCTTTATCATTTGGAATTGAAATTATTGTATTGGCATCTTGTCATTATGACCTTATTATTATATGAACCTGATTAGATAATTAAGCCTTAAGAGTCTTGTTTACTGGGTTCTAGACATTAGATGAATGATTGTGGGGATGTGTAAGGAGTTGCCTGTGAGAGAGATGTTGTTGCTAGCTGGGAGAAAATAGAAAGAACCTCACTGAGACTTAGTGTTAAGGCTGGGCAGTACCAGAATTAGAATGTGCATGTGGGAAAGAGAGTTTGTGGGGTAGATTTGAAAGACCCCCAGAACTGGGGAGATCCTTACTCAAGTCTTGGGATGACGTGGCCACCTAATAACTCACGAGAGACCGAACTTGCTGCAATCACATGAGGTTTACTTGGGATAGGCCAGTACCGGGGTCGATCTCGTGACCATACAGGCCAGAGGAATTCAACCCCGAACACAAGAAGTGAGGGGTATTTAAAGGGAAAAATCACAAGCTGGGGGCGGGGAGAGGGTTACCAAGGAAACATAACATAAAGACAGTGGAAAAGTTTAGAGGGACCCAACTCAAGGTATTCAGTTAGGGAGGGGAACATATTCATTCTAGGAATGTAATCTTCATCTACTGGTCGACAGGGTGGAGAGTCTCATAAACCAGTAGACCTTCATTCCTAGTTCTGCCCTCATTGTGGATCAGTCAGGAGGGGCAGGTTTCAGGAACCAGAGCCCTGAGGCTCTGAGTTAGCCAAGTTCCTGGAACTAGCTACTTCACATTTTTGGCTTGATACAGAGGTTTTCCATGCCTCCTTTTAGGTAAAGGTTATACATTATACATACATTTCTATTAAATGCCCTCATTTTAAATTCTAAGATTCTCCAGCCTTTCAGATTCACTTTTTAAAATAATTCCTGCAACATGTGGATTATGTCTGGGTCTTCAGTTCAATTCCATTGATCCATGTGTGTATTTTTATGTTAATACCATGTGTTTTTAAAAATCACTGTAGCTCTGTTACAGCTATAAATCAGAGATGGTGATACCCAGTTCTTTTATTAAATCCTATGTGTGTGTTTTCATATGAATCCTTTTTCAAGATCTGTGAAGAATTGTGTTGGAATTCTGATGGAGATTTCAGTGAATCTATAGATTGCTTTGGATAAGAGGGCTGTTTTTCCTATGTCAATCCTACTGATCTATAAGCACGGAAGAGTTTTCATCTCCTGACATCTTCTTCAGTTTATTTCTTCAAAGACTTGAAGTTTTTAATCATACAGGTTTTTATCATACAAGATTTTTCACTTGCTTGGTTACAGTTTCTCAAAGGTATATTAATTGAGGCTATTGTGAAAGGTGTTTCCCTGATTTCTTCCTCAATCCGTTTGCCATTTGTATATAGGAAGGCTACTAATTTTTGTTTTGTTTTGTTTTGTAGTTAATTTTATATCTAGCCGCTTTGCTGAAGGTATTTATCAGCTATAAGAGTAGAAGTTTTGGGGTCACTTGTTTATACTATCATGTTGGGTTCCTCCCTCCTGCCTCAACTTCTGACTTCAGAGCTTAGAATTGGAGACTGTCAGCTCACGCCTGCTGTACCTAAAACAAAGGCCCACTACACTGAGTTCTGCCTGCAAGGATTCCGGAAGAAGGTAGCCTGGTGGCTGAGGACTTTGTTGAATGAAAACAAACTGACCGCCTGAGGACATCTGCTATTGTCCTCTGCCCTCAAGAGCGGGTACACCGGCAGTCTGCAGTCCCGACTCCCCTTGAGTCTGTTCTGACTCTTTTTTGACTCTTCCCGCAGCATTGTTTATGTTATGCAAATGTCATTGTAACCCAGAGATCCAGTTTCACTTTCTTGTGTACTTATAAATGCTGAACCCCAAAAGTAAAGTGGCAAGCCTTGATCGGAACTCCTCAACTTGGCTTCGCGTCCTTTTGTTCTCGAACTCTGTGTTTCAGGTCCTCTTTCTCCTTTTGACTGAGAGAGAACCTGGCTCGTGAAACTACCAGACAGTTTCACTATCATATCATCTGTGAATATCAATACTTTGGCTTCTTCATTTCTAATTTGTATCCTCTTGATATCCTGCAGTTTTCTTACTGCTCTAGCTAGAGAGTCAAGTACTATGTTGAATAGATATGGGAAGAGTAGACATTGTCTTGCCCCTGATTTTAGTTTGCTTCGAGTTTCCCTCCATTTGATTTGATGGTGGGTATAGGCTGGTTGTAAATTGCCTTTATTATGTGTGCTCATTTTATCCCTAATCTCTCCAGGACTTTTATCATGAAAGGGTGTTGGATTTTGTAAAAGCCTCTTTTTTTTTTTTGCATCTACTGAAATGATCATCTGTTTTGTTTTGTTTTTTTCTTCCTTTCAGTTTACTATGCACTGTATTCCATTCACTGATTTTCATATGTTGAATCTTCCCTGTATTTCAGGGATGAAGCTTACTTGATCTTTGTGGATAATTTTTTTTTGATGTGTTTTTGGATTTGGTTGGCAAATATTTTACTGAGTATTCCTGCATCTATATTTATAACTGAAATATCTTTAATTCTCTTTATTTGTGGAGTTGTTTTGTGGTTTGGCTATCAGGTTAACGGTGGCCTCATAATTTTTTTTTTTTTGTAATGTTCCTTTTGTTTTTATTTTGTGGGATAATTTGAGAAGAATTGTTTTTAATTATTTCTCTGAAAGTCTATAGTTCTGTATGAAAACTATCTGGACCTGGGCTTTTTGGGGTTGGGAGCATTTTATCTACTGCTTCTACTTCACTAGGGGTTATAGGTCTGTTTAAATTATTTATCTGATCTTTATTTACTTTTGATAAATGGTACCTATGAGAAAAATTAACCATTTGTCTTAGATTTTCCAGTTTTGTGAAGTGTATATTTCTAAGTATGTCCTTATGATTCTCTGGATTTCCTCTGTATCTGTTGTTATAGCCCCTGTTTCTTTCTGATTTTATTTATTTACTTATTTATTTATTTTTTGGTTTTTCAAGACAGGGTTTCTCTGTGTAGCCCTGGCTGTCCTGGAACTCACTCTGTAGACCAGGCTGGCCTTGAACTCAGAAATCTACCTGTTTCTGCCTCCCAAGTGCTGGGATTAAAGGCGTGCGCCACCACTGCCTGGCATTCTTTCGGATTTTATCAATTTGAAAATTCTCTCTTTGTCTTTTAGTTAGTTTGGATAACAGTTGTCTCTCCTGTTGATTTTTGCATTTTTGCATTTTTCTTTTTGTTTACCTCCTGCTGTCTACTCTTCCTGGGTGTGTTTGGTTCTTTTGTTCTAGAGCTTTCAGGTGTGTTGTTAATTTGTTAGTATGAACCCTTTCCAATTTCTTTAAAGTAGGCACTCAGTGCTGTGAACTTTCCTCTTAGTACCTTTCATTGGGCCCATAAGTTTGGGTGTGTTGTGTATTCATTTTCATTGAATTCTAGGAAGGCTTTCCCTTTATTTCTTTTTTGACTCGTTTTTCATTCTGTAGAGTTTTTCAGTTGCTATGAGTTTGTAAGGTTTCTTTTGTTTCTGCTATTGTCGATATCCAGCTTTTTTTTAAAAAAAATCATTTTGTTTATATTTCAAATGTTATCCCCTTTCCTTGTCTCTCCTCCATGAACCACTCCCCCCATCCCCTTTGCCTCTAAGAGGGTACTCCCCCACACACCCACCCATGCCCACCTCACCACTCTAGTATCCGCCTTCTCTGGGGGCATTGATCCTCCATAAAACCAAGCACCTCCCCTCCCACTGATGCCAGACGGGGCTATCCTCTGCTAGATATCTAGTGGGAGCCAGGGGCCAGCTCATACATACTCTTTGGTTGGTGGTTCAGTCCCTGCGAGCTCTGAAATCCAGCTTTAATCCATGTCAGTTGGATAGAATACAGGGGTTTATTGCAATTTTCTTTATTCCATTAAGTGTGTGTTCAGTCTTGGAGAAGTTTTCATGAGGTGGTGAGAAGGGTATACTCTTGTGTGTTTGAGTGGAATGTTTTGTAAATTATCCATTAGGTTCATATGGTTTACAACATCAGTTAGCTCCAGCCTTTCTTTGTTTATTTTTTGGTTGGATGATCTTCCTATTTATGAGAGTGGGGTTGAAGTCTCCCAGTATCAGTGTGTGAGGGTCGTTGTCTCTTCATCCATATGCTGTGTAATCTCAAACAGATTGTATATTCCTTGGGAGCAACAATCTCATTTTTCTTCTAGCTATTCTTACACTGGAGAGTGTGGTTATCAAAACATCTGTGGTTGATGAATACAACATTGTGATGGCTATTTTTATGTCAACTTGACACAAGCTAAAGTCATTGGAGAGGAGAGAGCCTCAGCTGAGGAAATGCCTCTATAAGATCCAGGCTATAGACACATATTTAAGTTAGGGTTTTATGACAGTGAAGAGACACGATGACCAGGGCAACTCATATAAAGGAAACATTTCATTGGAGCTGACTTACAGTTTCAGAGGTTTAATGTGTTATCACCAGGGCAGGAAGCACAGCTACAAGCAGGCTGCATGGTGCTAGAGAAGGAGCTGAGAGTTCTACACTTTAATCCATAAGCAGCAAAAGGAGACTGTGTTCCACACTGGGTGTGCCTTGAGCATAGGATACCTTGAAGCCCACCCCCACAGTGATACAATTCCTTCAACAAGTCTACACCTACTCCAACAAGGCCACCCCTCCTAATAGTGCCACTTCTTATGGGCAAAGCATTGAAACACATATAGGGGCCATACCCTATTCAAACATCCACAACCAATGTTTGGGGAATATTCTTAACTGGTGATTAATGAGGGAGGGCCCATACCATTGTAGATGGGGACACCCCTGGGCTAGTGGTCCTGGGTTCTCTAAGAGAGCAGGCTGAGAATTTGATGGAAAGCAAGCCAGTAATCAGCACTCCTCCATAGCTTTTGCATCAGCTCCTACCTCTAGGTCCCTGGCCCGTTTCTAGTTTCTCTCCTGACTTCCTTTGATGATAAATGGTGACGTGAAAGTGTGAGCCACATAAACCCTTTCTTTCCCAAGTAGCCTGTCTTACTTAGAGTTCTCTAGAGTCACAGAACTTATGGAATGTCTCTCTATAGTAAGGGTGCTGATGCCCTTTGAGTCTGGGACTTGAATTTTCACTGTAATTCAGCCAACCTTATAATGAGGGCTTCAGTTTGATTTTCTGCAGCTTAAGCTCTATGGTTGCTGGAGAGAAGATTCTTTTTAAGGACACACTTAGAAACCTTTAGATATTTATTTGAGTCTGGAGCCATTTGATTTTAATATATAGCTCATTCTTTTCCTTCATCAATTTGTCCACAGATAATAAGAGCAACAAACCAGCAAATATTTGTCTTATTTTTCCCGAAATTGTAGAAAACTATACTTCACTTAATTCATTGCCAGTCACAATTGATGGATCAAGATAACCAAAGGCATTGGCTTCTTTAAGTTTGAAATAAAGTTTTTACCACAGGCTTTCTATATTCTCTGAGCTCCCAGGAGAGAGGGTACCTGGAGAGTTTTCAGTAGTTGAAGGTGCTGGAAAATTATTAAACCAATTCCAAATTCTTAAAAGTTTCAGCCTTATATTTCTGCTCCTCTAGAACCAATTCTGGTACCAACTTCTGTCTTAATTAGGGTTCTCTAGAGTCACAGAACTTATGGAATATCTCTCTATATCGAGGGAATTAATTGGAATGACTTACAGTCTTTAGTCCAACTAACCCAACAATGAGCAGCTGTGAATGGGAAGTCTAGTAGTTGTTCAGTCCAAAGAGGCTAGTTGTTTAAGCTAGTCTTCTGTAGAGGGAAGTTCCAACAGATGTGCTGGTAAGGAAGTGCAAGGTGTTGAAGAAGAGTGAGTTTTTTTTTTTTCTTTCGTTTTCCAATGATCTCCTGTAGGCTCCAGCAAAAGGTATGTCCCATATTAAAGGTGTGTACCACCACTCCTGGATCTAAAACTTGCTTTATCCCAGGCTAACTTTGAACACAGAGATCTGCTTGCCTCAGTGTGCTGGAATTTTTTTTTTTATTATTATTTTCTTTATTTACAAGTCATATGATATCTCCTTTCCCAGTTTCCCCTCCGAAAAAGAAGAAAAACCAAAATAAAATAAAATAGCAAAACCAAAACCAAAACCAAAACAAAACACAAAATCTTGTTCCCTTCCCACTCCCCCTGCTCACCACCCCACCCTCTCCCACTTCCTGGCCCTGGCATTCCCCTACACTGGGGCATAGAACCTTCATAGGGCCGAGGGCCTCTCCTCCCATTGATGACCAACTAGGCCATTCTCTGCTACATATGCTGCTGGAGCCATGAGTCCCACCATGTATACTCTTTGATTGGTGGTTTAGTCCCTGGGAGCTCTGAGGATACTAGTTAGTTCATATTGTTGTTCCTCCTAAGGGGCTGCAAACCCTTCAGCTCCATGGGTCCTTTCTCTAGCTCCTTCATTGGGGACCCTGTATTCAGTTCAATGGATAGCTGTGAACCTCTATTTCTGTATTAGTCGGGCACTGTCAGAGCCTCTCAGGAGACAGCTATATCAGGCTCCTGTCAGTCAACACTTGCTGGCATCCACAATAGTGTCTGGATTTGATGATTGAATATGGGAAGAATTCCCAGGTGGAACAGTCTCTGGATTGTCATTCCTTCAGTCTTTGCTCCATAGTTTGTCTCTGCAACTCCTTCCATGGGTATTTTGTTCCTCCTTTTAAGAAGAAACAAAGTATCCATACTTTGGTCTTCCTTTTTCTTGAGTTTCTGGTGGTTTGTGGATTGTACTTTGTGTATTCCAATCTTCTGGGCTAATATCCACTTATCAGAGAGTGCATACCCTGTGTGTGCTTTTGTGATTGAGTTACCTCACTCAGTATGATATTCTTCAGGTCCATCCATTTCCCTAAGAATTTCATAAATTCATTGTTTTTAATAGCTAAGTAGTACTCCATTGTGTAAATATACCACATTTTGTGTATCCATTCCTCTGTTGAGGGACATCTGGGTTGTTTCCAGTTTCTGGCTATTATAAACAAGACTGCTATGAACATAGTGGAGCATGTGTCCTTATTACATGTTGGAGCATCTTCTGGGTATATGCCCAGGAGTGGTATAGCTGAGTCTTATAATACTATGTCCAATTTCTGGAGGAATTGCCAAACTGATTTTCAGAGTGGTTGTACCAGCTTGCAATCCCACCAGCAATGAAGGAGTGTCCCTCTTTCTCCATAACCTCTTCAGCATCTGCTGTCACCTGAGTTTTTTTATCCTAGCCATTCTGACTGGTATGAGGTGGAATCTCAAGGTTGTTTTGATTTGCATTTCCCTGATGACTAAGGATGTTGAACATTTCTTTAGGTGATTCATAGCCATTCAGTATTTGTTAGTTGAGAACTCTTTGTTTAGCTCTGTACCCCATTTTTTATTAGATATTTTCTTTATTTACATGTAAATTTCTCCATTCCCAGTTTCCCCTCCAAAAAGC
>NW_022196899.1:6192588-6203600 GCF_008632895.1 Mastomys coucha
TTTCTCTTCTATTAGTTTTAATGTATCTGCTTTGATGTGGCGGTCCCTGATCCACTTGGACTTGAGCTATGTACAAGGACAAAGGAATGGATCGATTTGCCTTTTTCTACATGTTAACCTCCAGTTGAGCCAGCACCATCTGTTGAAAATGCTGTCTTTTTTCCACTGGATGGTTTTAGCTCCTCTGTCAAAGATTAAGTGACCATAGGTGTGTGGTTTCATTTCTGGGTCTTCAATTCAGTTCCATTGATCTACCTGCCTGTCACTATGCCAATACCATGCAGTTTTTATCACAATTGCTCTGTAGTACAACTTAAGGTCTGGGATTGTGATTCCACCAGAGCTTCCTTTATTGTTGAGAATAGTTTTGGCTATCCTTCTGTACCCCATTTTTAAAGGCATATACGATCTTGCTTGAGCCTAAGATTTACATGGCCACTATGCCTCAAGAGGTCCATGTCAAGATCCAGGTCAGAACTGTCTTCTAGTCTCAAGATCTGGGTCACAGTTATGCCCTCTATTTGTGGATTGTAGTTCATTCCAGATGTAGTGAAATTGATAACAAGGGATAGCCATCACATAGCCTTTCTCAATTAAAAAAAAATTATTTAATTTGTTTTCTAAGACAAGGTTTTTCTTTTTTTTTTTAAAGGTTTATTTATTTATTATGTGTAAGTACATTGTAGCTGTCTTCAGATACTCCAGAAGAGGGAGTCAGATCTCATTAGGGATGGCTGTGAACCAGCATGTGGTTGCTGGGATTTGAACTCAGGACCTTTGGAAGAGCAGTCAGTGCTCTTAACCACTGAGCCATCTCTCCAGCTCCGAGACAAGGTTTTTCTATGTAGCCCTGGATGTAGTGGAACTTACTTTGTAGACCAGGCTGTCCTTGAACTTGGAGGTCCACTTGCTCTGCCTCAGGTCAAAGGCATGCGTCATCAGGCCCAGCTCCAAGATGCTTTTTGTCACATTGTGTCTTACTTAGGGTTTTATTGCTATGAACAGACACCATGACCAAAGCAACTCTTAAAAAAGAACATTTAATTTGGCTGGCTAACAGGTTCAGAGGCTCAGTCCATTCATGTCAAGGCAGGAGCATGGGAGTATCCAGGCAAGCATGGTACAGGAGGAGCTAAGAGTTCTGCTTTTTTTTTATCTGAAGGCTGCTAGCAGAATTCTGTCTTTCAGGCAGCTAAGAGTAGGGTGTTAAAGCCCACACCCACAGGGACCCACCTACTCTACCAGGGCGCTCCCTGAGCCAAGTGCATACATCATATCACACAGTGTTTCATCACAATAGTATCCCTAACTAGGACAGACATGATCAAGAACACTTGATCAATCAAGTCAACATTCTCTCTTCAAGTACTGTTTTCTCATTTTTACATAGAAGTTCATGTATAGAATCTTTCATGAATCTGAATTTTCTTGGCTAAATTTTGTTATTTACTGATGTACTTAATAAAAGCCACAAGACTCATTACAAACATTTTCTTTCTCTCAGTATCCCTCCCAGTACAACTTCTCTGAATTGTCTGGCGACCTTCCACTTGTTTAACACAGAAACCATTCTCTGACCTTCCCTCTTTTGATGCCAGCATCATCCACTCAATACTATATCTTTACCAGTGAACATTTTTGTAGCATGCCTCATCAGAAATCAAATATAAGTAAGACAAACTCAAAAGGGCCTTTCTGTTATGAGCTTCTTATTCCTTTCATGGCTTTTTTTCAGCAGCCATTTTACTATTACCATCATCTGCCCACTCATGGTCACCCTACAGGCAGATCTCAGCTTTGACCTTTTTTACACAGAAGACAAAGAAAAGTACATTGAAGTGATGGAAGAGTTGGGAAGGAGGACCATAATGAAAAGGTTCTATCATTTATTATAGCTAGTAGTTTTTGTCAATGTCTAAAACCCTTTTGCTAAATGTTTTGAAACATTCTAGTTAGTATCAGTTCTATTTTCAGTATTTAACTTATTATGTAATTTTAATTATTTGCAGTTTGCTGAATATTATAGTTTCTGTTTTTGGAAGGGAGTAATGAATTTAAGATTAATTTAACCTTTAGTGATAATCAATATTACATATTAAGCAAATTATATTGGAGAAATAAGTATTATGATTTGAAAGACTCCTAAATTAGTATTTGTTAGGGACCATTAAAGGAAACAGACATATGTTTCCACCTTTTCTTAAGGAATGAAACAGTTGGAAATAAATGTATAGGATTAGTGTTTCAAAATGTGGCTTAAATATATAGACAAATGTGCTTATTACTATGGAATTCTAGAATAGGCCATTTTTGCTTAGCATGTTGAAGCTCTGTAGACTATGAGCTTGCTCTCCCACAACATGCAGCAAAGGGCATGCATCTGGCCTGAGAAGAGAGGACTGCCCATTTAGAGCAAACAGAAATCATGGTTTTGCATAGTTTTTCCTTCCAGAATCTTCTGCTTTATGAAACTAAGGAAAGAAGAGGTAGAGGGAGGCTGGAGGAACATTGTTCAAGTGAGGCTTCCTCTGCACCAAAAGACATAAAAAGAATGAGCAATAAATACTTTTACATCTAAAATGTCTTAGTTATTTGCTCTGTTAGTCTGTTGAACTTAAATTCCTAAATCCCCTTCCAATTTCCATCTGTGCCAAGAGATAACCCTGTGCCACAGCTCACTGCACACAAATCCTGCCTGGAAAGAGCTGGTCTCCCAAGAGTGCTGACATACCTAAGATCACAGCTGAGACCAACACTACTGCTCCAATACCATGCCCAAGTGGGAACTGCCTGGGGCCCACAGGACACAGGAACAGAGGAGCAGCCTAGGGCAGGATCCTTCCTGTTTCTACCTGCTCCCTGGAGCTAACCCTATGCCACAGCTCTCCACACCCAAATCCTGCCTGGAAAGAGCTGGACTCCCAGGAGTGCTGACACACCTAAGATCACAGGCTCACAAGTTCACAGGACAGACAGCAGCTTCAGTCAGAAACAGCAAGACCAGGTCACACCAGAGATAACCAGATGGCAAGAGGCAACTGCAGTTACATAAGCAACAGAAATCAAAGCTACTTGGCATCATCAGAACCCAGTTCTCCCACCACAGCAAGCCCTGGGTACCACAACACACCAGAAAAGCAAGATTAGGATTTAAAAATCACATCTCATGATGATGATAGAGGAATTTAAGAAGGATATAAATAACTCCCTTAAAGCAATACAGTAGAACACAGGTAAACAGTTAGAAGCCCTTAATGAGGAAACACATAAATCCCTTCAAGAAATATAGGAAAACATAATCAAATAGGTGAAGTAATTGAACAAAACCTTCGAGGACCTAAAAATGGAAATAGAAACAATAAAGAAATCACAAAGGGAAACAACCCCGGAGGAAAAAAATCCTAGGAAAGAGATCAGGAGTCATAGATGCAAGCATCACCAACAGAACACAAGAGATAGAAGAGAGAATCTCAGGTGCAGAAGACACCATAGAAAACATTGACACAACAGTCAAAGAAACACAAAATGTAAAAAACTCCTAACCCAAAACATCCAGGAAATCCAGGACACAATGAGAAAACCAAACCTAAGGATAATAGTTATAGAAGAGAGTGAAGGCTTCCAAATTAAAGGGCCAGTAAATATCTTCAACAAAATTATAGCAGAAAACTTCCCTAACCTAAAAAAAAAAGAGATGCCCACGAACATACAAGAAACCTACAGAACTCCAAATAGATTGGACCAGAAAAGAAATTCCTCCTGTCACATAATAATCAAACACCAAATGCACAGAACAAAGAAAGAATGTTGAAAGTGGTAAGGGAAAAAAGGTCAAGTAACATGTAAAGGGAGACTCATCAGAATTACTCCAGATTTCTCAACAGAGACTCTAAAAGCCAGAAAATCTTGGGCAGATGTCATACAAACCCAAAGAGAACAAAAATACCAGCTTCAGCTACAATACCCAGCAAAACTCTCAATTACCATAGATGGAGAAACCAAGAAATTCTATGAGAAAACCAAATTTAAAATATCTTTCCACCAATCCAGCCCTACAGAGAGTAATAGAAGAGAAACTCCAACACAAGGAGGGAAACTACCTCCAAGGAAAAGCAAGAAATTAATCTTCTTATAAGAAACCCAAAAGAAAATGGATACACAATCATAATTCCACCTCTAACAACAAAAATAACAGTAAGCAACACTCATTGGTCCTTAATATCTCTCAACATCAATGCACTCAATTCCCTAATAAAAATACATAGACTATCAGGCCGGATACATGAACAGGATCCAGCATTTTGCTGCATACAGGAAACACACTTCAAGTGACAAAGATAGCCACTAACTCAAAGTGAAAGCCTGGAAAAAATTTCCAGGCAAATGGTCCCAAGAAACAAGCTGGAGTAACAATTCTAATATCCAATAAAATAGACTTTCAGCCAAAGGTTATCCAAAAAAAAAAAAAAAAAAAAAAAAAAAAAAAAAAGACGGGGAAGGACACTACATACTCATCAAAGGAAAAATCCACCAAGATGAACTCTCAGTTCTGAACATCTATGACACACATGCAAAGGCACCCATATTTGTAAAGGAAACATTATTATAGCTCAAAACACACATTGATCTTCACACAATAATGGTAAGAAACTTAAACACCCCACTCTCACCCAATGGACCGATCATGGAAACAGAAAATATAGACACACAGAAACTGACAGAAGTTATGAACCAAATGGATGTAACAGATATCTACAGAACATTTTACCCTAAACCAAAAGAATACAACTTCTCAGCACCTCATGGTACCTTCTCCAATATTGACCATACGATTGAACACAAGACAAGACTTAACAGATACAAGAACATTGAGTTAATCTCTTGTATTCTACTGGAGCACCACTGACTAAGACTGGTCTTTAACAACAACAACAACAACAACAACAACAACAACAACAACAAAATTGGAAGCCCACATACACATGGAAGCTGAACAACTGTCTATTCAATGATAACTTTGTCAGGTAAGAAATAAAGAAATTAAAAGACTTTTTTGAATTTAATGGAAATAAAGATAAAACATACCCAAACTTATGGTAGACAATGAAAGCAGTGCTAAGATTTGTGCCACAATAAAGAAATTGGGAGCATACACTAGCAGCTTAACAGTGCATCTGAAAGATCTAGAACAAAAAGAAACAAATACATCCAAGAGGAGTGGATGGTAGGAAATAATCAAACTCAGGGCCGAAATTAACCAAAACAAAACAAATAGAATTATACAAAGAATCAACAATATCAGGAGCTTGTGAGAAAAACCAACAAGATAGATAAACCCCTAGCCAGATTAACCAGAGGGCACAAAGAAAGTATCCAAATTAATAAAATCAGAAGTGAAGTGGGAGATATAACAACAGAAATGGAGGAAATTAAAAAAAATAATCAGATCCTACTACAAAAGCCTATACTCAACAAAACTGGAAAATATGGATGAAATGGATGATTTTCTAGACAGATACTAGATACCAAAGTTAAATCAGGATCAGATAAACCATCTAAACAGTCCCATAATCCTTAAGGAAGTAGATAACTCTCCCAACAACAACAAGAGAAAAAAGCCCAGGACCAGATCCGTTTAGTACAGAGTTCTATCAGACCTTCAACAAAGACCTAGTACCAACACTTCTCGAACTATTCCATAAAATAGAAACAGAAGGAACACTACACAATTTGCTCTATGAAACCACAGTTACTTTGATGCCTAAACCACACAGAGACCCAACAAAGAAAGAGAACTTCAGACCAACTTCCCTCATGAATATTGATGCAAAATTACTCAATAAAATTTTTGCAAAGAGTATCCAAGAACACATCAAAACAATCATTCACCATGATCAAGTAGGCTTCATCTCAATGATGCAGGGATGGTTCAATATATGGAAATCCATCAATGTAATCCATTATATAAACAAACTCAATGAAAAAAAAAACACACACATGGTCATCTCATTAGATGCTGAAGAAGCCTTTGAGAAAATACAACAGCCCTTCATGATAAAAGTATTGAAGAGATCAGGAATTCAAGGACCATACCAAAATATAATAAAAGCAATATATAGCAAGCCAATAGCCAACATCAAACTAAATGGAGAGAAACTTGAAGAAATCCCACTAAAATCAGGGACAAGATAATGCTGCCCAATCTCCTATTTATTCAATACAGTACTTGAAGTTCTAGATAGAGCAATTAGACAACAAAAGGAGGTCAAAGGGATACAAATTGAAAAGGATGGAACCAAAATATCACTATTTGCAGATGATATGAGAGTATACTTAAGTGACCCAAAAACATACACGAGAGAACTCCTATAGCTGATAAACAACTTCAGCAAAATGGCTGGGTATAAAATTATCTCAAAGAAATCAATAGCTTTTCTGTACTCAAGGGATAAATGGGCTGAGAAACAAATTAAGAAAACCACATCTTTCACAATAGTCACAAATAGTATAATATACCTTGGTGTGACTCTATCCAAGCGAGTGAAAGATCTACATGACAAGAACTTCAAGTCTCTGAAGAATGAAATCGAAGAAGACCTTAGAAGATGGAAAGTTCTCCCATGCCCATGGATTGGCAGGATTAATATAGTAAAAATGGACATCTTACCAAAAGCAATCTACAGATTCAATGCAATCCCCATCAAACTTCCAACTCCATTCTTCACAGAGGTAGAAAGAGAAATTTTCAAATTTTCTGGAATAACAGAAAACCCAGGGGAGCAGAAACCATTCTCAACAATAAAAGAACTTCTAGGGGAAATCACCATCTTTGACCTCAAGCTCTACTACAGAGAAATAGTGATAGAAACTGCATAGTATTGGTACAGTGACAGGCAGCTAGATCAATGGAATAGAATTGAAGAACCAGGGATGAACCCATACAACTTTGGTCACTTGCTCTTTGACAAAGGACCCAAAACTTTCCAGTGGAAAAAAGACAGCATTTTCAACAAGTGGTGCTGGTTCCGTTGGTAGTCTGCATGTAGAATAATGCAAATTGACCCATTCTTATCTCCTTGTACAAAGCTCAAGTCTAAGTGAATTAAGGACCTTCACATAAAACCAGGTATGATGCATCTAATAGAAGAGGAACTGGGAAAGAACCTCGAACACATTGGCACAGGGAAAAATTTCCTGAACCGAACTCCAATGGCTTATGCTCTTGGATCAAGAACTAACAAATGGGATCTCATAAAATTGAAAAGCTTCTGTAAGGCAAAGGATAGAGTCAATAGGACAAAATGGTAACCCACAGACTGGGAAAAGATCTTTACCAACCCTACCTCTATTAGAGGGCTAACATCCAAAAATATACAAAGAACTCAAGAAGTTAGACTCCAGAGAACCAAATAGCCTTATTAAAAATGGGGTACAGAGCTAAACAGAGTATTCTCAGTTGAGGAATATCGAATGGCTCGAAAATTCAACATCCTTAGTTATTAGGGAAATGCAAATTCAAACGACCCTGAGATTCCACCTGACATCAGTCAGAATGGCTAAGATCAAAAACTCAGGTGACAGCACAGGTTGGCAAGGATGTGGTGAAAGAGGAACACTCCTCCATTGCTGGTGGGACTGCAAGCTGGTACAACCACTCTGGAAATCAGCCTAATGGTTCCTCAGAAAATTGGACATAGTACTAACTGAGGACCCAGCTAAACCACTCCTGGGCATATACCCAGAAGGTGCTCCAACATATAACAAGGAGACATGCTCCACTATGTTCATGGCAGCCTTATTTAAAATGGCTAGAAGCTGGAAAGAACCCAGATGTCCCTCAACAGAGGAATGGATACAGAAGATGTGGTACATTTACACAATGGAGTACTACTCAGCTATTAAAAACAATGATTTCATGAAATTCATAGGCAAATGGATTGAACTAGAAAATATCCTGTGTGAGGTAACCCAGTCACAAATGAACACACATGGTATGTACTCACTGATAAGTGAATATTAGCCCAGAAGCTCAGAATACCCATGACACAACTCACAGACCATATGAAGCTCAAGGAGAAGGAAGACCAAAGTGTGGATGCCTTAGTCGTACTCAGGATGGAGAAGAAAATGATCAGGAGTGGTAGAGGAAGAGAGGGATCTGGGAGGAGAGGGAAAAAGACAGGCCCGTTAAGGTAAGGGAGAAGATGAGGGAGAAGTACAGAGGGTCAGGCATTCGAAAGGAGCAGAGCAGAAGTTAGGGAGGGGCAACTGGGAGTAGTCACTAGAAAGTCCCAGATGCCAGGCACTCTAGAGGTTCCCAGAACCCAACAGGGAGGACATTAGCCAAAATATCCAATTAAGGGCAGATAGAACCTGTAGAGACCATATCCAGTGGATAGGCAAGGCTCCTTGTTGAGGGATTGTGCCACCCACCCTCCTCAAAAATATTAATCCAAAATTCCTCCTTTCAAAAAGAAATGCTGGGACAAAGAGTGGAGCAGAGACTGAAGAAAAGGCCATCCAGAGACTGCCCCACCTGGGGATCCATCCCATCTGCAGACAGCAAACTCAGACACTATTGCTGATGCCAAGAAGTGCTTGCTGACAGGAGCATGGTAGAGCTGTCCCCTAAGAAACTGTGCCAGAGTCTGATCGATACAGATGCAGACACAAGCAGTCAAACATCAGACCAAGCATGGGAACCCCAATGGAGAAGTTAGGGCAAGGACTGAAGGAGCTGAAGGGATTTGCAATCCCACAGGATTCATTGATTCTCTGGGTGAATCCCATGGGAACAAGAGGAAGGTACCATAGAGTGCGTGGGTCAGCGGGTGGGTAGAAAGCATGGTAGGGAGGAACCTGCAGGAAAGAAGTAGCTCATACATTCAAGTTTAATGAGAAGCAGGAAGGAAATAAAGTCCACAACCAAATTCTCTTGCTCTTGTGGTGGAAAATGGTAAAGAAACCCACTTTTCAAACTTAATTTTTTTGCTCCGGGTCCTGAGTGCCTGCTAGAATTGGGTTTGAAAGTCAGAACATGGCTGATCTCTTCTGGAGTGTGTGTACATCCTTCAGGGGCCTTA
Organism: Mastomys coucha; assembly: GCF_008632895.1. Taxonomy (NCBI): domain Eukaryota; kingdom Metazoa; phylum Chordata; class Mammalia; order Rodentia; family Muridae; genus Mastomys; species Mastomys coucha. The sequence continues at coordinate 6,201,672 of NW_022196899.1, forward strand.
GCTGTATTAACCTAAGACCAAATGATTTGGGAGCTACCTTTTTTTTTTTTTTTTTTTTTTTTTTTTAAAGAGTCCAAATAATGAACTGGGCACAACAGATGACTGCAGGTTCAGGTCTAAGATATCTTGAAACCAGTCTGTCTCTGGAGCAGTTCTAGAAGGCAAGAAGTCCAGAAGCCAAAACTAGGAGCAAGATGAATCAAAATGCTGCTCTCAGAGAGCAGAGGGCCGACTCAGTGGGGTCTGAAGGAGTGGACTCAGACTGGGAGTGTGGTCGTGGGTTAGCTTGTTCAAATGCTCCTCATAGGGTTTATGCTGGTTTTCTCGAAATCCAAACGCAGTGGGAGCAAAAAGGAAAAGGTTAAGTTTTGCATTAGGTATGTGAGAGGGAATACAGCTGGGAGCGGGCTTCTTTTCCAGATTGTGCCATTTGAAGCTCCGCTGGGAAGTTTAGAAGCTGTTAGTGTTTGGGGAAGCTTCAGGAAGCAGACTTTATTTAAGAAGGCTTTTGGCATCCAATATTCAAAGCCTCATGCCTTTCTCTGCATTCCTCTTTTGCACTGTTTGTTCATGCCTGATTACCAGTCATGTAAAAATCAGAAGCCTGAGCGCACGGTGTAGCATACACAGAGCTTAGCAACAGAACAGGCCCTGTCTTTTCATGCCTGATAGGCCTCCATGTACAATGATTGCTAATTGGCCTCGGACCTTTGTCTCACCTACAGTTGCTTAGGAAGTTATACCTGGCTGAACTCAAATTCAGAAGCTAAGTCCTGAACCAGGAGTCTGCCCAGTATGCTTTAGACAGGCTTTTGGGTGACACTCAACAATCTGTTTTCTTATGCCTGGCATGATGTAGTCCTGGTGTATGTATATGATACTGCCCCACAGTGAGAGCAGCTGTATCCTGTGGTCATGACCATGAGATAAATACTGCGAAGTTCAAGGCATCAAGCCTTCCAAAGGAGCTCTGTGGAACGAAACAAGAACAGCAGCACCATTTCAAGTTCCTAGATAGCCAGGTGTAAATTTCTACACGCGGATAAAGTAAAAACTGAAGCTATGTGTCATAGGTGCTCAGGAAGCTTCCATTTCTACATACGCAGGGTAGTGGACTCACTTTTACTTCTAGTGTCTGTTGAGCGGTCCTCGTGCTGTGCATATGATAAGACACACTGTCACCTTTCTTCGTGTAGAAATGATGCGTGAGCCTCCTTGTCCCTCATAGGCTAAATCTTACATCCTGGCCTTGAGCAATCCAAAACATTCCTTGAGGGGGTTTGGTCCCCAGAGACAGAACAGAAGGGGCTGGTTGTGCTTGCCCAGTTTGTGCTGTAGCAGCCACAGGCACACTTGCACTGCGGTTTGTGTTCCCTGGGGAGCCCTTCTGGCTAGTGACTGAGTACCAATGGTACCTGGAGTGTTGACCAGTTTCTGAAGACTGCTAGTTGGCCTTTTTGCTCTGACTGGAAGGTGTACATGTCCAGGGACTTGGAAACCCAGGAGCACACAGTTCAGGTGGAAGAAGGCAGCCCAATAGGAGAGTATCCCAGAGACGTGGGATTACAGCTCCCGGGGTGGGAACTCCCCGCTGAGCTGATGCACTCAATAGCCTCCGCCCTGCTTCTTCTCTTCCCTTCTTCTCTTCCTTGCTTCTTGTCTTCTTCCAATGAGAGAGCGACACTAGGCGCAAATCTAATCAAAGAGATTTATTGGAGTGTGTAGGGTGTGGAGGGATGAATACAGGAGTGGCTGCCTATGCTCCTTGGAGGGGGGCAGACAGCAGACACGGTGCACTGTGTGTATACGGGTGTTCAGTGCTGGCGGGGTATTCCTAGAATGGAGATTTCCAGGGTGAGGACTGGTGGGATTTCAAGCCCTGAGCATGAAGAGGACTTCAGGGATTGGTAGGTTTTTTTTGGGGGGGGG
>NW_022196899.1:6203674-6214022 GCF_008632895.1 Mastomys coucha
GGAAGTTCAGGGATTGGTGGGTTTCTGTGGGAAGTTCAGGGATTGGTGGGTTTCTGTGGGAAGTTCAGTGATTGGTGGGTTTTCCTTTTCAGGGATTGGTGGCTTTTGTTCAGACTTTTCACCTAAAATTGGCATAATCCAGGGAGGGTCTGTTGAGGTGCTGGAGATGTCCTTTGTGGCAGTGATGACAGTTAGGAAATTCTACGAGAGGGCCTGACTGCTGAGGCTCCTCAGGCAGGAGCCTGACCACTTTTCTGCTTTGAGGATCTAGAAAGTTTACAAAGTATACAAAGTATACAAAGAGAATCCATGGCAGAGAAATTGTTTCCTGCCTCTTGAGTGGCGCGAATATCTTAACATGGTTTCCACAAGCAACTTTGGATGTGGATTTCCATTGGTTTCATAAAACCTCTGTTGGGATGAATTTTCTACCCAGTTCTCAGAGAGGATTGGACTCTTTGAGGAGTTCTCTTTTCATTCCAATCTTCCCGTATACACCTCTCGTGTCTAACTCATCTCTACTTTGTTCTCAGGAAGCTCCAAGCTAGCCGTTACTCTAGATTCATCAGGTTATTAGATTCTGCCCCTCTCTCGCAGGACCAAGTGAAGAGAAAGTATGCAAGTGTGTGATGTACCATGGAGGCTAGCCTCACAGAGGTTAGCCTCACAGAGGTTAGCCTCACAGAGGTTAGCCTCACAGAGGCTAGCCTCACAGCTAGCACAGATTTGTATGCTCTATGATTTCATTAGGAGAAGACAACCTATTTGTGTGAATTAGCTTTTCACCACGGTGGCACAATCCTTACAGAACAAAAGGGGCAGTTGTTAGCATCCAGAACCTGCGGCAGATATGGGCGGGTCCACAGACCTGTCACCAGGGCAATGGCCACCATATTCCCAGAATCCATTGGGTTCAGCTCCCACCTTTACCTGGACTGCTATGTCACGACATATATATATATGTACTTTCCTCCATCTTTCTCTCTTTTCCCTCTCTCTCTCCTCTCTCTTCCTGCGCCGCTACCCCCTATCCCCTCTTAATTAAACCTCTTACATGTGGAGCTGTTTGGGCCTGGTGTCTGCAGACGCGTCCGCCGCGACTCGAACCCCATCAGCAGTTAATTCAGGCTCACAGTATTATGGTAGGGAGAGGGAGCAACTTTGTCCACTCATGGCAGGTCCAAGAGTGGAGCAAAGGGAAGCCCGGAGCCTGATCAACTCTACCCCCATCTCTTTCTCTCTTTGCTTTTATTATTTGGAGCCTTCAGCTCATGGGATGCTGCTGCCTACATTCAGGGAGGTTCCCCTCTCAGTTGATCCCCTTTGCAACACACCTAGTAGAGTTGCATCTTAATTTCTAGATGACCTTAAATCTAGTCAAGTTAATAACAGTCATCACACGACTCAAAGACATCTACATAAACTATATAATCATGAAATTGCCAGGGATTGAATGTTGAGCAGGCCTTTGATATGGGCTTCGTTTAGTCATGAGAAAACACATTTGAGTTTTTAGACAGTAAAATAAAGTAACACCAGTTAGGTGGCTCCACACTTGGTTTCCATATTTCCTCCTGTGAGTTATTTTGAGTTCTTTGAGTAAACGAAGGCTACTGATTTGTTTGAGTTAATTTTATATCCAGCAACTTTGCTAAAGTTATCAGATGTAGGAGTTCTCTGGTGGAATTTTTAGGGTCACTTAAGTATACTATCATATAATCTACAAATAGTGATAATTTGACTTCTCCCTTTCCCATTTGTATCCCCTTGATCTCCTTTTGTCGTCTAATTACTCTGGATAGAACTTTGAGTACTATATTGAATAGGTAGGGAGAGAGTGGGCAGCCTTGTCTAGTTCCTGATTTTAGTGGGATTGCTTCAAGTTTCTCTCCATTTAGTTTGATGTTGGCTGCTGGTTTGCTATATATTGCTTTTATTAAATTTTGGTATGGTCCTTGAATTCCTGATCTTTCCAAGACTTTTTTTTACCATGAAGGGGTGTTGAATTTTGCCAAATGATTTTTCAGCACCTAGTGAGATGATTATGTGGTTTTTGTCTTTGAGTTTGTTTATGTAGTAGATTACATTGATGGATTTTCTCTTTTTAATTATTATTTTATTTTTTATTAGATATTTTCTTTATTTACATGTCATATGATTTCTCCTTTCCCAGCTTCCCCTCCAAAAAACAAAACAAAACAAAACAAAAAACCAAGAAGAACAAACCCCTGTTGCCTCCCCCCTCCCTCTGCTTGCCACCTCACCCTCTCCTGCTTATTGGCCCTGGCATTCCCCTACACTGGGGCACAGAACCTTCACAGGGCCGAGGTCCTCTCCTCCTATTGATGATCAAATTTGCAATCCTCTACTATACACATGCTGCCTGAACAATCAGACCCCTCCATGTGCAGTCCTTGGTTGGTGGTTGAGTCCCTGGGAGCTCTGAGGGTACTAGTTAGTTTATATTGTTGTTCATCCTAAGGGGCTGCAAACCCTTCAGCTCCTTGGGTCCTTCCTCTAACTCCTTCATTGGGGACCCTGTACTCAGTTCAATGGATGGCTGTGAGCCTCTACTTCTGTATTAGTCAGGTACTGTCAGAGCCTCTAAGGAGACAGCTATATCGGCTGGATTGTCCTTCCTTCAGTCTCTGCTCCATAGTTAGTCTCTGCAACTCCTTCTGGGGGTATTTTGTTCCACTTTTTAAGAAGGAATGAAATGTCCACCTTTTGGTCTTCCTTCTTCTTGAGTTCCTTGTGGTTTGTGGGTTGTTGTTTGTGTATTCGGAACTTCTGGGTTAATAACCACTTATCAGAGAGTGCATACCATATGTGTTCTTTTGTGATTGGGTTACCTCACTCAGGATGATATTCTCCAAATCCAGATGGATTTTCATGTATTGAAATTCATCCCTGGGATGAAGCCTACTTGATCATGGTGAATGATTGTTGGGATGTATTCTTGGATTTGACTTGTGAAAATTTTATTGAGTATTCTTGTATCAATATTGAAAAGGGAACTTGGTTTGGAGTTCTCTTTCTTTGCTGGGTCTTTGTGTAGGTTAGGTATCAGTTTCACTCTGGCTTCACAGAACAAATTGGGTAGTGGTCCTACTGTTTCTACTGTTTTTTTGTGGAATAGTTTAAGAAGTATTGGTATAGCTGGCAAGATGGCTCAGCAGGTAAGACCACTGACTGCTCTTCCAAAGGTCCTGAGTTCAAATCCAAGCAACCACGTGGTAGCTCACAACCACCCGTAATGATATCTGACACCCTCTTCTGGTGTGTCAGAAGACAGCTACAGTGTACTTATGTACAGTAATAAATAAATCTTAAAAAAAAAAGTTAAAACATTTTCAGGCAGTGGTGACTCACGCCTTTAATCTCAGCACTTGGGAGGCAGAGGCAGGCGGATTTCTGAGTTCGAGGTCAGCCTGGTCTACAGAGTGAGTTCCAGGACAGCCAAAGCTACACAGAGAAACCCTGTCTCCAAAAAAACCCAAAAAACAAAAAAAAAGAAATATTGGTATTAGGTCTTCTTTGAAGGTCTGATAAAATTCTGCACTAAAACCATAAGCCCTGGACCTTTTTTGATTGAGAGACTTTTAATTGGTGTTTCTGATTCCTTAGGGGTTATGCGACAGTTTAAATAGTTTATCTGACCCCTGATTTAACTTTGGTATCTTGTATCTCTCTAGAAAAATCATTTATTTCATCTAGATTTTCAAGTTTTGTTGAGTATAGACTTTTGTAGTAGGATCTGATGATTTTTTTTATTTCCTCAGTTTCTGTTGTTATGTCTCTCTTTTCATTTCTTATTTTGTTAATTTGGATACTGTCTCTGTGCCCTCTGGTTAGTCTGGCTAAGGGTTTATCTATCTTGCTGTTGATTTTCTTAAAGAACCAGCTCCTAGTTTTGTTGATTCTTTGTATAGTTCTCTTTGCTTCTAATTGGTTTATTTCAGACCTGAGTTTGATTATTTCCTGCTGTCTATCCTTCTTGTGTGTATTCGCTTCTTTTTGTTCTAGAGCTTAGTGAGTTAGTGAGCCCCTAATATTCTGATAAAGCCATATACTGAGTCAGACAATAGGAAATTTTTATGTAGGATACACCCTTAACTACAAGCCAGTCGAAATCTACAATTAATAAAATAAAAGCTAGGAGTAGATGCAATTTCAGTGTAAATATGACAGAGTCTGATGATTCAGGGGGCAATGATAACCAAGCCTGAGATCCTGACTTTAATCCCAGTGATCCTAATGGTAGAGGGACTCCCACAAGTTTTCGACTAACCACCACAGGATTGGTATGCATGCACACACATACATAGCACACATACAGACATAATATAGACTTATGATTTTTAAATTTTATGAAAAATATTGTACAAAGCAGATGCAAAGAGATTCATGAGGGAGGATTTGTGGTGGAGAGGTATGGGAAAACAGCTTACCACAGGATTTTAATTTGGCTGATTTTAAACTATGTGCAGGTATTTATTGAACAAAAAATATAAACATTCACCATCTTTGACTTCAAGCTGTACTACAGAGCAATAGTAATATAAGCTGTATGCTATTGATATAGAAACAGACAGGGTGATCAATGGAATTGAATTGAAGACCCAGAGATAAATCCACACACGTACAGACACTTGATTTTTGACAAAGAAAACAAAACTAAACAATGGGAAAAAGAAAGCACCTTCAACAAATGGTGCTGGTCTAACTGGCAAATAGACCTATATCTGTCACCCTGCACAAAACTAAAACCTGATACCCTAAATCTAATAGAAATAAAAATGGAGAATAGCTTTGAACTCATTGGCACAGGAGACAAATTCCTGAACAGAACACCAATAGCTCAGGCACTAAGATCAACAGTTAATAAATGGAACCTCATGAAACTGAAAAACTTCTGTAAGGCATAGAACACCATCAATAACAGAAAATAGCAGCCTCCAGACTGGGAAAGGACCTTCACTAATGCTATATCTAACAGAGGGTTAATATCCAAACCAAACAAAGAACTCAAGAAGTTAGACACCAACAACCCAAATAACACAATTTAAAAATGGGGTACGGAACTAAACAGACAATTCTCAGCAGAGGAATCTCAAATGACCAAGAAATACTTAAAACTTCAATGCCCTTAATCATCAGGGAAATGCAAGTCAAAATAACTCTGAGGTTCTACATTATATCATGATAATTGTTAAGCTCAAAAACTCAAGGGACAACACATGCTGTCAATCAGAATGGCTAAGTTAAAAAAAAATCAATGGACAGCACATGTTGGTGAGGATATGGAGTAATGGAACACTACTCCATTGCTGGCAGGAGTGCAAACTTGTAAAACCACTCTGGAAATCAAGCTGGCAATTTCTTAGAAAACTGGGAATAATTCTACCTCAAGACTCAGCTATATCACTCCTGGGCATACATCCAAAAGATGCTCCACCATACCACAATGACACTTGCTCAACCATGTTAACAGCAGCTTTATTAACAATAGCCAGAAAGTGGAAACCACTGATGTCCCTCAACAAAAGAAGAAAATGTGTTTCATTTACACAATAGAATATTACTCAGCTTTGAAAAACAAAGATATCATGAAATTTGCAGGCAAGAGTATGGAACTAGAAAACATCATCCTGAATGAACTAGCTAAGACCTAAAAGTACATGTATGCTATGTATACTCACTAATATGATGTAGCTATTAGTCTTAAAGCACAGGATCCCCATTCTATAATCCACAGCCCCAAATAAGATAAATAACAAGGAGGGCCCAAGGGAAGATGCTTGAATCTCATCCAGAAAGGGAAATAAAAGAGGCATTGGAGGTGGATGGAAGGAGAGAGCTGTGTGGGTGAGGGTATGGGGAGAGGAATTGCTGGGGTGGGAGATCAGATAGATGTAGGGAAAGCTAGAGAGAAAGGACTGGGAGAGTGAATAAAAATGGTGTGTGAAGGAGGCATTACTAGGATTTGCCTGAGACCAGGGATGAAGGAGGCTACAGGGAATCTATGAGAGTAACTCTATCCAAAACTGCCAGTAGTGGGGGATATGGAGCCTGAAGTGGCCACCAGGTAGGACTCCCAGTGAGGAAATAGACACTAACTCACCCACAATCCTTTAACCCAAAATTTGTCCTACCAACAATATGTGCAAGGATAAAGACTGAGCAGAAACTGAAGGATTGGCCAATCAATGACTGGCCTTGGGACCCACCCCATGGACAAATGCCAATCTCTGACACTATTAATGATACTCTGTTATGACTGCAGACAGGAACCTGGCATAACCATCCACTGAAGGATTGGCCAACCAATGACTGGCCTTGGGACCCATCCCATGGACAAACGCCAATCTCTGACACTATTAATGATACTCTGTTATGACTGCAGACAGGAACCTGGCATAACCATCCTCTGAGAGGTTCCACCCAGCAACTGACTGAAACAGACACAGATACCCACAACAGAACATTAGATGGAGCTCAAGAAGCGAAGCTTTGTGATAGCGTGGGGAAGAATTTAGGGACCTGGAAGATATGAGACTCCACAGGAAGACCAACAGAATCAACTAACCTGGACCCTTGGGGGTTCCTAGAGACTGAACCACCAACTAAAGAGCATACATGAACTGAACCTAGGTCTCCCACAATATGTTATCAGATGGGAAGCTTGGTCTTCATGTAGGTCTTCCAACAACTTGGAGCATGAGCCGTCCCTGACTTGTTGCCTGCCTGTAGATCCTGTTCTCCTAACTCGGCTGCCTTTTTTGGTCTCAGTGAGAAAGGATATGCATAGTCCCACAGTGACTTGAGGTGCCAGGATGGGTTGGTATCTAGGGGTGACCTCCCCCTTCACAAAGAGAAAGAGAGGCAGGAAGAGAGGAAGGTCTGTGTGATAAGAGGACTGGGATGGGGCTGTAAATGGGATGTAAAGTGGATAGATGGATGGATGGATGGATGGATAGATAGATAGGTAGATAGATGCTAAAAATTCAAACACAAGAACACAACCACTCCAAATACAGAGAATCTAGTCTAGTCTATATTATTAATGCATTTGAAGCCTCTGGTCACCCTCTGTTTTCTAGAAGGAAATATAGCAAAGAGGTAGGGCTCATAGCAATGTCCCGGGGAGGGTCTGGTACTGTGCTAATGTAAGCATTCTTGGGAAGGGAGAGAGCAATACATTCCAACCAGTCAGAGCTGCTACACATGGTGGCACCCATTCACCAACATCAACCTTCTCCTGCCACTCTTAAGACTGGTAAGATGAGGCCTAGGTACTCAGCCATGCTCCTGAAGGGGTCCCGAATACTAGAATTACCTAAGCTAGTCTATCTGAAAAAATTGGACATTGCCATAAATATTTTCTGCTCCAAAACTAGCAGTGGGTGAATGGAGTGCGGGAAACTACACTTAGCTTTTGCTATGTTGGGCATGTTCCACTAAATAAGTTTCTTCTTAGTTTGTTTAAGTGCACAGTGTTAAAGGGGTATTGATCTACTGGAACCGGGCAAGTAGACTGGAGTGAAGTGGAATAAATGATGACTAATCAATAAAACCAGCCCTTAGAAGGTATTGTGAAACACTTCAAACTCGCCCTGTTTATTGTTCACAAAGTCTCACTTGAGAGTCTCAGCTTCTAAGTCCCTTCTTGTCTGGCTTCTTAAAGACCCAGACTACTCTCAGAGCAATAGCTCTGTCAGCCTTCTAAGCACAGCCATTCAAGTACCATCTATAGGCCTGATTGAAAGAAGATAGCAAAGCACTGACTTCATACCTTAAATCATTCTCCTTCTAGTGCAACAGAGAGGGGGGAGAGAAAGAAAGAGACAGACAGACACACACACACACACACACACACACACACACAGAGAGAGAGAGAGAGAGAGAGAGAGAGAGAGAGAGAGAGACAGAGACAGAGACAGAGACAGAGACAGACAGAGAGACAGAGAGACAGAGAGACTGACAGAGAGCGAGAGAGGGAGAGGGAGAGACAGAGACAGACAGAGACAGAGACAGACTGACAGACACATGCAAAGAGAGACACATGGAAAGAACTTCAGCTGAAGCAAATACTGTAGCAGAAAAGACATCTTTGCACTCTTGAAGTTTAGTTTAATAGTTCAAAATGTATGTAACTCAGAAAAACAACAAACCAAATTCCTGTCATGTATAACAGCAAAGACTTCTAATGCTGACCATGTACAAGACACTTTGTACCTGTGTTGATGCGTGTAAGCTATCTTTATTGAATCCTTTAATTCTCAAAACTACATGAAATGGTGAATCCCATTATCTTCATTTAAGACATGGAAACTGAGGCTGGAGAATTGGATCAGTGATTGTGAGCACTTTTCCATGCCCGGTATCTCCATGAGGGCTCACAACCATTTGTAACTCCAGTTCTGAGTGATCTGACATTTTTAGACATCAGGTACTTGCATGGTATGCACACATACATACAGGTAAAACACTCATACACATCAAGGAAAACTAAATCTTTTCAGAGACATGGGAATGAATGGATAGTAAGGTTAAATAGTCCACTGAAGTTTACAAGGAGGTTTGAACAAAGACAGTGTGGCTCCAGAGTCTCTGTTGTTAAACCACATGATGCTCATCTCAAACAATCTGAAGTCCTTAAAGGTGGAGGTCACATTTTGTTTCTGTGAAGGAGGTCCCAGGACATTGTCATTGTAACGACACATGTTCATAAACAGAAAGGTCTCTGTGGTGACAGCTTTGGATGCAGATAATGCCTATACCCTGAAGCATCCTTACCATCCCCAGGATGGAGTGCAGGTAAGAACGTCAAAGGGGGCAAAATCATCATTTCAGTCCCTGCTGTATTCTTAACCTTCCTCAAAAGAATGCAAACAAACGTGAGCACCCACAGCCTTTCCCCCAACTTCTCACTGGTATAATCAAATTCTGACTCAAAGACAAGGAACTTTAAAGTTTTAATATATGGCTGTGGCTCTGGGGGACAAGCGAGATGATAACTTTTGTTGATTTGCTGACTAAAAGAATAAGAAATGGGGAAACAATAGAGTGACTCAGATTACACACCCAGAGGAGATGGCACAGTTTATGACTAGGGATGACAGCCAGTAGAAAGATAAGAAAACTTATAGACCATGATGCTTCTGCAATATTGAGACTGTCAACAAAGACATTTGTTAGCTTAGATGCTCTGCATACTGTGAGTTAAGTATTTATTGGCTGCTTCTGGGGAAGATGCTTGGTGCCAAACTTCACGTGAAGAGAAAATGTTATATGTCTACTATCAAACATGTTCGAGTGATTTCCATCTCCCACAAGCCCTGTCTGAATAAATCTGAACGGCTCAGTACCATCCAGAGAAACATCCAGGTCTGAAAGGCCAGTCGTCTTAAATCCTCCAATGCCAAGGCAGTCCATAAAAATAGGCCAAAAAATGTTTTTATTATTTTGATAAATCAGTGATGTTGTGTTTCTCATAGACATCGGCTTATAGCCTGGATTTTAAAGTCATGGTTTGAACAAATTTGGAAGCAATAGTTTAGTTCATTTTAAGGATAATCACTGCTTTTCTGTTTAAAAACTTCTCAGTTTGTTTAATTATTAAGTAATCAAGAACACCATTCTGAAGTAGTTTACCTTTCTCTCATAGGCCAATTTCTTGAAACTTAAGAATGTGTTATTCATTAGCTGTGAGCAATTATTTGAGTTCATATGGGAAATTTTTTATAAATACCATTTGTTTTTCTAGAACATTGGCCATGTTATAGCCCATTTTACTATTTATTCATTTATTTTTTAGTTTTATTGCATTATGATGAGAGAAGTTACATGATTTCAATTATCTGAATTTGTTAACATTTAAAAACATATGTTAAGTAAATAGAATTACATCACATTCTTCTTTCCCTTTCGTACCCCAACTCCTCCCAGAGACCCCTCTTCAATACCTACAATATTTTTTGTCATATTCTTTAAAATTTATAAAATATTATAATAATAAAAATGAGTATTATAAAAGTTGTTTGATATAAAACAACAATCAATTTAACAGTCTTATGTAGATGCTCATCTACAGCAATACTGAAAATACATATATTTTTCTCAATATAAATTTTAAATAACTCCAAACATATTAACTGTATATTTCAAAATAATACATCACTACTAGTATTTTCTTAATTGAACATAAATATATAAAGAATTTTGTTTTTTGTTTTGTATTTAGTAGAGCTTAAAACCTTGGCTCTTACTGTGGTACGAGCCCACAATAAGAACAATTTTTAGACATTGGATTTCATTGTAATAAGGCTGTACTTCAATGACCCTC
>NW_022196899.1:6214263-6214899 GCF_008632895.1 Mastomys coucha
TCTGGTTCATTGGCTGTGATAATTTGGAAAAGCATTCATCTCAGAGAAAGAGGAACTTATAAAGTCCTTTTCTTCAAACTTGATACAATAGTTACACACGTCCAGCAAAGCATTCAGTCTCACTCTTTGTTGTTCTCTTATAAGCCCCCTCCCAATTTGATTGTCTACGTTTCTTTTGGGTATATAAATACTTTTGAAATATGTAAGCTGTTTTGAAAACCATAGTATAGTGTAAAAGCATCAAATAAACAATACTACTAATAGAGAGGCTGAGATAGGAGAAGCAAGATTTCAAGACCATTATGTAGTACACAGCAAGACACTGTCATATAAAAACAATCTGAAAGTGTATAGATTGTACAATGTTGGACCTATTTCTCCAATTACCAAATTAGAGAGACCATTTAATGACAATCGACAAATTTCTAATTCCCCTTATTTTTGGATTTCAATCAATTAGGATATGTTGGTAATATTAATTTTCATATTAAGATATTAAGAAAAAGTAATTGTTACTTCCTGTTGTTTTTGATGTAAGAGGTGGAGTTAGGTTTGTGTGGGTTTGTTCAAAGATTAATTTCTTGCTTCTTCTAGGGTGTAGTTTTGCTCCTTATGTTGATGTTTTCCATCTGTTAT
>NW_022196899.1:6215652-6228964 GCF_008632895.1 Mastomys coucha
TGAGAAGTGATTTTATATCTGAATCTTGCTTTTCTGGTGTGATTGTGTGTCCAGGACTTGCTATGGTGAGAATATTGGGTTCTGATGATGTCAAGTAACCCTGGTTTGTGTTGCTTATATTCTTATGCTTGCCCTGCACCATCTGGTTAACTCTAGTGCACCTGCCCTTGCTAAATCTGACTGGAGCCTGTCCTTCCTGTGATCCTGGTTGTGTCAGAACTCCTCAGAGTCAAGCTGTCTCTGTGATCCTGTGATTCTGGGATCCTGTGTCCCTGGGCTTGTTAGAGCGCCTGGGAGTGGGGCTTCCTCTCTGTGTTTTGGGACTGGCTGCAGAGTTTATGCCCAAGGTCTGCTCAGGGCACAGGCAGGACCGGAAGCAATCTGAGCCACTGGGCTGGAGGAGTTCCTCTGTGCCTGGTCCCACTGGTCCCAGTTACTCCCAGTGTTGGGACAGATGTTGTGTCCTCCTCACCTCTGATCCTGGGTGTGTTAGAGCACCTGGAAGTGGAGCTTCCTCTGGGTGTTGTAGGACTGTCTGCTGAGCTTGCGTGCAAGGTCTGCTCAGTGCATCAACCCAAAGGGACCTGAAGGAACTTGAGTCACTGGGCTGGCAGAGTTCCTGTGTGCCTGGTCCTGCTGGTCCCAGTTACTCCTGCTGTTGGGCCATGTTCCTATTTTTATAGTGATGCAGACTTACATTATTCATTAAGATATTGATTCTCAGACAGTTTTTCCAATGACCTGTTTTTGGAATGTAGGGAGGGACTTGGATGAATCGAGGAACAAACACTAAGAGGCCAAGGGGATTGTGCTCAGGGCTTTCCTAAGTTTCTCATCACTATAGGAAACACTTAAGAGCATCAATTTAAAAGGCATAGAGGTCTCATTTCAGCTCACAAATTCAGAAGTGTCCGTCTGTATTCAGTTTGGTACAGTTTGGGAAGGGGCGGGGGAAGTTGACAGGCTGTATTGAGCATCACATAGTGTAGCAAAGCCACTTGTACCCATTGACACCTGGAAGTAAAAGGTAGAGTGCAGGATCTCATTACCCCTTTCCAGGGTATACTCTATTAGCTTATTTTCTTTGTGCCAGGTCCCAACAATCACCTGTACCACAGACTGCAGGTGAGTCCTTCTATTTGAGCCTTCGGCAGATACTTTAAACACAAATGATAGTATCACATTATAGTGTTTGGGAGATTCTTTTTGGTTCCCAATCATAAGCGTGTGTTTAAAGTTGTATTTTTCAAAGGAAAAATATGTCAGATCAACATCTAGTTGGTTTTAGAAAATATCTTTAGAAAATATCTCCATGGGGGGAGTGACAGTGTCAACCAGCCAGATCCTCAGGAGCTCCCGAGGACTGGAACACCAACCATGGAGGGACCAATGGCTCTGGCCACATATGTGGCAGAGAGTGGCCTTGTTAGACATTAGTGGAAGGAGCAGCCCTCGAGCCTTTGATGCCCTGGTGTAGGAGAATGCCAGGGCAGGAAGACACAAGTGGGTGGATGGGTAGGGGAGCACCCTCATGGAGGCAGGGGGAGGGAGGGATAGAATAGGGGGGTTCTGAAGGAGAGACCTGTGAAGAGGAAAACATTTGAAATGTAAATAAAGAAAATATCCAATAAAAAAAGAAAAAATACAAAAAAAAAAAAAAAAAAAAAAAAAAAAAAAAAAAAGAAAAGAAAATATCATTCCACTTGTAAAATAACATGTTTTGGCTCTTCTCAGCTCCTGATTCCTATAACAAAATATTAAGTAAATCTCAATTTAACTAAATATTGAAAAACATTTAAGTCACAACTTAGCATAAGACACAGTCTAGAATGGGCTTCACTATTTAGCTACCTTTTTCTAAAATGACTATAGTATATTATATGCATCTCACTATAGTCCTGTAATTGTACTGAAATGTATATTCTCTTTTCAAGGTAATCTTAATCTCTATGAGTTTGTATTTTGGTTCTTCAATGTGAATAGAAATGAAGCATTTGAATCTAACAGTAAAATTAAATTGTGTCTTATATCTGGAGTTCAAGGATAACTTAATTTCAATTTGTTCATTTGTGGTCTTTCTAAGTTCATTCTAAGAACTGTTGCCGCTCAGGAATTTTCTACCTTCATAATAGAAAACTGCCTCAATAATCACATAAAATATCCAAAGTCTACTGAAGGTCGTATGAATGAGAAGTAGGCAAAACTTCCTAAAAATAAGTTCTTTGTAAATGTCAGCGTGTGACCAAGTAGAAAGTAGATATTCGTGAGAAGCATTTTGTCAAAATTAAATTATAGATTCCTGATTATTCTTTATTTCCTCTTAAACTAAGGAAAACTAATAATTTGTTAATACTAGACAAAAATTTGAAATTATTTCATTTAGCACACCTGTCTATAATTTAGTATGAGGAAACTAAAGGAGAACCAAAGAGAAATAGCTTTCTATCTAATAGTGAAATTAAGTCTAAACAAATCTTTGAATGAAGCCTGTTTTACATCATTGGAACATAATTTATAAGTATAAGGGATTGGGTATGGGCATGTGCAGTGGGGAGTGTAAATATCCTAAATATAAAATAAGAAACTAGGCGTTTCTTTCATTGACAAATAACTGTGTGCTGATGTGCAATATTTTGTGCGATATTTTGAGATATGTACACACACACACACACACACACACACACACACACACTCACACCAGGAAATGGTAAAGTAAAGATAATTAGAAATTTTCATTTCTCTCTTCTTTAGCATAATTACTCTACCCTAAACACCTCTAAGCTCTATGAAATATATCACAAACTTCTGTGAGCTACCTTCACCCTCCTCTGTGATGGAACATTAGAACCTTTTCCTCTTTCAATATTCTGATGTTCCTTATCTTGCGTTTCTCTAACCTCCCCCGTCTAATCTCTAGGACTGCGGTAGGAGGCGGTTGCATAGGCTGCTCACATGACCGGCAAACAGCAGATTTGACTGAAAGGGTCTGCAGCAATGCTCACCTTTCAAAGGCCCACCTTCAGTGACCCACTCGCTCTAATAGGCAGCACTTCCTGGAGCCTATCCATTCGGCTTTTAATCATCAAGTGGTTAATCATTTAAAGAGTTATCATCCTCATGATCCAAATCCCCTCAGTACGAGTTTGAAACTAAGCCTTCAGCCTGTGTGATCTTGGGGAACAATCCCAATTCCATCCAAACTAGCCACCCATAGTCTATGAAATCAATTCCTTTAGGTGCCATATATAAGCAAGGAAATACCATTTGTCTTTCTGTGACTGATTTGTTTCACTTAATTCTACCAAGTTCCACCCATGTTCCCATAAGTGACAGAATTTCATTCTGATTTTATGGCTTAATATCCCACTGTGTATGTGTAGATGCTATCCATCCATCCATCAATGATGCTTCTGTCTGCTCCATATTTGATATTATGTGTAGTGCCACAGCATACATGGGAGAAAATGAAACTCTTGCTATAGCAATTTTATTTCTTTGGGATGAAAACCAGTAATGGAATAAGTCAAATTATATGATAGCTCTATTTGTAGTTTCTTTTTTTTTTTTTTTTTTTTTTTTTTTTTTTTTTTTTTTTTTTTTTTTTTATGTTTTGTTTTTGTTTTTGTTTGTTTTTGTTTTTCTAGACAGGGTTTCTCTGTGTAACCCTGGCTGTCCTGGAACTCACTCTGTAGACCAGGCTGGCCTTGAACTCAGAAATCCGCCTGCCTCTGCCACTCAAATGCTGGGATTAAAGGTGTGTGCCACCACTGTCCAGCCTGTAGTTTCTTATTATCCTTAGTTTTTGATGATCATCCATAGTGTTTTCAAAATAGCTGTACCTACCATCTCACATTCTCACCAACAGTGGATGAATTTCTCTTCCTTGGCATTTGTTTTCTGCCTTTTAAAAAAGTAACTATTCTAACTAGGATGAGATTATAGCTTCATTCCATGATTGCCTTCCTTGAATTTTTGTCTTTTTTAGAAATTACAGCAATAACTAAACACAGTAGACATGTTCTATTTAAATGTATTTATGAGATTACAGGAATAATTTTGCTAATATTAAAATTAAAGCTTGCAAATACTGTCAGGAAAAGGCAGATGGAAACTATGGTTTGTTCCGCTATTTAAAAAAAATTTCTTTTGGAATTCCTCTCATTTCAGTGAGAAGAGAGAGGCAGACAGCCCCTAAAGTCTCCCCCCTCACTAGCCTGTCTTTGGCTCTCTTAACTTTCCCAGGATGCTGGGTAAAGAAGTTATTTCTCAGAATGTTCATCAGTGACTTGCCCGACTTCCTCTATCTATCCCAAAACTTCATGACTAAATGTCTTTGTATAACGCTGTGTTATATTATTCTGTAATGACCATAAATGTTCCCAATTTAAGTATATGTGTCTGTTACTATAGTTCATAATAATTTTTTTCAATAAATGAAATAAGCAATGAGAAAGTCTAATTTAATAAATAGACAAGTTGAGAAACACAATGTTTACACAGGACTGTGGTAAGAGGACGTGAGGGGGGAGGGATAATCACTTGAGGAATGCAACATGGAGCCTCCAAAGCAAAGAAAAATGACCCCTGGAGGAGGTGTATTTGCAATCTGAGAAGATTGCAACGTCTTAAAGGCATTTAGAGAGTGTTCAAGGTGAAGGACTTTTGAGAAGACAAGAAACATGTAATTATTAAAAGTGATTACAATTACAGATCAAGTGTAAACTCCTGTCGGTAGGCAGCGATGACTGAGGTTATGTGCAAGAACTCAAACATCCCTGGAAGAAAACGAAGTGTCAACTAAGCACACCAATTAAGCTAACAGTGGGTTTGTAAAAACAAATACACTACATCACTATTACATGAAAAAGAAAACACGTCATTCCCATTGAACCATGCTTGTCAACTGACAAGCAGGGAAATTTAAAGTCTCTTCTAAGTATCATCAGTTGTCACTTTATTTGACCATTCCCCTCCAACAGCATTATCATTGAACTAAGAATGCTCTAAGATCTGATTTTTGTATTTTTTGAAGATTTCTAGAACACCATCTTGTACTTCACTCACTCTTGTTTGTACAGCGTGGTCTTGCCACCATCCAAAACCAGTCAGCATCCAGGATGCTACTAAAAATTAGTTTACTTTTTAATAGCAGATATATAAAAATTTGAAAGTACACATATTTAAGGAATATATAACTCTAGGTTGTCTCAAAATTGGTCTATTATAGAGCACAGTGAAAAAACAATTTCCGAAGGTGTGATAAAGAACAATATAGCCCCCATCTAGTCCACTGGACTTTTTCTTCAAGAATATTGAGTCAGCTCTTTTGAGACATCATGTTCTAAGAACAAGGCCATGTATCAAAGCCATGTAGAGGTGCTTTATTGATCACACCTGGTTATGGACTTAAGAGCCAAAACCACATACTTCCAGATTATTCGAGCCACAGACACCAGGCCAGTTACCCTCCCTCCTCCCACCCCCAGTGGAGAAAGAATTACCACAAAACCATTAACACTACATTTATCACAAAACTAGTCTTCCATTGATAATTGTGATACATTAAACTTCGTCAAGAAGTGCATTCGTATATATTTAAAAATAGACATGAATATTTTATTTTCTATCTAATTTATGAGACCTTAAAGAGAAAATAATTTTAAATTTTGCTTGTATCTGTTAAGTCCCTAGAAGACAGAGACTCTGTATGTATCTTCCATCTTTGTATTTCCAGTGAGCGTAGAGCATTTCTTGAATAAATGAGTAAACCTACTTCAAAGCTTTTATTCCTCAGCTGAAGAAGTCATGACCCAGAAAGGACGTCTTCTCCCTTCACTCAGGAAAAACAACGAAACGTCTATTAAAGACATCTTACCCAGCATCAGTGCTTCATTTATAACGCACAGGCACATCATTAACCAGCTATATACTTCTGTTTAATAGTTTCTCTGTGACCCTCCTTCAACTGAGCTCTGATTCTTCAGACCTCGCCTTGCCACAGATAACCACACCTCTCTGTCCGAGTCCTGCTAATTGCCACACCTCTCTCCAAGTTCCAGTTACACCATAAGTCCTACCTCCAGAGACTGAAGGAGAAGTTGCTGATTGGGCCAAGTCACTGACGAACCTGGGGGAGGGGTTTTGCCTTACCTATTCTACCTGGTTTTGCTTGTAACAACATGTATTTTTGAATGAAAGATGGCTGATTGAAACATATCTGTGTTGGCTACTTTTTACGAATCTGTCCTGCGGTTCTGGTACCCCAAAATGGCTTTCCAGGACCCTGACCCCATTCCAGAAAACCCATTTGTACTTGTGGTTGCTGAACGGCTACATTTCTCCATGAAGTTCAAATTTGGGGCATGCTGGACTATGTTTAGAATATATATATATATATATATATATATATATATATATATATATATATATATTTGTAAAACTAAAAAGAAAGAACAACTAAATATAATCCATAGAAAGCATTCAATCACTTTTGGAATCATTTGGAATTAAAACTTTTCTCTGTAGCTGTGATGTAAGAGACACTTATATGAGCTCATGTCACTTAAGTATTTTTGCATATTATAGGTCCATGGATAATAAACGAAAAGCAAACATTTCATGATACTGAATTTTAGTCGCAGGGCTATGGAGATGGCTCAGTGGGTAAAGCATGAGGATCAGAAATGGAAAATTCACAAATCTTGACGATAAAATCTTAGAATTTTTCTTAAACTCATGGGACAACATAGGTCACCTACTCTCCTTGGTGTGCACAATCAAAAAGAACAGAGACACACATGATTATGCATAACCAAGGTGTATAATATACTCGCACAGGAGATTTTAAGAGTACATATTTTAATGACTAATTCTTCCCGAGAATGTTCTGGAAGCTCTTTGAGAGGATATTACTTTGAGCCAAACTTGAAAGAATATTAAAGAAACCAAGGAGGAAATAAGAAGAGAAATAAAACTCAGAATGTTGGAAAGTATCCATAACCTAGATAAGAAATGAAACAGGCAGCAAGTGAAATGAGCTCATCCCTCGGTGCACCTGGGACATGGGGCATGAATAAGGGAGTTTATCAGTATGAGTCACAAAGGGGTTAGTCACACCATGAAAGCCCTTTTCTATCATCACAGTGTTAGCTCGTTTTACAGATAGGTAACAGGAAGCAGTTTCTGAGGAGGGGGTCTAATATAATTTGATTTATAAATCATAAAATGAATCCCTGATCTTTCCAAGACTTTTTATCATGAAGGGGTGTTGGATTCTGTCAAATACTTTGTCAGCATCTAATGAAATGATCATGTGGTTTTTTTCTTTGAGTTTGTTTAGATAGTGGATTATGTTGATGGATTTTTATATATTGAACCGTTCCTGCCTGTCTTGAATGAAGCCTACTGGATCACGATAGATGATCGTTTTGATGTGTTCTTGGATTCGGTTGGTACAGTTACACAATGGAGTACTTCCTACTCAGCTATTAAAATCAATGAATTCATGAAATTCTTAGGCAAATGGATGGAACTAGAAAATATCCTGAGTGAGATAACCCAATCACAAAAGAACACACATGGTATGCACTCACTGACAAGAAGCTCGAATTACCCAAGATACAATTCACAGAACACATGAAGCACAGGAAGAAGGAAGAGCAAAGTGTAGATACTTTGTTCCTTCTTAGAAGGGGGAACAAAATACCCATGGGAGGTGATACAGAGACAAAGTGTAGAGCAAAGACTGAAGGCAAGGCCATCCAGAGTGCCCCACCTGAGGATCCATCTCATATACAGGCACCAAACCCAGACACTATTGCTGATGCCAAGAAATGCTTTCTGACAGGACCCTGATATAGCTGTGTCCTGAGAGGCTCTGCTAGAGTCTGACAAATACAGGGGCGTATGCTTGCAGACAACCACTGGACTGAGCACGGGGTCCACAATGGAGGAGTCAGAGAAAGTAATGAAGGAGCTGAAGGGGTTTACAACCCCATAGGAAGAACAACAATATTAACCATCCAGACTCCTCAAAGCTCCCAGGGCCTAAAGCACCAACCAAGGAGTACAGGTGGAGTACTCCATGGCTCCAGCTGCACATGTAGCAGAGGATGGCCTTGTCAGGCATCAGTGGGAGGAGAGGTCCTTGGTCCTGTGAAGGCTTGATGCCCCAGTGTTGGGGCATGCCAGGGTGGGGAGGCAGGAGTAGGCGAGTTGGTGGGGGAACACCCTCATAGAAGTAGGGGGAGGGGTTTTGGATAGGAGTTTTCAAGGGGGTGGAAACCGTGAAAGGGGATAACCTTTGAAATGTAAACAAAGAAAATATCAAGAAAAAAAGAAAAAAAGAATCTTGTTTTGTTTCCCAAAGATGTAGCAGTTTTTCTTTAACAGGCCTTCTTTGCTCTCACTATATATATCATATAGGCATAGATTTTGTAATAAAATATTTGAGAACATCACTGTATATACTTTTGAAGCCTCATCTATTCAGCTTCTCTATCTCTAATATACAGTTGCACAAACTTTAGCCCCAATACCAATTCTAGTTTATTTTTGCTTCCCAAAATAAGTCACTCAGCTGTGATTTTTTTCAATCCCATTTGATGGGTGTGGAATGATTTCCAGGTAGAAGTTCAAGGAAATTATGGGCTGCACTTTACACCTTTTTGTTTCAGAGGAATCAGGGTTGAGTGCTACCCTTGGATAATGTTTTAAAATGTTGCCTCATAAATTTTATCCAGTTTTACCATAGAAGAGAAAGTCTGGTACTAACCACTTTTTCTTTTTTTTATTTGGAATCAGTTATCTCTCTGCCAACTTGACATCTTTGCTTAAAATTTTCAAAGGCATTCTAAATGCAACATATCCAGAAAAAAAAAAAAACCTGGCCTTTCATTTCTAAATCTGGTCTATTTATAAAAAACCAGTTACTCAGAAATACTTTGACAACTCCTCATTCCTCATCTTTCTTATCTTGAGCATCATGAAATCCCTCAGTAGCCTTGAATTTTAACATTACTCTATCTCTATCACTCACTTGTTAGGGAAATTTATCAAGCTGAAATGACATCCCAAATGATGTTCCTAACTTTTGCCTCTTCTCCATCAATCTGTCTTCTCACTATAGCCATATATTTTATGTCAAAAGTAAACCTGCCCATGTTTTTCACTCTTGCATTATTTTGTTAAGTGTTTTTCAGTGATTTCCCAGTGGCTGTAGCATGTCTGTAAAATTCCACAACATGGCTTGTAACCTCTGTATGACTCATTCAGTGCAACATTGAGTTCTTCTTTTACCTTTTTTGAAAATTTAGGTTTTATTTTTTAATTGGATATTTTCTTTATTTACATTTCAAATGTTTTCCCCTTCCCAGGTCTCTGGAAGTTTCTCTCTGGAGGACCTGTCTATTGATGAGCATGTAGTATTGAAGTCTCTCACTATTAATGTGTGGGGTTCAATGTGCGAAGGAAGCTTTCACAGTGTTTCTTTCACAAATGCAGGAGACCTTGCATCTGGGGCACAGATATTTAGAATTGAGATATCATCTTGGTGGGTGTTCTCTTTGGTGTGCACGTATTCTCTTTCTCTGTCTTTTTTGACTAATTTTGGCTGACGGTCTATTTTGTTAGATATTAGATCTGCTACACCAGCTTGTTTCTCAGGTCTATTTACTTGGAAAATCTTTTTTTCCAGCCTTTTACTCTAATGTAATGTCTATCGTTGATGTTGAAGTATGTTTCTTCTATTCAGCAGAATGATGGATCTCATTTTCTTATCTAGTCTATTAGCTTGTATCTTTTTATTGCAGAATTTTTGAGTCCATTGATGCTGAGAGGTATTAATGATCAATGATTTTTAACTTTTGGTATATTGATGTTCGTGTTGTGTGTGCGTGTGTGTGTCTGTGTGTTTGTGTGTTTTCATTAATTTGTATTTGCTGATGTGAACTAATCATTTCCCCGTGTTTTCATGGTTTCAGTTAAGCTCCTTGGTATGGAGTTTTCTTCTTAGGTTTGGTCTTTTCAAGGTTTCCCAGAATTCCTGGATGTTTTGTGTCATTTTCTTTGACTAGTTCAATTTCTTTCATTGTATCTTCTAAGCTTAAGAGTCTCCCTTCTATCTCATACTCTGTTGGTGATATCTACATTTGCACTTCCTGTTCACTTCTGCCTTAGAGTTTCATTGTTGTGAAGAGACACCATGAGAATGGAAACTTTTATAAATGAAAACAGTTAGTTGAGGCTGGCTTACAATTGCAGAGTTTCAGTCCATTATCATCATTGTGGGAAGCATGGCAGCATGCAGTCAGTCTTGGTGCTGGAGTGCTGGAAGAGCAGAGTTCCATATCTTGATCCAAAAGCAGCCAGGAGGAGATTATTTTCTGCAGGCATCCAGGAGGAGAGTCTCTTTTTATACTGCATGGAACTTGAGCATTAAAAGACCTTAAAGCCACCCCCACAGTGACACACGTACTCCACCAAGACCACAGGCCATACCTCCTAAAAATGCCATTCCTCATGGCTGAGACATCTATTCAAACCACCACCGCTTACCTAGGTTTTCCGTCTCAAGGAGTCCCTCAGTTTGTTTTGTTAATTGCTTATATTTTTATTTTTAGGCCTTTAACAGTTTCATTCATCTCCTTTACCTGTTTTAATTGTGTTTTCCTGTATTTCTTTAAGGGATTTATTCATGTCACCTTTAAAGGTCTTTATCATCTTCATAAGACTGGATTTAAAGTCAGTACTTTCAGCTGTGTTTTAATATCTTAACCAAAAAAGTGAAAGATCTGTATGACAAGAACTTCAAATCTCTGAAGAAAGAAATCAAAGAAGACCTCAGAAGATGGAAAGATCTCCTATGCTCATGGATTAGCAGGATTAATAGAGTAAAAATGGCTGTCTTACCAAAAACAATCTACAGATTCAATGCAATCCCCATCAAAGTTCCAACTCAATTCTTCATAGAGTTAGACAGGGCAATTTGCAAATTTATATGGAATAACAAAAAACCTAGGATAGTGAAAACTATTCTCAACAATAAAAGAACTTCTGGGGGAATTACCATCCCTGACCTTAAGCTGTACTACAGAGCAATTGTATTAAAAACTGCATGGTATTGGTACAGTGACAGACAGGTAGATCAATGGAATAAAATTGAAGACCCAGAAATGAACCCACACATCTATGGTCACTTGATCTTTGACAAAGGAGCTAAAACCATTCAGTGGAAAAAAGACAGCATTTTTAACAAATCATGCTGGTTCAACTGACAATCAACATTTAAAAGAATGCAAATTGATCCATTCTTATCTCCTTGTACAAAGCTCAAGTCCAAGTGGATCAAGGAACAGTGGTGGTGCACGCCTTTAATTCCAGCACTTGGGAGGCAGAGGCAGGCAGATATCTGAGTTCAAGGCCAGCCTGGTCTACAGAGTGAGTTCCAGGACAGCCAAGGCTATAAAGAGAAACCCTGTCTTAAAAACAAAAACAAAAACCAAAAAACAAACGAGTGGATCAAGGACCTCCATATAAAACCAAATACACTGAATCTAATAGAAGAGAAATTGGGGAAAAGACTAGAACACATGGGCACAGGGGAAAAGTTCCAGAACAGAACACCAATGGCTTATGTTCTAAGATCTAGAATTGACAAATGGGACCTCATAAAATTGCAAAGCTTCTTCTGTAAGGCAAAGGACACTGTCAATAGGACAAAACAACAACCAACAGATTAGGAAAAGATCTTGATCAATCTCACATCTGATCAAGGGCTAATATTTAATATTTATAAAGAACTCAAAAAGTTCGACTCCAGAGAATTAAATGACCCTATTTAAAAATGGGGAACAGATCTAAACAAAGAATTCTCAACTGAGGAATATTGAATAGCCGAGAAGCACCTAAAGAAATGTTCATCATCCTTAATCATCAGGGAAATGCAAATCAAACCAACCCTGAGATTCCACCTCATACCAATTAGAATGGCTAAGATCAAAAACTCTGGTGACAGCAGATTCTGGCAAGGATGTGGAGAAAGAGGAACACTCCTCCATTGCTGATGGGATTGCAAGCTGGTACAAGCACTCTGGAAATCAGTGTAGTGGTTCCTCAGAAAACTGGACAGAGTACTAACTTCGGACCCAGCTATACCACTCCTGGGCATATACCCAGAAGATGCTCCAACATATAATAAGGACACATGCTCCACTATGTTCATAGCAGCTTTATTTAAAATAGCCAGAAGCTGGAAACAGTCCAGATGTCCCTCAACAGAGGAGTGAACACAAAATGTGTTACATTTACACAATGGAATACTACTCAGCTATTAAAAATGATGAATTCAAGAAGTTCTTAAACAAATGTATGGGACTAGAAAATATCATGCTGAGTGAAGTAATCCAATCCCAAAATAACAGACATGGCATGCACTCACTGATAAGTGGATATTAGCCCAGAAGTTCGGAATACCCAAGATACAATTCACAGACCATATGAAGCCTAAGAAGAATGAAGACCAAAAGGTAGATGCTTCAGTGCTTCTTAGAAGGGTGAACAAAATACTGATAGGAGGAAATAAGGAGACACAGTGTGGAGCAGAGTCTCAGGAAAAGGCCATCTAGCATCTTCCCCACCTAGGGATCCATCCCATATACAGGCACCAAACCCAGACCCTATTGTGGGTGCTGGGAAGTGCTTGCTGATAGAAGCCTGATATGGCTGTCTCCTGAAAAATACAGAGGCAGATTCTCTCAGCCAACATTTGGACTGAGCAGGGTCCTGGTGTAGGAGTTGGAGAAGGGACCGAAGGAGCTGAATGGGTTTCCAGCCCCATGGAGGGAGCAACAGTGTCAACAGGCCAGACCCCTAGGAGCTCCCGGGGACTAGATTACCTCCCAGAGATTACATACAGAGGGACCCATGGTGCTGGCCGCATTTGTAGCAGAGGATGACCTTATTGGACATCAATGGGAAGAGAGGCCCTTGAGCCTGAGGATGTTCGATGCCCCAGTGTAGGGGAATGCCAGGGTGAGAAGATGGGAGTGGGTAGATGGGTGTGGGAGCACCCTTATAGAGGCAGGTGGAGGGGGGATGGGATAGGGGTTTCTGAAGGGGAAACCTGGAAAGGGGAAAACATTTGGAATGTAGGAAAAGGAAATATCTAATAAAGTTTTAAAAAGATTGATGTAGTCCGATACCTGGGCTCTGGTTACTGTGATTTATGTTCTTATGCTGGCCTCTAGCTGTATGGGTTTTGAGCTTATTATAGCTTTAGGTGCTGATTTCTGAATTTGTCTTTGTTAGGTGGATT
>NW_022196899.1:6229042-6254682 GCF_008632895.1 Mastomys coucha
TTTTTTTTTAGTTTTTTTGGTTTTTCTTTTTTCTGGCCTGGATGGTCTGAGGTTCTGGTGACCATCACATCTTTAGGCCCAGTAGGGTTTCTTTGCTGGGTTTTTGTAGCTTTCATGACTTCTGGGATTTTGGGTGTCTCCATTGCCTCTGAACCAGCACGGCCTCCAGGAAAGCAAAGATCTTCTGCCAAAATTGTCTTCTAGACTATGGAGCCCAGGACATGGGGTGTATTTTATGGCCATTGCATGCGCATTAAGGGGAGTCGGCAGGCATAAGGCATAGCACAGGGTCTTATCTACAGTCTCTGGTGCCAGTGTGACCTTTGGGAATGCAGGTGGAGTTGTGCTTTTGAAAATGGTTCCCAGGGTATTTGATGGAGTTTAAGGCTGTTGGGTATGCTTTAAGGGAAGCTGGAAAGCACAGGGCATAGAGCAGGGGCTTACCTGGGGTCTCTGGGTCTATCATGGCCTCTAGGAGCAACAATAAGACTCTTGCATTTTGAGATAATTGTTTTATTAGTCTCTATGGACTCTAAACTTTAAAAGTATTCGTGATTATGTAAAAATAGGGATAAAGTCATTGTTCATATTCTATGAAATATCTCTTGTTCCTCAAACGTTTTCTGGAAAAATGCTAATTCTGAAATATTAGAAGGAATTGGGAAATGTCCAAAAAAAGTAAGACCTTAATGTGACTCATTAGATTAGATGAGCACAGTCAGAAAATTAGTTAAATGTGCTCAATTTAGCCCGTTCTAGGACTGAAATTAAAAGAAAATCCTTTAAAGAGAAACTCAGGTTCTTGTAGAACTGGCAAAGTGTCAAACCACATAAAATATTTGGAGGTCTCATTTCTGCAGTGGCCTCGGAATGGATTCCCTTTAATGAAAGTTAATACATAAAAGGTAGAACTGGAGCGAGGGCCTGCCTGGCTCACAAAGTTACCAGGCTGCCAGATGATGCCTAATTGGAAGCCCAGAACACTATGGTGAGTAGTCTAATTAGGAAATGTTTATTTGGCCTGAGTTCCTGGTGATGGAGTGTGTAATAACAGGCAACAATAGTCAGGAGACATTGAAGAATGACTCCAATAGCAGAAGAGAAAAAAACAGGTGTGGACCCTAAACCTACAAGCCATCGGTTTAACTGAATACATCACTACGTTATCCTTGAGAAAGATAGAAATCACTCAGATAAGAAGTTGTAAAAAAAATGAAATATAGTGTCTTTGTGGAGGAGGTCTCTTTGTAGTAAGTGTCTTAATCAATATGTTGTAATATCTTTGCTGTCCGGTGAATCCTGTCTTGTAACTCCAGGGAGAGAAGATGAGTTAGTGGGCCAGGAATTTTGTTTTACAAGTTTGGAGTGGCAGTGCTTTTAGCTGTGACCTTAGTGAAGCTGGGTATAATTATTAGAGCCAAAGGAGAAATTGCAGGGATCCAGAGCCTTCAACACCATTCAGGATACCACCATTGCTGGTCTCCTGATCAGTAAGAACTGTTAAATACAATTGACAACATCTAAATAAGCGCTTACAAGCGAATACAAGTTATGATGTACTGTATAATTATACTGTCTAGTAACTCAAATTCAGTAACTTTACAGGGGCAGGTTCCATGGTAGCTGAATCTGGGATAAGACTAGTGTAAAAGAAGTTTACTACAAGGCACTTTCTGAATTTATACCTGTGGATAGAATGATCATAGTGAACAAGCCTAGAATGGCTTGTTAAAAGTATATGACTGAACAATGGATGACTTTAATAAGGAATATAACATCTGAAACATAATTGTCTAAGACACAAAATTGACTGGGTATCCTGATTTCCATGGGAAAACTATCTGGAGGTGGTTAAGGAAATGGGATCGCACAGTGGAAGGAACTGGACTGCTTTTTAGTTTCATTGCAAGGTAGGTCAGGAGACAGACCTTCCATTGACCAGCCATTGGGTATAGATAGACTGCATATAGCTGGGAGAGAATCAAGACCTTGGGGAAGGTGGCTTTCCTTAGCTAAGAGTGATTTGCAGAGAAGGCTGACATTGCATACTGTGATAAAGGAATTTACCAGGAAGCTAGAGAATTGTTTTGAAGGGACCCTGTGGGTGGTCATCAGGTCATTTATTTTAGTCACCATCATAAACGTCTATCCCCATCTAAGCTCTTATTTGGATGTTGTCAATCGTATGTGACAGCTTTTATTGATATTGAGACCCTCAGTGATGGTACCTTGAATGGTGTCTTTGTCATTGTTGAAGGCTCTGGATAGAGATTATCTCCTTATACCAGGCTCTTCTCTTCCTCTCTGTTTTTAATGCCTTTTATCTTTATTTTTCCCCATTTCCTCAACCCCCATGACACCCTAATCTTAGATCAGATCTCTGCCAGTGCTCTGAAAATCACAGAACATTGCTTGTGGCATTGCTTCTTAGTGGCTATGGATACTTACTCACTCCTATTTCCCTTCTGACAGGAGCAAGGGAACATGATTCTTGGTAGAAAAAAATCCCTTCTATTTTTAATTCTATTCTGGCTTCTACTTTCTAGAAATTTGATACATTTGTTCTCTGTGTCCAGAAATTCTTTTTGGCCTACAACGTTCATAAACTAAACTTACATTTGACCCTCATCTTTTCTTAGCTTCATTGTGGTCAATCTTCCTTCTTTCATTCACTAAGTAACTCAGGCACTTGTTATTGACTCTCCTTTACTCTCTTTACAGGCTTAATGCCAGCACTGCTAAATGGCTTCCAACCATGTTCACATGCACGGAGAGTGAAAGGCTACTAGTTTATTTTCCCCCAAATTTGCCTAACAGAAAGTCTATGTCTACCAGAGAGACAGAGTCTACCAGAAAGACTGTCTACCAGAGTGATATAGCTTACCAAAAGACTATGTCTAGGCATTTTGCTTTGCCTATGTGAATTAAAGGATTGGCATAAATGCACTGCAGAATTAAAATGAGCAATGACTTATTGATCTGATTTTTCGATCTGTGCTATTTTCAGGCACATGCCAATAACATTAATAAACATTATTATATAGTTATTGAATTTAAGCTAAAAGCCTAAATATATTTTGATAATGTTATTTTTATTTATTTTCATTTATATAAATACAGCTTTCTTTCTTTCTTTTTTCCTCCCCCCCCCTCTTTCTTCTTTCTTTTCAACTGGACCATAGTTTCCCTTACTTCCTTTCCTCTCAGTCCCTTTCCCTCACCTCCTTTCTGCCTACCCCCCACCTACCCCTTCTCTGATTCTCTTCAAAAAAAGGGCAGGTCTCCCAGGAATGTCAACCAATCATGGCATATCACATTGCAGTAAGATTATGTACCTCCCTTTATATTGAGACTGAAAGAGGCAACCCTGTAGAAGGGAAGGGTCTTAGAAGCAGGCAAAAGAGTCATAGATAGCCCCTGCTCTCACTGTTGGGAGTCCCAGAAGAAGAACAAGCTACAAAACTGCTACACAAAGGATAAACAGGCTGAGAAAGAAATTAGAGAAACAACATCTTTCACAATAGTCACAAATAATATAAAATACCTTGGTGTGTCTCTAACTTAAGCAAGTGAAAGATCTGTATGACAAGACCTTCAAGTCTCTGAAGAAAGAAATTGAAGATCTCAGAAGATGGAAAGATCTCCCATGCTCATGGATTGGCAGGATTAATGTAGTAAAAATGGCCATCTTGCCAAAAGCAATCTATAGATTCAATGCAATCCCCATCAAAATTTCAAATCAATTCTTCATAGAGTTAGAAAGAGCAATTTCAAAATTTATATGGAATAACAAAAAAATCTAGGATAGTGAAAACTATTCTCAACAATAAAAGAACTTCTGGGGGGATCACCATTCCTGACCTCAAGCTGTACTTCAGAGCAATAGTGATAAAAACGGCCTGGTATTGTTACTGTGACAGGCAGGTAGATCAATGGAATAGAATTGAAGACCCAGAAATGAACTCACACACCAATGGTCACTTGATCTTTGACAAAGGAGCTAAAACCATCCAGTGGAAAAAAGACAGCATTTTCAACAAATGGTGCTGGCTCAACTGTCGGTTAGCATGTAGAAGAATGCAAATCGATCCATTCTTATCTCCTTGTGCAAAGCTTAAATATAAATGGATCAAGGACCTCATAAAACAGATAAACTAAAACTAATAGAAAAGAAAGTGGGAAGATCCTTGAGCACATGGGCACAGGGGAAAATGTCCTGAACAGAACACCAATAGCTTATGCTCTAAGATCAAGAATTGACAAATGGGACCTCATAAAATTGCAAAGGTTCTGTAAAATTGTAGCATATATGCAAAATTAGTCAGTTCCATGAAGGATCACTGGTTGTCAGTCTCTGTGAGGCCCTCTGAGCCCAGGTTGCTCAATTGTGTGGGTTGTCTTGTGGTGTCCTTGAACTGTCTGGCTCCTACAATCAATTCTTCCTCCCTTCTTCCACAGGGATCCACAGTCTCCACCTAATGTTCGGCTGTGGGTCTCTGCATCTGTTGCCACCAGATGCTGGATGAAGTCTCTCAGATCTGACAGTTATACTAGGCTTCTGTATGCAAACACGGAATATCATTAATAGTGTCAGGGGTAGTCTTTCTCTCATTGCATGGGCCTCAAGCTGAATCAGTCATTGGTTGTCCACTCCCACAATTTCTGTGCTACCTTTATGCCAGCACATCTTGTAGGCAGGACAAATTGTAGGTCACTGGCTTTGTGGCTGGATTAGTGTCCCAAGTCCTCCATTGGTTACAGGTTCAGGCTCCATATCTCTCATTGCTAGGATTCATCCTTATTGATTCTTTGGAGTTTCCATTGCACTAGGTTTCTAGCTTGTCCCAGAATTGCCCCTTCCCCCATTCCAATTGTCTCTTCCCATACTCTCTCCCTCTATCCTCCCCCAACCTGATGTGAGGTTCCATTTTACACCTGTCAAAATGGCTAAGATAAAAAACACAAGTGAGAGCTCATGCTGGGTGAGGATCAAAGGGAACACTCTTCCATTGCTAGTGGGAGTGCAAACTTGTACAATCAGTTTGAAAATATATACGTTGGTTTCTCAAAAAGTTGAGAATCAATTTAGTCCAAGACAGAGCTATACCACTCCTGAACATATACCCAAAGGCCACTCTACCATTCCACAAGGATACTTGCCTAACTATGTTCATTACAGCTTTATTTGTAACAGCCAAAAGCTGAAAACAACCTAGATATTCCTTAGCCAAAGAATGGATAAAGAAAATCCATTAAAAATGATTAAAAATGTGGACATCATGAAATTTACAGGAAAATGGATGGGACTAGAAAGAAAACCATTATTTGTGAGCTAATATAGGACCCCAAAGGCAAACATGCTATGCTTATAAGTGAATGTTAGCTGTAAAGTAAAAGATAACCATGCCACAACCCATAGACCCAGAGAAGAGCAAAGTAACAAGGAGAGCTCCAGGAGGAATACATAAATCTCCCTGTGATAGGGAAATCGTACAGACATTTCTGGTAGACAGGAGTGGTGGTGCCAGGGTAGGCAAGTGGGCACAGGAACAGGAAGGGAAATATGTCATTTTTTATATACTTATCTGTGCAGTTTACTCTTCCAGTCTTTATAAAGCTTCAGGGAATAAATCTAGGATTCCAGATGTGGAATTATGTAATCTACTATGGGAACACTTCCAAATATATTTCCAAAGAGTTTTGGGGGAACTTTCTTTCTCTTGATGATATTAATTCTTTCAGTTGTGTCTGGAAAAGTGTGCTTTAATGGTGGATTCTGCAACTGGACTTTGAGTGTAGAAAGAAAAGTCCAAGCTTGGAAAAGTAAGATATAGAAAATTCTTCTGAAATAGAGAGCTATCAGCCTCATTAATTTTAATGTCCTGAATATATTTAAGAATTGAATTAAGTGGTGGGGATGGAGTATAATGCACATTATCACTAGACACATAGTAAAACAAGCAGAAGAAACTCTTTCCATTCTATTTTAAAATCTGTGATCCCAAAGAAGTCATTCCTTTAAAAACTTTGATTTTGTTTGGAACAATTGATTCTTGGAGAAGTGACCACTGGAAACGTCCAGATAGAGGCTAGTGGGAAACTGCTCTGATCATTGTGCCCCGCAGATACAATGGTGAAGAGCGGGGCTTCTCGGCTGACTGCACTATTCTAAATATTGTATTAAGTCAGTTACTTAAGGGTATTTTAGAGAACAAGTTAATGGGCAGAGTTGTCATATTATATTACATGCAACAATTACCCTCTGTCAGATGACCATATTAGAGAAAAACGTCTAAAACAACTGAGCTTACTTAAGAGAATAGTAAAGTCATCTAAGGCATTGCTTTTTCATGTGAAGGTTACCAGCTGTGAAATATTCTACAGATATGGAATATTACATTTGACCTATATGTCAGGCAGAGAATTTCCAGATGAAATCTCAAAAGTATATATTTTTTATAGAGCTTTAGACTTAATTCATTCATTTTGTTATATTAAGCTTTTGATAACAGGGCTTATGTTGCATATTCTTTTTATCAGAAAAGGATATAGACCTTTTATCTGTCTAGTGTTATCATTTATTTTTCTATCAAGCAATCAATGAATCATCTATGTATAACTTATCTATTGTATATCATTTATATGCAGTCTTTTTATTAATTATAACTATTTTTCTTTTTTCCTTTTATTGAAAATTGATTATTTTCTCACATAATATATCCTGTTGGATTTTCCCCTCCTTTTATTCCTCCTGTTTTCTGTCCACATCTCCCATCCATATCCACCACGTTCTGTCTCTCATTAGAAAACAAACAGGCTTCTAAGAGGTAATAACAGAACAGAATAATATGATGCAATATATAATAAGATAAAACAAAAATAACATCAGAATAGGACAAAACAAACAAACAAACAAACAGAAGGAAAAGGCCCTCCTCCCCAAAGGCACATTATATAGATGCAGAGACCCACTTATTCATATACTTAGGAATCCTTTTAAAAAGCTAAACTGGAAGCCATAAAGCATATAAAAAGGACTTGTATGGTAAAAAGAGAAAGAGAGAGAGAAAGAGAGAGAGAAAGAGAGAAAGAGAGAAGGTGATATAAAAATTTTAAAGGATAACATAATTTTAAAAAATCTACTAATCATTTTGTTTACATTTCAATTTTTATCTTCCTTCCCAGTCTCCCTTCCATGAAACCCCATCCCATACTCCTCCCCTTTGCCTCTAAGAGGGTGCTCTCCCAACCATCTACCCACTAGAGCCTCACCACTCTTGACTTCCTCTTTTCCAACTTGTATCCCTTTGATTTTCTTTTTTTATTTTTATTTTTATTTTATTTTTTTTTGTTTTTTAAGATGTATTTATTATTATATGTAAGTACACTGTAGCAGTCTTCAGACACACCAGAAGAGGGCGTCAGATCTTATTATGAATGGTTATGAACCACCATGTGGTTTCTGGGACTTGAACTCAGGACCTTTGGAAGAGCAGTCAGTGCTCTTAACCCCTGAGCCATCTCTCCAGCCCCTTGATTTTCTTTTGTTGCCTAATTGCGCTGGCTATAATTTTGAATACTATATTGAATAGATAAGGGGAGAAGGGGCAGCTTTATCTTGTCCCTGATTTTAGTGGGATGGCTTCAGGTTTCTCTCCATTTAGTTTGATGTTGGCTGCTGGTTTGCTGTATATTGCTCTTATGATGTTTAGGTATGGGCTTTGAATTCCTGATCTCTCCAAGACTTAACATGTAGGGATGTTGTATTTTGCCAATGGCTTTTTCAGCATCTAATGAAATGATCATGTGTTTTATTTTTTCCTTTGAGTTTTTTTATATAGTGGATTATGTTGATGGATTTTTGTATATTGAACTATCCTTGCATCCCTGGGGCGACACATTCTTGATCATGGTGAATTATCATTTTGATGTGTTCTTGGATTCAGGTTGACAGAATTTCACTGAGTACTTTTGCATCAATTTTCATGAGGAAATTGGTCCGAAATTCTCTTTCTTTGATGGGTCTTTATGTGGTTTAGGTATCAGTGTAACTGTGGCTACATAGAAAGAATTGGCTACTGTTTCTTCTGCTTCAATTTTATGGAATAGTTTAAGAAGTATTGATATTAGGTCTTCTTTGAAGGTCTGATAGAATTCTGCACTAAACCCATCTGGTCCTGGGCTTTTTTTTTTTTTGGTTGGGAGTCATTTAATGATTGCTTCTATTTCTTTAAGGATTATGGGACTGTTTAGATGGTTTATCTGATCCTGATTTAACTTTGATACTTTGTAACTCTCTAGAAAACTGTCCTTTTCATCCAGATTTCCCAGTCTTGTTGAATATAGGCTTTTGTAGTTGGGTCTGATGATTTTTGAATTTCCTCTGTTTCTGTTGTTATGTCTCCCTTTTCATTCCTGATTTTGTTAATTTGAATCTGTCTCTGTGCCCTCTGGTTAGTTGGCTAAGGGTTTATCTATCTTGTTGATTTTCTCAACAAGAACCAGCTCCCGGTTTGGTTGATTCTTTGCATAGTTCTTTTTGTTTCTACTTGGTTGATTTCATCCCTGAGTTTGATTATTTCCTGCCATCTACTCCTCTTGGGTGTATTTGCTTCTTTTTGTTCTAGAGCTATCAGGTGTGCTGTTAAGCTGCTAGTGTATGCTCTCTAACAGTTTCTTTTTGGAGGCACTCAGAGCTATGAGTTTTCCTCTTAGCACTGTTTTCATTGTGTCCCATAAGTTTGGACTTCATTGTGCCTTCATTTCCATTAAATTCTAAAACACCTTCAATTTCTTTATTTTTCTCTGACCAAATTATTACTGAGTAGAGAGTTGTTTAGCTGCCATGTGTATGGGGGCTTCCTGTTATTTTTGTTGTTATTGAAGACCAGGCTTAGTCTGTGGTGATCTAATAGGATTATGGGATTATTTCAAACATTTTTTTTATCTGTTGAGGCTTGTCTTGTCAATTTATATGGTCATTTATATAACGGAATATATGGTCAGTTTATGAGAAGGTACCATGAGGTGCTGTGAACAAGGTACAGTCTTTTGTTTTAGGGTGAAATGTTCTGTAGATATCTGATAAATCCATTTGGTTCATAACTTCTGTTAGTTTCATTGTGTCTCTGTTTAGTTTCTGTTTCCATG
Organism: Mastomys coucha; assembly: GCF_008632895.1. Taxonomy (NCBI): domain Eukaryota; kingdom Metazoa; phylum Chordata; class Mammalia; order Rodentia; family Muridae; genus Mastomys; species Mastomys coucha. The sequence goes on from NW_022196899.1 coordinate 6,238,193, forward strand.
ATCTGTTCGTTGGTGAGAGTGGGGAGTTGAAGTCTCCCACTATTATTGTGTGAGGTTCAATGTGTCCTTTGAGCTTTAGTAGAGTTTCTTTTACAAATGTGGGTGCCTTTGCATTTTGGGCACAGATGTTCAGAATTAAGAGTTCCTTTTGGTGGATTTCTTTTTCTTTGATAAGTACATAGAGACCTTTCCATCTTTTTTGATAATCTTGGTTGACAGTCTATTTTATTTGATATTAGAATTACTACTCCAGCTTGTTTCTTGGGACCATTTACTTGGAAAAATTTTTCCATCCTTTTACTTTAAGATCGGGTCTCTCTTTGTCACTGAGGTGTGTTTCCTATATGAAGCAAAATACTGAGTTCTGATTAAGTATTCAATTTGTTAGTCTATGTCTTTTTATTGGAGGATTGAGCCCATTGATGTTGAGATATATTAAGGACCAATGATTGTTGCTTTTTGTTATTTTTTGTTGTTGTTAGAGATGGGATTATGTTTGTATCATTATCTTCTTTTGTGTTTGTTGTGAGAATATTACTCTTCTGCCTTTTCTTGGGTGTAGTTTCCTTTTTTGTGTAGGAGTTTTCCATCTATTATCCTTTGTAGGGCTGGATTTGTGGAAAGATACTGTTCAAATTTGGTTTTGTCATGGAATATCTTGGTTTCTCCATCCATGGTAATTGAGAGTTTTGCTGGGTATAGTAGCCAGGGCTGGCATTTGTGTTCTCTTAGGGTCTGTATGACATCTGCCCAGGATCTTCTGGCTTTTATAGTCTCTAGTGAGAAGTCTGGTGTAACTCTGATAGGCCTGCCTTTATATGTTACTTGACCTTTTCCCTTACTGCTTTCAATATTCTTTCTTATTTTGTGCATTTAGTGTTTTGATTATTATGTGACAGGAGGAATTTCTTTTCTGTTCCAATCTATTTGGTGTTTTGTAAACTTCTTGTATGTTCATGGGCATCTCTTTCTTTAGGTTAGGGAAGTTTTCTTCTATAATTTTGTTGAAGATATTTACTGGTCCACTACATTGGGAGTCTTCACTCTCTTCTATACCTATTACTTTTAGGTTTAGTCTTTTCATTGTGTCCTGTATTTCTTGAATGTTTTGAATGAGGAGCTTTTTGCTTTTTGTATTTTCTTTGACTGTTGTGTCAATGTTTTCTATGGTGTCTTCTGCCCCTGAGATTCTCTCTTCTATCTCTTGTATTCTTTTGGTGATGCTTCCATCTCTGACTCTTGATCTCTTTCCTAGGTTTTCCATCTTCAGAGTTGTCTCCTTTTGTGCTTTCTTTAATATTTATTTATCCATTTTTAGATCCTGGATGGTTTTGCTCAATTTCTTCACCTGTTTGCCTGTGTTTTCCTATATTTCTTTAAGAGATTTATGTGTTTGTGCCTCTACTTGTTTACTTGTGTTCTTGTATTTATTACTGGAGCTATTTATGCCCTTCTTAAATTACTCTATCATCTTCATGAGATACGATTTTAGATCTGAATCTTGCTTTTCAGGTTTGTTGGGGTGTCCAGGGCTTGCTATGATGGGAGACTGGGTTCTGCTGTTGCCAGGTAGCCTTGGTTTCTGTTGCTTATGTTCTTCTGCTTATCTCTCACTATCTGGTTATCTCTAGTGTTAACTGAGCTTTCTGTCTCTGATTAGTGCCTGTCCCTCCTGTAAGCCTGTGAGCCTGTGGTCCTGTGATCCTGGTTGTTTCGGAAGTCCTGGGAGTCCAGCTGTCTCTATGATTCTCTGATTCTGAGATCCTGGGTGTGTCAGAGCTCCTGTGAATCAAGCTTCCTCTGATATCCTGGGTGTGTTAGAGCTCCTTGGAGTCAAGCTTCCTCTGGGTGTTGTAGGAGTTGGTGGGGAGACAGAGCCCTGAGTCAGCTCTGGGCACAGATGATAACAGGATTTATCATGTGCCGCTGGCTGGGTGGGGTTTCTTGTGTCCCCTGGGTCATGGGAGGTCCCAGTTATGCTGGGTATTGGAGCAGAGGTTGGGGCCTCACCTGAGATCCTGGTGTGTGACAACTCCTGGGAATCAAGCTTCCTCTGGATGTTGTAGGAGTGGGTAGGGAGTCAGAGCCCTGGGTCCTCTCCCAATAGATGTAATTTAGAGAAAAGAAGAATCTTTAATTATACAACTATATGACACCAAATAATTACCATGACATCATGAGAAGAGTAGATTCTTCCCTGAAGTTAGGTTGTAGATGTGGACAGTGGATAGGAGACGCACTTTTCTTTCTAAGGCTATGTTCAGATACAGTGTACAGAGGAAAGCAGGTGTGAACTCACCAGTACTTAAGATTCATGAATCTCATTAAGGTTTATCCAGTCCAAGCAGGAGGAATGAAGCTGAGATATTACAAGACAGCTGTGCTTTCAGGACTTAAGCTCACAGAGCATTGTAAACTTGCAAACTTTTAAATTCCATATTCTTTACATGGTTTGATGCGTGACATTTATAAAAACTATCTTGAAGGAGTTTGTAGGGTTTTTTTTTTTTTTTTTTTTTGGTGTCAATTTAAATAGTTTTATTTTTCCGTGTTACTTGTTTTCGGTCCCTGTGGAACAATGCTACCCCCTCTCTGCTTGGACTGACTTAATCCACCTCTTCAGCAGTGAGGCCTGAAGAAGCGCCACCTGATGGAGGAGCTCCTCCGCCAGGGGAGCCACCAGGTGTCCCTCCAGGCTTGCCACCCGCGCTCTCGTACAGCTTGGATTGATAGGGTTGCAGACTTTCTCCAGTTCTTCCTGCTGAGGCTCACATTCTTCCTTCTCTGCAGTCTGGATCTTATCCAGCCAGCTGATGATTTCAGTGCACTTGTCAAGAATCTTCTGTTTGTCCTCATCGTTGATCTTGCCTTGAAGTTTCTCATCTTCAACGGTCGCTTTCCTGTTGAAGGCACAGGGACTCCAGTGAATTCTTGGAGGAAACCTTATCTCTCTGCTTCTCACCCTCAGCTTTGTACTTGTCAGCTTCTTGGACCGTGCGCTCAGTATCCTCCTTACTCAAGCGGCCCTCGTCATTGGTGATGGTGATCTTGCTCTCCTTTCCCGTGCTCTTATCTATAGCAGAAACATGGAGGATGCCAATGGCATCGATGTCAAAAGTCACCTCAATCTGAGGAATCCCACGGGGTGCTGGAGGTATGCCTGTGAGCTCCAACTTCCCAAGGAGGTTGTTGTCCTTGGGCATGGCCCTTTCTCCTTCATACACCTTAATGAGTACACCTGGTTGGTTGTCAGAGTGGGTGGTGAAGGTCTGTGTCTGCTTGGTGGGAATGGTGCTATTGCGCTTGATGAGGGCAGTCACGACTCCACCAGCAGTTTCAATACCAAGGGAAAGAGGAGTGATATCCAAGAGCAGTAAATCCTGAACATTCTCAGACTTGTCTCCAGATAGAATGGCTGCCTGGACAGCTGCACCATAGGCAACAGCTTCATCAGGGTTGATGCTCTCATTCAGTTCTTTTCCACTGAAGAAGTCTTGCAGAAGTCTCTGAATCTTGGGGATTCTGGTAGAACCACCCGCCAAGACAATATCATGGATTTGTAACTTGTCTAGTTTGGCATCTCGAAGGGACTTCTCTACAGGGTCCGGTGTGCCACGGGACAGGTCAGCATTCAATTCCTCAAATCAAGACCCGGTAATGGAAATATAGCAGTCAATTCCCTCACAGAGAGAGTCAGTCTCAATACTGGCCTGAGTGCTGGAGGAGAGGGTGCGCTTGGCCCGCTCACAGGCAGTGTGGAGACGGCGGACAGCTCTCTTGTTCTCGCTGGTGTCCTTCTTGTGCTTTCGTTTAAATTCAGCAAAGAAATGGTTGACCATTCAGTTGTCAAAAATCTTCTCCGTCCAAGTGGGTGTCACTAGCTGTTGATTTGACTTTAAATATTCCATCCTCAACAGTGAGGATTCACACATCAAAAGTGCCACCTCCCAAGTCAAAAATTAGCACATTCTTTTCAGCTCTGACCTTCTTACCTAAGCCATAAGCAACAGCAGCAGCAATTGGTTCATTGATAATTGGAAGTACATTGAGGCCAGCAGTATATTTGTTGCCTGCCACTGAGAGTCATTGAAGTAAGCTGGCACTGTGACCATGGCATTGGTGGTAACAGTCTTTCTGAGATACGCTTCTGCAATTTCCTTCATCTTTGTCAGAACCATTGAGGACACTTCCTCTGGGTAGAAACTTTTTGTCTCCCCTTTGTATTCCACTTGGACCTTGGGCCCGCCTGCCTCATTCACCACTATGAAGGGCCAGTGCTTCATATCAGACTGAACAACAGGATCATCAAACCCACGTCCAATCAGACTTTTGGCATCAAAAACTGTTGTTGGGGTTCATTGCAACCTGATTCTTGGCTGCATCCCCAATTAATCATTCTGTGTCCGTGAAAGCAACATAACTCTGCATGGTGCGGTTACCCTGGTCATTGGTAATTATTTCCACCTTTCCATGCTGGAAGACACCCACCCAGGAGTAGGTGGTGCCAAGATCAGTGCCAACTGCAGGTTCCTTAGACATGGTTGCTTGCGTGGAGGCCGGGCTGTGCTGATGACGAGACCACACAAATGCCCAACAGCTGCCTCCGTGTTCAATGAGCAGGAGTTTGTAGTTTTATATGGCATAGAGGAAGAGAGACAATAAATAGAGAGAAAGCCTTATTACTCTTATTATACTATCTTGGATGGAGACATATTCCCTATTATTTTAATTTGTGTCTGATAAATTTTAGGTAAAGCATTATGAATGGTTCAGTAATTCTCTTGAGGATGTTGAAGAAAATGACATTTTCCATTTTCAAATTTATTTATACTTCTCAGTAGAGAGGTGTAGTCAAAAGTTTTTATATGGTACAATTTAGATCAGGAATGTACCCTGAAGGCTCATGTGCTGAATACCTGGACATCATGTGGAGCAATTACGAGGTGGTATGTTCTTTGGGGAGTAGGTCCTCATGGATAAAAAGAAGGTCAGTGGGGGAATCCAACCTCGCAGGACATTTCGTTTCTTTCTTTTTTGTTCCTAGGTTGTGAGGTGGTAAGCGAGCTGTGTGTTCCCATTGTGCCTAGTGTGGGATATGTCAGCACAGAGTGCCAAGAGACTCTGGACTGAAACCATAAGTCCAGGTAAAACTCTCCTCCATATAAGTTTATTGTCAAAGGTATTTCCCACTCCTTCCTTAGAGAGTGAATGTAAAGGTGAGTGAAGTGTTTCATCAGTTAAGTGTGATTCCTATACAATTGTGTCAACTTGAGTTTGATGCCTAGAATCCATGGAAAAAGTCACTCTATGGTGTGAACCTGCAATCCTAGTATTTCTACAGTGAGTTGGAAGTGGAGACGTTAAAATTGGCCAGAAACATTGCAGGCCAGCCAACTGGGAGTACACAGAACACTGGCAGAAATGTACTCAGTCAACAGAGGCAATTAGAGAGAACCTGCCTCTCAACAAGTCAGAAGGCACGAACTGATTTCTAATAGGTTCTCTGAACTCCACACATACACTGTAGTGACACACATGTACTACAGCAAGCATTCGCAAAGACCCACACAAAACAACAGAGATACTACAAAACAAAAAGGAAGCTAAGTTAATAGGCTTTGAAGAATTTTATTAAAGTATTTTAGTTATTGATTCGATGGATCCTTTCAGTGGTGGCTCAACACTGTAATTGCTTGAATATTGTTTTTTTTACATAGCTTCTAACTTACCCAAGAGTATTGCTTACAGAGTGTTTAGAAATACAATTATTTTTACTTTGATAATGATATATAAAGATTATTTTCTGTCTATACATATGGTCTGGCTTATCTCTAAGAAATTTGCTTGAGCATTAGTTTTACATCATCCCTTTTTTTTTCTCGCATCAATGACAAAATGTTCAAGGTATATTATTAGTTAAGGATATCTATCTATCTATCTATCTATATATCATTATATGTGAAATCCTTGCTCAAGTTTTATTTTAAGTCATTCACTTTCTATTACAACAGAATGGCCATACACCAAGTTCAAGTAGTATTAAAAAGCTTGTAATAAGACATTGCACCTTGTCTGCTTGCATGTCAGAAACTCTCATTCTCACATATTATGAGATCTTTGGTGGATGCTACCATAATGCTACCTAAGAGCCTACTTCTGAAAATACTACTTTAGAAATATTAAAATGGCCTCTATTATGAAGATAGACCTGTAACCCATACTATTCAATCTTTTTGCTCTTTTCAGTTATTGAAATAAAGATTAGCCTTTTAGCTCTCATTGTTCTGTTAAGCCTTGTATATCAAGTTTCACATATAATTCTTATAATATTATATAAACATGTAGAGTACACATATTAATTTAGAGATTAAGTCTGATTTTGCACTGTTATTGGTATGGCTTACATTCCTTTTCAAATGATGTGAGGTGTAATTTTATCTTCATCTTCTTGGTTCAGCTATGTTTATGCATGATGCTGTGATCACTGATCCTGGTGTTATTAACCTACAGGATGACTTGATATCAGTACACTGTGCATTATTTATATCCTTCTGTATATAGCTATCACAAGGTTTTTCTGCATTTGAATAAATATCTCAGAATCTATGTCAACCCTAAATAAACTGTATTATTATTTTGATGATGTTCATTTCAGAGTTGCCTGAGTCTTTTACTTCGGTTTAGAATGCAGGACTGCTCAAGCATATTCAGATTTTTACATCTCTAGCTTACCCAAGGTCCTTGTGTTCAGACTTTCTTTCCTAAATTCTATTGTCAGCAGTTCCCTGTTGAAGAATCTCACCAGAACTAAATGCAAAAGTTTCCTTGATATTCATTAGTGGTCCTAAATCATGCAACTTTGTAACATGCTTTAAGGGCAGTGTTTTCTAACTTGCTCTTTTGTTGTCCCTGGAAGTCCTTATGAGAATTTCTTCTTAAAGCCTGCTGCCTTTCTTTTCTTTTCTTTTTTTTTTTAAGGTATTTTAATATAGGTTTAATCACTGAGGTTTAAGAGAAAGTTATGCACACAAAAGAGAGAGATATACTTGAAGACCTGGATATGGGCTTCAAAACACAGAGTAACAAAAAATAAGAACCAAGTGTGGGTGTGGGCTCCTCAAGAGGAGTCAGAGATCATTGCTTTTTTTTTTTTTATTAGATGTTTTCTTTATTTACATTACAAATATTATCTCCTCTCCCTGCCATTAACCCACCCATTCCCACTTCCCTGTCCTGGAATTCCCATACACTGGGGCATCAAGCCTTCACGAGACCAAGGGCCTCTCCTATCATCAATGTCCCACAGGCCATCCTCTACTATATATGTGGCTGGAGCTGTGGGTTCCTCCATGTATACTCTTTGGTTCGTGGTTTGGACCCTGGGAGTTCTTGGGGTACTAGTTGATTCATACTGTTGTTTCTCCTATGGGGCTGCAAACTGCTTCAGCTCCTCGGGTTCTTTCTCTAGCTCCTCCACTGGGGATTTTGTGCTCAGTCCAATTGATGGCTGTGAGCATTCACTTCTGTATTTGTCAGGTACTGTCAGAGCCTCTCAGGAGACAGCTATATCAGGCTCCTGTCAGTAAGCACTTGTTGGCATCCACAATAGCGTCTGGGTTTGGTAACTGTATATGGGATGGATCCCTAGGTGGGAGAGTCACTAGATGGCCTTTCCTTCAGTTTCTGCCCCAAACTTTGTCTCTGTATTTCCTACCATGGGTATTTTGATCCCCTTCTAAGAAGGACTGAAGTATCCACACTGTGGTCTTCCCTCTTCCTGAGCATCATGTGGTCTGTGAATTGTATCTTGAGTATTCTGAGCTTCTGGGCTAATATCCACTTATCAGTGAGTGCATGCCATGTGTGTTCTTTTGTGATTGGGTTATCTCACTCAGGATGATATTTTCTAGTTCTATCTATTTGCCTAACAACTTCATGAATTCATTTTTAATAGCTGAGTAGTACTCCATTGTGTAAATGTACCACATTTTCTGTATCCATTCCTCTGTTGAGGAACATCTGGGTTGTTTCCAGTTTCTAGGTATTATAAATATGGCTCTTATGAACACAGTGGAGCATGTGTCCTTATTACATGTTGGAGCATGTTCTGGGTATATGCCCAGAAGTGGTATAGCTGGATCCTCAGGTAGTACTCTGTCCAATTTTCTGAGGAACTTTCAAATTGATTTCCAGAGTGCTTTTACCAGCTTACATTCCCACTAGCAATGGAGGAGTGTTCCTCTTTCTCTACATCTGCTGACACTTGAGTTTTTTATCCTAGCCAATCTGACTGGTGTGAGGTGGAATCTCAGGGTTGTTTTGATTTTCATTTCCCTGCTGATTAGGTATTTTGAACATTTCTTTAGGTGCTTCTCAGCCATTTGATATTCCTCAGTTGAGAATTTTTTGTTTAGCTCTGTACTCCATTTTTTAAATAGGGTTATTTGATTCTCCAGAGTTTAACTTCTTGTGTTCTTTGTGTATATTGGATGTTAGTCCTCTATTGTATATAAGGTTGGTAAGGATCTTTTCCCAATATATTGGTTGCTGTTTTGTCCTATTGACAGTGTCTTTTGCCTCACAGTTTTGCAGTTTTATGTGGTCCTATTTGTCAATTCTTGATCTTATAGCAAAAGCCATTGGTGTTCTGTTCAGAAAAATTTCCCCTGTGCCCATGTGTTCAAGTCTTTTCCCCACTTTCTTTTCTACTAGATTCAGTGTATTTGGTTTTATGTGGAGGTCCTTGATCCACTTGGACTTGAGCTTTGTACAGGCAGATAAGAATGGATCAATTTGCATTCTTTTAAATGTTGATTCCAGTTGAACCAGCACCATTTGTTGAAAATGTCTTTTTTTCCACTGGATGGTTTTAGCTCCTTTGTCAAAGATCAAGTGATCATAGGTGTGTGGGTTCATTTCTGTGTCTTCAACTCTATTCCATTGATCTACCTGCCTGTCACTGTACCAATACCATGCAGTTTTTATCACAATTGCTCTGCAGTACAGCTTAAGTTCCAGGATGGTGATTCCATCAGAGGTACCTTTATTGTTGAGAATAGTTTTTGCTATCCTGGGATTTTTGTTATTCCAGAAGAATTTGCAAATTTCTCTTTCCAAGTCTGTGAAGAATTGAGTTGGAATTTTGATGGGGATTGCATTGAATCTGTAGATTGCTTTTGGCAAGATGGCCATTTTTACTATATTAATCCTGCCAATCCATGAGCATGGGAGATCTTTCCATCTTCTGAGATCTTCTTCAATTTCCTTCTTTAGAGACTTGGAGTTTTTGTCAAACAGATCTTTTACTTGCTTCGTTAGAGTCACACCAAGGTATTTTATATTACCAGGATCTGCACTACTGTATTGCCCAGGCAAGGTGCAGGGCCCACTCTCCTGATGCTGGAACTGGTGGTGGACAGGGACAGCTCACCCAGTCTCATGACCCTGGGGCCAATCTCTGTTGGCTATAGGTTGTGAGGGAGGGGAGGGACATCATCCAAACACCCATGCTATGTCAAGGCAGGTAAGAGGATGGCCAGCTCTCCTGTGCTCTCCCCCTGTGGCAGGTTCACCTTCCCCCCCACCCCCTTATTCCTCACCCTCCCTCCCCTGCCACCAGAGTCAGCTTTCAGGTACTGTCTAGGTGAGGTGCAGGGCCTGCCCTCCCTAGCGCTACAACTGATTAGGCACAGGTACAGGTCTCAGGAACTCAGGACCCTGTGAGCAGCTTTCTTTGACTGCTAGAGGTGGGGACAAAGGGGAGGGAGGATCATTTCGGTACCTGTGCTGCACTAGGACAGATAAGTGTGTGTGTGTGTGTGTGTGTGTATGTGTGTGTGTGTGTGTGGTCAGCTCTCCCATACCCCTGCCTACACCCTCATCACGGTCACCAGGGCCAGCTCCCTCCCCTGTGCTGCCTCTGGTGAAATATGGGGCCAGCTCTCCAGAGCGCCACAGCCAGTGGGGAGTAGGGCCAATTCTGCTCAGCCCCTGGACATCTACATGGTCTGCATCTGCCCCAACCAGGGATGTCCCCATCTTCTCTAGTGGTAATATCAGCCACAGAATTGACTCTGACCCATGCCGTAGGCTCAGATGTGTCCGTCCCTCAGCAGCAACTTAGGCTGGAACCTAGCCCAAGGTGGTGTGGGTGCCCACTCACAACAGGCTACTCCTCTTTATCCTTGAGGTTCCAGTTCCATTACTCTTCATCATGCTCAGGCTGTGTCGCTTCCCTTTTATCTCGTCTGACCACCACATTCTCCCATACCGTGGTGGCTCCCCTTTAATCGGGCCATGTGCTGGCAGGCTCCTGGGTAACCTCTTCCATCTATGCTCCAAGGAGTGATGGCAGGCGAGTATCTGTGGCTCACCTGTGCCAACTTCCTTTTATTTTTTTTTTAACCACTGCAAGGTTTTGTGTTTGCATGTCTGTTTGTTTTAAATTCCTTGTTCTGTTTGTACATACCTCCCTGAGACAGAAGCCGACGTGCGGATGGCAGCCATATTGGCTGCTGACGTCACCAAGAGGGAAGCAGCTCTGTGACCTACTTTTCCAGGTCGTTTTTTTGGTTCTCTGTGTATTACCCTCTAGAGGAAGCAGATCTGTGCCGTGAACTAGAGGACAAGTCTGTAGATAGCACGGTAGTCCACCGGTCTCTGTCTATCTTCCTTCTCTTACACTGGGTTGCCTGGATTTGATTTTTATGAGTTCTAGGCTTGAATTGCTTCGGCCACCAAGCCAGGCATCAAGATAGATGGCATCATAGATGGTAAGATAGGCGTCAGGCAGAACAAAGGACTGCCACCTGCTCTGCTCCTGACTGATATAAGAACAACACAAGGTATCTCTTTGCCCATTGCTGGGGGTATGTTTATTTTTATACTACCTAAATTTTGTTTTCTTCCTCATCAATGACATTTTTTTTTTCAGAATTGTTAAGCTTACAAATCATTGTCTTACAACTTTATGGCATTTTAAAAATGTAATGGAAAATTTCAGTTACTTAAAAAATATACAGTTTTGACATTCAGCTTATAAGAGATGATAATATACAAGTTTCACGGCAATGTTGTTTTACAAACAAACTGAAATATATTCATGTCACTAAGGCAACATGCTATCTAAGAGCAGGGGCTTTGGAGCCAAATGGAAAATGGTTTCAAACAAACATTTTATTGTTGTTGTCATTGCCTATGAGAACTTTTAAAAGTTAACTGTATGTTTTCAGCTCCAGTTGCTCACTCTTAAAGCATAGCTAGTTATTCTCATTCAGTAGTTTATACCCCATGTGAGGGATGGCATGGTAATAGAAACATACATTACCATTTTCTAATACCCCTGTCTTCAAGATCTGCAGCTACCATTGTTTCAGTGTTAATGGTGGCAATTACCTTTTGTCCATTTAAAATTTTATGATTAAACATATTAGAGCTTTACCAATTTTGTTGTTCTTTTCAAGGAAATAACTTTTGGCGTTTCAAGTTTACTCAACTGTCAGCTTCCTGATTCTATTTCTGCATTTGTAGTTATTGTTTATTTACTTTTATTTATTCTGGATTTCATTTTTTTCTAGCTTTTTCATGTAGGTCAGGACACTGGATTTAATAATTTTTATTTTCTAATATAAATGTTTATAGTTAGGCATTCCCATTTACGCAGCCTTCAGTAATACCCTAGTATTTCACGTGTCATATTTTTATTTAGGAATTATATGGGTTACTAGCCTCTTCTGTGGTCTGTTTTGTGTGTGTCTGAAGCTCTGTTCTTGCCCTCTGACATTCACTGCCGGAGTGGACGGATGTTCTCCCCTTTATTTACTTTCAGCACGGTCTGCCTTTTGTTTTATAAACGCATCTTCACAAAACTCAGTATACTCTTTTTAAAAAATTGTTTGATCACTGTAGGCTATAAATTGATGTTTGTGGTCTACTTCTATTTAATTTCAGCTTGAGGTTTGCTGGATTTCCTGTATCGCTTTATTTTCTGATCTTCTTCACCAGTTTTCAGTTGTCCTGTTTTCTTTACTGACACTTTCTGACTTTCAGAGTATTTGTAAAGCCCATTTTAAAAGACTTGTCTACTAAAGTTTTAACCACATCTTTTTGTTCTACTTTTAGGTGCCTGCTGTTGGAATTACAGTACACACTTACCTTTGCACACTATATCTAAATTGTTATTTAGCTACTTCACTTACAGTCTGAGATTTAAATGTTTTCTCAAATAGAAAACATGCCTTAATAAGAATCTTATAAATCCTAAAAAAAGCCTTGCCCATAAGCTCCCAGATGTTTTAAGGGCACAGGACCATCACAGCTTTATAGAAGTAAAGGGATTACAGGATTTACAGAAGATGGGATTACCCCGACTATCTTTTTACATGATGATGATGATGATAATGATGATGATGATGATGATGATGATGATGATGATGATGATTGTTATTATCTGGTATGTTTAAGAAAACTGCACTATGTGAAAGAATAAAAAACCCTAACAAATAAAACAAAACAAAAACTTATAAGGATTGGAGTGAGCTGAAAACAGAAAAAAAAAAGAAATTGAAAGGTTAAATATATTGAGTAGAAAAATGTTCTAATATTCCTACTTCATGTTACCCCTGCAAGGATAGTGAAAGAACCCTTAACACTGATTCTAGGCAGTTCTCCTATCTACTTGAGGAATTCTACAGTTTAAATCATATCTTTAAACCCTAATAGTATTAAAATTTATAGCACAGTTTACTACATTGATGAATTTATTTCAAAAGACAGGAATTGCATTTTTAATGGATGTTTTACTGGCTCTTTAGTAATGATATCTATAAATAAGTAATGATAAGCATGTTAGCCCTGATTGTTAATATTACAGCATGCATTTAAAAGTTTCAGAATTATCTATTAACATTTACTATTTTTAGTTGGTTAGAATTCTATTTTTATAGATCCTGTTAATGAGACTCTTAGTGGAAAACAAACTTGTCTTATATTCTCCTGTGAAGATTAGAAATTACCATCACTTCACTAAAATTAGGAAGGGAATGGTTGCATATGGAATACTAATTATAAAGCAGATTTTTTTGATTTCAGTGAAGATGTTCACAACCTTCATGAAATACATCTAAAACATTTGTTAAAACTATCCCCTGACATCGGCTCCAACAGCCAGGCTATTTTAATTTCACCATCTAATTTTCCAGGCACTCTTGTTAGTTTAATCAATATTATCATTTGGATGTGATCCAAGGTGTGTACAGATACCAATGTCCCTCTAATGCTCCACGACAAATAAAAAAACCTCATGAAAATGTCATTTTCCAATTCACATTTCTGAAAGATTGTCAGTTATCTAGATGAAATGCTAATGTTCTAGGAACAGTGTAATTTTAAAATTACACCTGGGTCCTGTCTTGTTGTTTGAATATTTAACTAGAGAGCTAAGGCCATTTGTATGAGTAATCCAGACCAAATTTTTTCTTCTCTTAAAGAATTATGTCCTCAAATAGTTTGAACTGTGGTGGCTTGCTGTGGAGTTTTCTTGTTATCCAGAATGTGTGCATTACAAAATGTATGGTGAATTTGCAAATGTGTTAGCATAGGGATCATGTAGAACAAACCCTGATGAAGTATTTAAGGAAGATTCTTGGTGTTTAAGTTTGTCACAATGAAAGACCCCCATAGCTGGGGAGACCCTCATTCAAGTCTCGAGATAACGCGACCACCCAATAACTCACGAGAGACCGACCTTGCTGCAATTACATGAGGTTTATTCAGGCCAGACCTGGGTCGAACTCATAGCCTGGTAGGCCAGAGGGGTTTGACTCCGATCACAAGAAGTGAGGAGTATTTAAAGGGAAAAATCACAACCCAAGGGGGGTGATGGGGTGACCAAGGATACATAGCATGAGAACAATAGAAAATTCTAAAGGGACCCACTACCTAGTTGAGCCAGATCACAAGGAAGTCATTCTGCACACTCATTGTCTAGAGGAATGTGGTTTGGTCATGTCTATCCTCTTAATGACTGACGGCTCCTAGGACTACCTAGATGACCAATATCTTGTGGTTTGGTCAATGCTATCTTCTCAATGGCTGACCGCTGTCCTGTTCCTTATTCTGGGCAATGTTATCTTCTTAATGACTGACCGCTATCCTGTTCCTGGAACTGACCAGGCCACATTCCTGGCTTGTTACAGGGACTTCCTTTGCCTTCTTTAAGTAAAGGTTATACATTAATGCATTTCCACTAACATGCTTTTTCCTAATTTCTAAATTCAGTCTTTCAACCGTACTATCTCTTTTATTGTTAACATGTTCAGTCGAAGAGACTGTGTCAGGCATTTTCATTCTTAGTCCAATTGGATGGTACTGTGCTGACATATGTTCTCTAAGTTGCTTAGCAATGTACTTGTCCTCCAACCAGGAGATCATAATTGAAACTGTCCTGCAGTTTCATGACCTTGGGTTCCCTCGAGCGAAGGACTAAAGGACCTGAAATATAGGGTTTGAGAGACAAGAGAAAACACAAAGCCAAGTTGCACTCCAATCAAGGCTTTGTACTTTACTTCAAAGGGGGGGGGGTGTTCAGCATTTTTATATGTACATGAAAAACCAGAAGTGAATCTCTAGGTTACAATGATATGTGCATAACATAAACACTGTGGGAAGAGTCAGGAAGGAGTCAGGTGCTAGGGTCACCAGCAGCTCAATGTCTGCGGATGTCTTCAGGTATTGGACATTGTTGTATCTCAGTGTGAACTTCCCGGGCAGCTTTCTACAGAGGTGATCTGACAGTCTGCAGAGGGCTTTGTCTTGGCTCTGCAGGTAACAGCCTCAAGTGAAACCGCCAGAGTTGGAAGGCTGAGCTGAAGGGGGGAGGTAACACATAATAATAAGGTCCCCTCTACAGCTAAAACTCCTTCAGAAGGAGCCAAGTGCTATTACTTTCTCACTGTTCAGTGTTGCCTCACTGAAGCCTATATATAGCCCAAAACTTCCTGGAACATGTACAGGACGACTGAGCACTAGTATGATTCTGGCAATGCCTCAACATAAACTGAACAAGAACGAACTGATCCACACACTTGTGTGGACAGAGGAAAGATCAGGAAGTTTCAACCCTATTCAAAGAACTACAGGTAATTAAGTAATGTTGAGAGTGGGAGAAATAGTCTTCCCTAGCTAAAAGCACAGCAGTTGGTTACTGAATAATAGTTAACCCAGACAACATATATGTATATGTATATGCACTTGTATTATGTTACATACACAATTTACATTTTTTAGACAGAACAGGTTATATAATTTTACTAATGTCTTACTAGAAATTTTTTTTTCCCCAGAAATAAAGGGTTTATTTCCTTTCACAGTTTAACATCATGAAAATTCAGGGCGGGAACTCAGCAGGGACCTGGAAGCAGAGGCTATGGAGGAATGCCACTTACGGGCTTTCTCTCCATGCCTTGCTCAATCTGCTTTCTTTTTTTCTTTTCTTTTCTTTTTTTTAGTTTTATTGCATTATGATGAGAAAAGTTACATGATTTCAATTTATCTGAATTTGTTAACATTTAAAGACGTACTTTAAGTAAATAGAATTAAATCACATTCTTGTTTCCCTTCAATACCTACAATATCAGTTTTTGTCATATTCTTTAAAATTTATAAAATATTATAACAATAAAATGAATATTATAAAAGTTGTTTGATATAAAACGACAATCAATTGAACAGTCTTATGTAGATGCTTGTCTACAGCAATACTGAAAATACATGTTTTTCTCAATATAAATTTTAAATAACTCCAAATATATTAACTGTACATTTCAAAATAGTACATCACTACTAGTATTTTCTTAAATGAACATAAATATATAGTCTTTTTGTTTTTTTGTTTGTTCTGTATTTAGTAGAGCTTAAAATCTTGGCTCTTACTGTGGTACAAGCCCACAATAAGACCAATTTTTAGAAATTGGAGTTCATTGTAATAAGGCTGTACTTCAATGACCCTCACATCACCAAAGGATTTTACCTCCATTGTAGCTAAGCTGAGAGTTGACAGTTCTGCTGCACCAAGGAATGAATTGTAGACATGATTTTTGGATACAGACTTCCTGCTATGGTCAAAGCTATTTGACTTGAGTGAGTGTCTTATTTCTCAGCCCACAGGGAACAGGTTACATTCATTTAAGAAATGGTGTAGGTACTAAGATGGTCTATCCATAAAGTCATTCACCAACTGTTTCAATGAACAATGGTTCGGCTTGGAGGGTGGCGCAGACATTAGGTGAGGGTAAGAATCTAGTTCATTGGCTTGATAATTTGGAAAAGCATTCATCTCAAAGAAAGAGTAACTTATAAAGTCCTCTTCTTCAAACTTGATACAAGAGTTACAAATGTCAAGTAAAGCATTCAGTCTCTTATGTTGTTCTCTTATAAGCCCCATTCCAATTTGATCGTCTATGTTTCTTTTGGGTATATAAATACTTTTAAAA
>NW_022196899.1:6254692-6258245 GCF_008632895.1 Mastomys coucha
CCTGTTGTTTTTGTTGTAAGAGGTGGAATTGGGTTTATGTGGGTTTGTTGAAAGATTACATTCTTGCTTCTTCTAGGGTGTAGTTTTGATCCTTATGTTGGTGTTTTCCATCTATTATCTTTGTAGAGCTGGATTTGTGGAAAGATACTGTGTAAAGTTTGTTTTGTTATGGAATATCTTGTTTTCTCCATATATGGTAATTGAGAGTTTTGCTGGGTATAGTAGCCTGGGCTGGCATTTGTGTTCTTGTAGGTCTGTATGACATCTGCCCAGGATCTTCTAGCTTTCATAGTCTCTGGTGAGAAGTCTGGTGTAATTCTGATAGGCCTGCCTTTATATTTTACTTGACCTTTTCCCCTTACTGCTTTTTAAAGTCTTTCTTTGTTTTGTGCATTTGGTGTTTTGATTACTATGTGATGGGAGGAATTTCTTTTCTGGTCTAGTCTATTTGGAGTTCTGTAGACTTCTTGTATGTTCATGGGCACCTCTTTTTTAAGTTAGGGAAGTTTTCTTCTATAATTTTGTTGAAGACATTTAGTGGCCCATTACATTGGGAGTCTTCCCTCTCTTCTATACCTATTATCCTTAGATTTGATCTTCTCATTGCGCCCTGGATTTCCTGGATGTTTTGGGTTAGGAGCTTTTTGCTTTTTGTATTTTCTTTGATTGTTATGTCAATGTTTTTATGGTGTCTTCTGCCCCTGAGATTCTCTCTTCTATTTCTTGCATTCTGTTGATGATGCTTGCATCTATGACTCCTGATTTCTTTCCTAGGTTTTGTATCTCCAGGGTTGTCTCTCTTTCTGATTTCTTTATTGTTTCTATTTCCATATTTAGATTCTGGATGGTTTTGCTCATTTCCTTCACCTGTTTGTCTTTTCCTGTAGTTCTTTAAGGGATTTTTGTGTTTCCTCTTGAGGGGCTTCTAGCTGTTTACCTGTGTTCTCCTGTATTTCTTTGAGGGTGCTATTTATGTCTTTCTTAAAGTCCTGTATCATCACCACGAGAAGTGATTTTTAGATCTGAATCTTGCTTTTCTGGTGTGATGGTGTGTCCAAGACTTGCTATGGTGGGGGTATTAGGTTCTGATGATGCCAAGTAACCTTGGTTTGTGTTGCTTATATTCTTATGCTTGCCCTGCACCATCTGGTTATCTCTAGTGTTACCTGCTGTTGCTAAATCTGACTGGAGTCTGTCCTTCCTGTGATCCTGGTTGTGTCACAAGTCCTCAGAGTCAAACTGTCTCTGTGATCCTGTGATTCTTGGATCCTGTTACCCTGGGCTTGTTAGAGCACCTGGGAGTGGAGTTTCCTCTCTGTGTTTTGGGACTGGCTGCAGAGTTTGGGCCCAAGGTCTGCTCAGGGCACAGGCAGGTCCAGATAGACCTGAAGCAACCCGAGCCACTGTGCTGGAGGAGTTCCTCTGTGCCTGGGTCCCACTGGTCCCAGTTGGAACAGATGTTGTGTCCTCCTCACCTCTGATCCTGGGCATGTTAGAGCACCTGGGAGTGGAGCTTCTTTTGGGTGCTGTGGGTCTGGCTGCTGAGCTTGAGGCCAAGGTCTGCTCAGGGAACCAGCCCAGAGGGACCGGAAGGAACCCGTGCCACTGGGGCTGGAGGAGTTCCTCTGTGCCAGGGTCCTGCTGGTTCCAGTTATCCCCGGTGTTGGGACAGATGTTTTGTCCTCATCACCTCTGATCCTGGGCATGTTAGAGTGCGTGGGAATGGAGCTTCCTCTGGGCGTTATGGGACTGGTTGTGGAGCTTGTGCCCAAGATCTTCTCAGGGCACAGTTCCAGACAGACTGGAAACAACGGGAGCCACTGGGTTGCCTGAGTTTCTGTGTGCCTGGGTCGTGTTGGTCCCAGTTACTCCCAGTATTGGAACAGATGTTGTGTCCTCCTCACCTCTGATCCTGGGTGTGTTAGAGCACCTGGGAGTGGAGCTTCCACTGGGTGTTGTGGGACTGGCTGCAGAGCTTGTGCACAAGGTCTGCTTAGGGCACCGGCTATCCCAGACAGACCAGGAGCCACCTGAGTAGAAAATTATTTACGATCTATAGGATCATATATTTTGTTTCCTTTTATTCTCATTAAATTTATCCTGTCTATAAGATATGCAGACAGAGGGGATAGAGAAGAGACTTAGGGCCAAACAACAACTGCCCCCAAGTTGAGACCCATCCTATGGGCAAGTACCAATCCCTGACACTATTTATGATATTCTGTAATGCTTGTAGATAGGAGCCTGGCATGACCATCCTCTTCGAGGCTCCACCCCCATTCTCCAGCTGACTCAGACAGAAGCAGATGCTCACAGCAAAACAGTAAATGGCACTTGGTCTCTTATGGAAGAATAGGAGGAAGGGTTACAGGCCCTGAAGGGGATAGGAACTTCACAGGAAGACTACAGGCAACTAACCTGGACCCTTGAGGCTCTCAAACATTGAATCAACAATGTAAAAACATACATGGGTTGGGCCTAGGATTCCCTGTCCATATGTAGCAGATGTGCAGCTTGGTCTCCATGTGGGTCCTGAACAACGGAAGCAAGGGCTATTCTAAAAGCTGTTCCCTATATGTGGGATGTGGTCTTCTAGCTGGACTGCTTTGTTTGGCCTCAGTGGGAGAGGAGGCATCTAGTCTCTCAGAGACTTGAAAGTGTCAGGGTGAAGGAATACTCAGAGAATTTCCCCACCTGCTCAGAGGAGAAGGGATGGAGGGATGGGGGTAGGACTATGGAAGAAAGTGACTGGGAGGGGGCAGTGAGCGGGATGTAAAGTGAATAATTAAACATAAAGTTTCAAGTAGTTATTTTAGGTCACAGTGATTTTCAGTGGGTGTTTGGGAAACCACTATAGCATTTTAGAAACTGAAACCCTTTCCGTGGTTCACACCAAAAGAAATATGCTAGGCTTTTATTTTCTTTCTATTGAAGGAAAGTCTTAAAACAGTTTGATCTTCTAAAATTGATTCACTTTTTTTCTATTTTGTGCATAATTTTATGCTGCCTAACAATTTTCTTTCAGTATGAGGATTGGAAAAGATGGAATAAATGAAAGAGTAATACTTGTGAGTAGTTATTATTAAAAGAAGCTAAAACATTTCTAGGCTAAACCACAGGTCTGCTAAATTTCTATTTAGAAACAAAATAATAAATATTTTAAGATTTGTAGGCTACATGGTTTCTGTCTAGACTGAGCATATTGACAATCAGAATAAGGAGTTTGACTATGAAACCAAATCCCAAATATTATCTCTTAGAAAGTCCCTTAGGAAGGAGGAGTTAAAATATCAGAAAGACTTTTTTTTTTACATATATCATAATCACACTATTAACTGTCTATATTATACATGTAAACCTGTGTTTAAATATACATATATAGTTCAAATAAAAAAATGTTCATCAGATGACAATGCTCCCTCCAAAAGCCAAAGATAACCTAACAGACCACAGAAGCTAATCGTGGGCGATATATGAAGGTGGGTTTTCTGAGTTCCAGAGAGTAAGAGGAGAACATGTTATGGAAAAAGTTTTTTTTTTTTTTTTTTTTTTT
>NW_022196899.1:6258756-6278390 GCF_008632895.1 Mastomys coucha
AAAAAAAAAAAAAAAAAAAAAAAAAAAAAAAAAAAAAAAAAAAAAAAAAAAAAAAAAAAAAGAGTTTAGGACATCTGGCAGATTTTTAAATATTAAGATGGTTTGGTATTTTCCACTTGTGACAATTCAGATAGGCAAAAGAGAGGGCACAGCTACTTGGCAGTTGTTGGCAGTCGGCAGAACCAGTCACAAGGTAGGGGTTTGATTGGGTGGTCCAGGTGTTCTCAGGAAGGACCCTTGCTGACCCGTTTAGCAAAGCCAGCCAGAAGAATGAACATACAGGTCTTGGGGGGAAAATGAGCTGG
Organism: Mastomys coucha; assembly: GCF_008632895.1. Taxonomy (NCBI): domain Eukaryota; kingdom Metazoa; phylum Chordata; class Mammalia; order Rodentia; family Muridae; genus Mastomys; species Mastomys coucha. The sequence goes on from NW_022196899.1 coordinate 6,259,062, forward strand.
CAACATGGACGTCAGCGTTCTCAGAGCATGTCCAGGAAGGCATCAGTAGCCATGGAAACTGCCGTTGCTAGTACCTAGCGGGAGCAAGAGTGATTTTATTAAAATTACATGGAAAATGAGGCATGACAAGCCTTCTTCTGAGTTGTTGGTCGGGGTGTCCAAGGGACTCCCAAATCATTTTAAGCTATTGCTATTGTCTTTGGTCCTTACTCTTCCCAACCCCCACCCCATAGGATGAAGTAAATGGCTGAAGACAGTATGCACATCAGACACAAGGCTCAGAGGACCTAAGCTGAAACTGAACTGAAAGTCTCTTATATGAAGACTAGCTTTCCTGGTTCTAGCAGGCACCATGCAAGATACCAAAGAAGAGAAGCCACCAGAAGTCCTCCCTAGCTAGGATGCCTATGAACCACAACAGTGGCAAGCATGGCACATTATCACTAAGTGTGAGGCAATACACACATAGCTCAAAGGTAACCATCACCTTGGTAATTAGACTTAAGACTCACTCAATAAGAAAGAAGTCATGTCTGACTCTGGACACCTAGCCAACTACCCAGGGCTCTTAAGGATCCTACAACCGACGCTTTACTAAATCAGCAAATTCCTACCCCCATTCAAAAGGTTTGTTCTTATTCTCACAGGTAAGTGTAGCCCTCACCTCCCATCAAGAAAACTTCTCTTTGCAGTGGACAGAGAGCATTAATTAAAAAAAAAAAAAAGCCACACAACCAATCAAAATGCATGGATGTGGAGCCCAGTCCAAAGAAATAAATTTACAGGACAACTCCTGAACCTTAGGAATGTGGAAATATTATAAGATATAGAGGAGCAAAGAGTTGTCTCTAAGATTTTTGTGTCTTGGGAATGTAAGAAGCACATGTATAGTCTCACTAACATGACTGTCTAAACATGAGATGAACGACAATGAACCAATAGGTATGCTGTGTATACAGGGAAAGCCCAGGAAGCCGTGGCCCTATACAAAGAACTATAGGCAACGAAGGATGTTGAGAGAAGGAGAAATAGTCTTTCCTAGGGGAGAGCATAGCAATTGGCTATCAAATACCAAATAGTCAGCCATGAAAACACACACACTCACACACACACACACACACACACACACACATACATACATGTTTGTAATAACAATTAATGAAAAGAGAGACCATGAATATTTAGATTAAAGAAGAGCATATGGGAAAGTTAAGAGGGAGGGAAGGGAAGGAGAAAAGATATATTTCAACAAAAATAAAAATAGAATTAAAAATTTCTTCACGATTTGATATGGATGATACTACACAACTGTGTAGCAAAAACAGGAAGTGACAGCAAATAAGCAAATAGATGTGCTTTTTCACTAAAAAACAACTTGTTTGCTAAACATCTGGCCTCTTTGGGAATGCAAGCAGTAGGTTCTCTCTCAGCTCTTTCTTCACCTCATAGCCTGCCTCTTCAGATAACCTGAGTCATTCTTCTATTTTGTACTTATGATTAACTATAAATCAATGGGTAATATTTATTTACATTGAAAACATAAATATATGAAATATATTTATAATAAATAACATTGTTTAATCTTACTTTTGAATTTTTCAAAAGTATATTGTACTTTTGTAAGAATTACTATAAAATCAAAGAAATTATAAGAGGAATTTTAAGAGTTGTTTTTGTTTATGATACAAATTAATTGAGAGTAATCACTTGAATCTTTGCATCTGCTTTTTTCTTTTCACTTTGATAGCATTTCAATTTGCCAAGAAAGATTGAGTATTATTCTTTACATATTATTCTTTACATTTTTGTACTTTTTAAATAGAAATTTGTTCAATTATCCTATGATGCAAAGTAATCTTAAGAAATATATAGAAATATATTATTTTTTTAGCATTTTGTGTGTTAATATATATTTTTAATTTATTTGTGTATATGTCTGTGCATGTGCATACACATGCATGTGCACATATGTGTGTTCATGCATGCGTGCATGTGTATGTGTTCCTGTAGTATGGAATGCACACATGGAGATCAGAAAACCATTTCAGGGCTCTGTTGTTTTTTCTGTTGAGGCCTCTGAGAATGGAACTCAGGTTGTCAAGCTTGTGTGGCAAACCTGATGAGGCATTTTGCCATTCCTTGAATATATTTGAATATATTTGAATAAGTACGTTGACAAGAACAATTATCACCGAGTACCTAGAAATAGTTCTCCCTTTCTCTCTCCATCTCCCCCCTTTATTCATACACAGAACACTTTACCTGTCTGTCTATATGTCTTTATTTTTTAACCTAATCAAACTCATGGAAGTAGCAGCTGAGGCCACTGAAGGCACTTTCTAGAGAATATGACTATTGGAGAACAACGTAAAAGTCAACACAAGACCATAAAATTTCTCCATGCATTTATTGTCAAAACATAAAGTACCTTTTCTGTTTAAATATAACTAACAACAAAAGGCTGAACTATCAATGGCCAAATGTTTGGCATTATAGAAGTGAAAATGTATAAATCAAGTGTAATTGATGTGGAAAATATGGGACCACAGAGTGTTAACACTCTTTGAGTGACAACTTTAAATAACTTCTCTAAATTGGCTCGTTGCCACAGGGTTAATAACAGCTCCATAACTCTGGATGGGTAATTTTACAGCCTTGCCACATTCTGTCTACAACATTTAATGTGATTTCTGTTTTAGGGCTCTGATCTCCTGGCTGTGAATAAGTAATGTGGATGCATAAAGAGATTTTAACAAAAGTATAAAATAGCATGTGGCAAATTAGAAGATTCATTGGGAAAGGGTTGGGGGTCATGAAGATTGTTAATGGTTCTAAAAATACTTTACATTTAGTTAATTTATTCCCTGATTTGTTTTCCAAGACAGCTTAATGTGTAATCATTTCTCAAGGTCTATTTTTCTAAAATATTAGTATTGAAAATAAGATAGATAATTTTCCTTTTTGGTTTCAACTTGGAAACATTTTCAGGCTAACTCAGAGATAAACAGAGATTATGCTAACAAAACGTATTGGTAGATTAATTATCTCCTTCTCTTCCTCTTCTTCTTCTTCCTCGTCCTCCTCCTTCTTCCTTCTCCTGCTCCTCCTCTTCCTCTTCCTTCTCCTGCTCCTGCTCCTACTTCTCCTCCTCCTCCTCCTCTTACTCCTCCTTTTTCATCTTTTTGGTGTGAACAGTCAGATATGTCTTCTGTGTGCTCTCAGGATAGGTGAAAATCACTCTGAAGGCAGAAAAGACTTCATTCTTTGTTTCTGACTGAATTTTACATCCAGTAGTTACAGATTTCTTGTTTCAGTTCTACAATCCCATACTATAGGCAGTGTATTTAGTCACTTGTACCAATGGGCAATTAGTTTATCATATTGTACAAGACAGGTATTTTAAATTTTTTTTAATTGTGTGTGTGTGTGTGTTTGTATGTATCTAAGTATGTGGATGCCCCATGTATGCCAATTCTAATGAATGAAGGCCAATAGAAGTCATTACATTCCTTGGACTTGCAGTTACTGGAGGTTGTGAATCACTCAATGTGAGTGCTGGGAATTGAACTTCTGTCCTATGGAAGATCATCAAGTACTCATTACCATCTCTCCATTCTCACAAGGCAGTTTGTCAGGAACACTTTTGCTTAATGTATGCCAGGTTATTTTGCATATTTCCTATAGTTCATCATTTTCCTTCCCAATGTAATATCATAAATGTGATGTTTAGTGTCATTTATTTCAAGTGGAAAACCCGAGGCTCATCCACTGTCATAAAATTAGCAAGAAACAAAGGCAAGGTTTCAAGTCTATACTTTCAGTGCTACTGCTCATATGCACACTGTGATTAAGCAGGCAGGAAATCAATTTAAGGAATTATGGGCTGTGTGGGAGCATGGGCTAGCATTATGTATTACAATATTTATTTAAAATATGCATAATCCACACCTTGGGAGCTGAACAGTGATGAAGGTCAATGCTCAGAAAAAGATTCCCTGGAGTATTAGCTCACAAGAGTGTGGTAACAGGAGATTGGACTTGTTTCCTCCACATCAGTCCATTGCTCCTCCACTGTAAAGCACTGTGCAATTTGAGGGATTTAATGTAGCTCCAGGGGTCAAAACTGATTGATTTGCACAATTCTTTGTAACTCTCTTTAGAGTTACCAGTATAATTGTTGTAGGCTCACCCACCCAAGTCAAACAGTGTGTAAGATTTTCTAGAGGGAAGAGTCATGTAGTCATGCTAATTAAATCAAATAGAAAATAATTGAAAGTTCAGCAGAAGGTAGAGATCCATACTTGGATCAAGGCTTGCTAGGGCTAATTCTGGGGCCACTTGAAGTTTGTATGCAAGAAAATGAGTGTGGGGTGTTTATGATAACGGCAATATATTAAACAGAAGGAACTTAGCCGGGAGGCACAAGCCTTTAATCCCAGCACTTGGGGGCAGAGGCAGGTGGATTTCTGAGTTCGAGGTCAGCCTGGACTACAGAGTGACTTCCAGGACAGCCAGGGCTACACAGAGAAACTCTGTTTCAAAAAACAAAAGAAAGAAAGGAAGGAAGGAAGGAAGGAAGGAAGGAAGGAAGGAAGGAAGAACTTTGACCTGTTGCTCACTGGTTGTGTTCTGAATCCGAAACATCTAAATAATGACTAGTTGATGTTTAAAAGGTTTTGACTGTGTGCTAAGGGCTTTTCTAAGAGAGTTACACTAACTATGCAGAGCAAGTTATAAACTAAATAACCGAAATATTCTTCTTAGTCCAACTTTACAGACGAGGAGATGGGCAGAGCTATGTGTTCAGGTTTCACAGGAAGCATGAGGAGGTGGGAAGCTCAACAGGAGGCTATTTTGAATGTACAATATGTACTCATAGACCCGCACACAGTACAGTGTCAATGCTGTATGCTATATTATATATCAACACACTGAATTGTCTCTATCGAAAAAAGTTGAGGCTTTCAATGGTTTCTAGGTTGTATGCATGTGCATTTCAGAAGACATTGTAAATGATCAGGAGGGTAGGGCTTTAGATACATGTATGTATTTCCAAAGAACATTATAGCGTATGACTTCTTTTTAACAGATTAAGAGAAACATACCATTTAGTACTGCAATAATGATTTCCCTTACATAACAGTTTTACTACTAAAAAAGGAAGTAAAAATCACACACACCTGTTCAATTTAAATGTCAGGATGGAAAATGTGTCAAGAAACTCTTGACTGACACAGAACTGAGGATTCATTAGAGGGATGAGATCTTCTGTAATTAAGGTGCACAGTTGAGATGCCTCCCAAACCTCGAGGCTGGTGCTGGTCTTGGTATTCTTACAAGTTAGCCAGGATGGTGTTCAGAAGGAGAGTAAGTCAAGGAGGAACTCTGAACAAGAAGTTGGAGATCCAGATCACCTTATTACCTCTAACTCCGACTTTAGGAGCAATATTCAAGTAAACAACATTCTTTGCCAAATACGTATGTGAATGCCAGCCCCAGGTTGTAGAGGCAAGAAGAGTGCTGGAAGTGGGGTCCTTCCTGCCCCTCTGAGTGAAAGGATGGGCTTGCAGTGGGTAGGCAGTAAAGTGTATCAGGTATCACTGGCCTTATCCCCACCTCCAATGAAGGATAAAAAGAAATGTAGGAAGAAAGGGAGGGTCAGAGACAAGAGAAAGAAAGGAGTGAGAAAGGGAAGGGACATAACAATGTGTAGGAAGGAGTTGTTTTCTAAATATTCATCTCTCCTCCTACCTCTCCTTGGCAAATCTCAGCCAGAACTATGCATGAAAGGAATCCTAAGACACATAGTTCCCATCTGTTTAAATTAGCTATGTCCCGAGGTATCAGCATCTTCATCTCCTCCCTTTGGTTTCTTTTAAGACTCAACTCCAGGATTGCTCAAATGGAAGTGCAGGACTCATGTGGTTATTAGTCCAAATATAGTTTTATAGATGTCTAAAACTAAATGAAAATGGAAACTCCCATATGTTACCTGCCATTCTTGCCCACTAAAATTTAATACTTTAAAAATTTAAGAGGCACTTGAGATCATAGCCTGTTAAACTTGCTATTCTTTTCAAGAGAAGAATTATTCAGTTTTTAAATTGTTTTAGTTTTTTTATGTTTCAGTAAGCCAGCTGTATTTCAGATAATGAGAGATGTCACTGTTTTTTAAAATTTATTTATTAATTTTTTACACTCCATATTTTATGCTCCTCCCTGTCCACTCTCCAACTGTTCCACATCCCATACCTCGTCCCCACACCCCCTGTCTCCACGTGGATGTCCCTACCCCACCACCCTACCTAACCTCTAAATTCCCTGGGGCCTCCAGTCTCTTGAGGGTTAGGTGCATATTCTCTGAATGAACACAGACCCGGCAGCCCTCTACTGTATGTGTGTTGGGGGCCTCATATCAGCTGGTGTATGCTGCCTGGTTGGTGGTCCAGTGTTTGAGAGGTCTGGGGAGTCCAGGTTAATTGAGACTTCTGGTCCTCCTACAGGGTCACCCTCCTCCTCAGCTTCTTCCAGCCTTTCCCTAATTCAACCACAGAGGTCAGCAGCTTCTGTCCATTGGTTGGGTGCAAATATCTGCATCTGACTCTTTCAGCTGCCTGTTGCTTCTTCCATAGTGTGGTCATAGTAGGTCCCTTTTTGTGAGCTCTCCATCCTCTCCATAATAGTGTCAGGCCTTGGGACTTCCCCTTGAGCTGGATCTCAATTTGGGCCTGTCACTCTACCTTCTTTTCCTCAGGTTCCTCTCCATTTCCATTCCTGCAGTTCTTTCAGACAGGAACAATTATGGGTCAGAGTTTTGACTGTGAGATGGCAACCCACTCCCTCACTTGATGTCCTGTCTTCCTGCTGGAGGTGGGCTCTATAAGTTCCCTCACCCCACTTTAGGGCAATTCATCTTAGGTCCCTCCCTTTGAGTCCTGAGAGTCTCTCACCTCCCAGGTGTCTGGTGCATTCTGGAGGGTCGCACTAACCTAGTCTCTCCCGAGGTTGCCTGTTTCCATTCTTTCTGCTGGCCCTCAGGGCTTCAGTCTTTTTCCCTCACCCAATATTTGATCAGATATAGCTGGGTCTTCAGGTAGATATATGTCCAATTTTCTGCAGAACCTCCAGATTGATTTCCAGAGTGGTTGTACCAGTCTGTAATCCCACTAGCAGTGGAGAAGTGTTCCTCTTTCTGCACATCCTCTCCAACATGTGTTGTTACCAGAGCTTTTGATCTTAGCCATTCTGATTAGTGTAAGGTGGAATCTCAGGGTCATTTTGTTTTACATTTCTCTGATCACTAAGGACTTTGAACATTTCTTTTCTTTCTTTTTTTTTTTCTTTTTTTTTTCGAGACAGGGTTTCTCTGTGTAGTCTTGGCTGTCCTGGAACTCACTCTGTAGACCAGGCTAGCCTCGAACTCAGAAATCCACCTGCCTCCCAAGTACTGGGATTAAAGGTGTATGCCACTACCACCCAGCTGAACATTTCTTTAGGTGTTTCTCAGCCATTTGAGATTCCTCAGTTGTGAAATCTCAGTTTAGTTCTGTACCTCATTTTTTGATTGGGTTGTTTGTTTGTTTGTTTGTTTTTTGGTGGTTAGCTTCTTGAGTTCTTTATATGTTTTGGATATTAGCCTTCTATTGGATGTGGAATTAGTGAAGATTTTTTCCTAATCTATAGGTTGCTGATTGTCTTATTGACTGTGCCCTTTGCCTAACAGAAGTTTTTCAGTTTCACGAGGTCCCAGTTATCAATTGTTGATCTTAGAGCGTGATCCATTGGAGTTCTATTTAGGAAATTTCCTCCTGTGCCAATGAATTCAAGGTTCTTTCCTACTTTCTCTTCTATGAGAGTCAGTGTATCTGGTTTTATGTTGAGATTCTTGATCCTGTTGGACTTGAGCTTTGTGCAAGGTGCTGGTCTATTTTCATTTTTCTACATACAGACAGGCAATTAGACCAGCACCACTTATTGAAGATGTTTCCATTGTATATTTTTGGCTTCTTTGTCAAAGATCAAGTGTCCGGAAGTGTGTGGTTTTACTTCTGGGTCTTCAATTCTATTCCATTGATCAATGTGACTGTCTCTGTATCAATACCATGCAGTTTTTATCACTATTGCTCTGTAGTAAACCTTGAGATCAGGGATGGTGATTCCCCTAGTCCTTCTTTTATTATTAAGAATTGTTTTCACTACTCTGGGTTATTTGTCTTTCCAGATGAATTTGAGAAGTGCTCTTTCCATGTTTTTGAAGAATTGTGTTGGGACTTTGATGGGGATTGCATTGAATCTATAGATTGCATTGGGTTGGACGGGCATTTTTACTATGTTAATTCTGCCAATTTATGAGCATGGGAGATCTCTCCATTTTCTGAGATCTTCAATTTCTTTCTTGAGAGACTTCAAGTTATTGTCATACAGGTCTTTCACTTGTTTGGTTAAAGTTACCCCAAGATATTTTATGTTATTTGTGGCAATTTTGAAGAGAGTTTCCCTAATTTCTTTCTCAGCTTGTTTATCATTTCTATAAAGAAAGGTTACTGATTTTTTTTAGTTAATTTTATATCTGGCCATTTTGCTGAAGTTGTTTATCAGCTGGAGAAGTTCTCTGGTAGAATTTTTGGGGTTGCTTATGTATACTATCATATCATCTCCAAATAGTGATGCCTTTATTTCTTCTTTGCCAATTTGTATCCTCTTGATCTCTTTTTGTTGTTTTATTGTTGTAGCTGGTACTTCGAGTACTATATTGAAGAGCTACGGGCAGAGTGGGCAGCCTTGTCTTGTCTCTGATTTCAGTGGGATTGCTTCAAGTATGTCTCCATTTAATTTGATATTTGTTGGCTGTTGGTTTGCAGTAAATTGCTTTTATTATGTTTAAGTATGGCCCTTGAATTCCTGATCTCCCCAATACTTTTAACATGAAGGGGTGTTGTATTTTGTCAAATGTTTTCTCTGCATCTAAGGAGATGATCATGTGATTTTTTTTTGAGTTTGTTTATATAGTAGATTAAATTAATGGATTTTTGTATATTAAACCAACTTTGTATCCCTGGGAAGAAGTCTACTTGATCGTGGTGAATGATGGTTTTGACATATTCTTAGATTTGGTGGGCAAGGATTTTGTTGAGTATTTTTGCATTGATTTTCATAAGCGAGATTGTTCTGAACTTCTCTTTTTTTTTTTGCTTGGGTCCTTGTGTAGTTTAAGTATCAGAGTAATTGTGGCTTCATAGATCAAGTTAGGTAGTGTTGTTTCTGTTTCTATTTTATGGAATAGTTTGAGGAAAATTGGTATCGGGTCTTCTTTGAAGGTCTGGTAGAATTATGCACTAAATCCATTTGGCCTTGGGCTTTTTTTGGTTGGGGAGTTTTTACTGACTTCTTCTATTTCCTTGTCTGATTTGGACCTGTTTAGATAGTTTACCTGCTCTTGATGTCGTATTTGTCTAGAAAACCATCCATTTCATCTAGATTTTTCCAGTTTTGTTGAGTATAGGTTTTTATAGTAGGATCTGATGATTTTTTGAATTTCCTCTGTTTCTGTTGTTATGTCTCTCTTTTCATTTCTGATTTTGTTGGTTTACTAGGGCACTTAGTGCTTTGAACTTTCCTCTTAGCACTGCTTTCATTGTGCCCCATAAGTTTGGGTATGATGTGTCAACATTTTCATTAAATTCCAAGAAGTCTTTAATTTCTTTCTTTATTTCGTCCCTGACCAAGTTATCATTAAGTAAAGAGTTGTTCAGTTTCCACGTGTTTGTGGGCTTTCTGTAGTTTTTGCTGTTATTGAAAACCAGCCTTAGGCCATAATGATCTGATAAGATGCATGGTATTACTTCAATCTTCTTGTATTGGTTTAGTGTTGTTTTGTGACCAATTATATGCTTGATTTTGGAGAAGGTACCATGAGGTGCTGAGAAGAAGGTATATTCTTTTGTTTTAGGGTGAAATTTTCTGTAGGTATCTGTTAAATACATTTGGTTCATAACCTCTCTTAGTTTCACTGTGACTCTGTTTAGTTTCTGTTTCAATGACCTGTCCATTGGTGAGAGTGGGCTGTTGAAGTCTCTCACTATTATTGTGTGGGGTTCAGTGTGTGTTTTGAGCTTTAGTAAAGTTTCTTGCATTTGGGGCATACATGTTCAGAGTTGAGCATTTTCTCTTGGTGGATTTTCCTTTTGATGAACATGAATTGTCCCTCTTCATTGTCCTTGATAACTTTTGGTTAAAAGTCTATTTTATTGGATATTAGGATGGCAACTCCTGCTTGTTTCCTGGGACCATTTGCTTGGAAGACCTTTTTCCATCCTTTTAGCCAGATAGTTTCTGTCTTTGTTATTGAGGTGTTTCTTGTATTTAGCAAAATGCTGGATCTTGTTTGTGTATCCAGTCTGTTACGTATGCCTTTTTATGGGTGAGTTGAGTCCATTAATATTGAGAGATATTAAAGAAGTATGACTGTTGGTTCCTGATATGTTTGTTTTTGTAGGTGGCTTTGTGTGATTGTGGTTTTCTCCTTTTGGCTTTGTTGTGAGATGCTTAATGTCTTGTCCTTTCTTTGTTGCAGGTATCTTCCTTGAGTTGGAGTTTTCCTTCTAGGATCCTCTGTAGGGCTGGATTGGTAGATAGATACTGTTTAAATTTGGTTCCCGCCCCCCCCGGAATATTTTAGTTTCTCTATCTATGTTGATTGAGAGTTTTGCTGGGTATAGAAGCCTGGGATGGCATTTGTGTTCTCTTAGAGTCTGCATGACCTATGATCAGAATCTTCTGGCTTTCATAGTCTTTGTTGAGAAGTCTGGTGTAAGTCTGATAGGTCTACCTTTGTATGCTACTTGGCCCTTTTCCCTTGCAGCTTTTAATACTCTTTCTTTGTTCTGTGCATTTAGTGTTTTGATTATTATGTGATGAGAGAATTTTCTTCTCTTGTCCCATTAGTTAGTGTTCTATTGGCTTCTTGTACCTTTATGGCCATCTCTTTCTTTAGGTTGGGGAAGTTTTCTTCTATGATTTTGTTGACATTTTCTGGTCCTTTGAGCTGAGAATCTTCCTTATCCTCTATTCTGATTATTCTTAGATTTGGTCTTAACATTGTGTCCTGAATTTCCTGGATGCTCTTGGTTAGGAATTTTTAATGTTTTGAATATCTTTGACAGTTCTGACAATCTCTTCTATGCTATCTTCTACACCTGAGATTCTCTTTTCTATCTCTTGTATTCTGTTGGTGATAGTTACATCTGTAGTTCCTGACCTCTTCCTAGGTTTTCCATTTCCAGGTTTGCCTCCATTTGTGTTTTCTTTATTGTTTCTACTTCTACTTTTAGGTCTTGGATCACTTTATTCAATTCCTTCACCTGTTTACCTGTGTTTTCCTGTTTTTCTTTCAGTGAGTTGTTGATATCTTCCTTAAAGGACTTTAATTTCTTCATGACAGATTCCTGATTTTCAGGTGTGTTGTTGTATTCAGAGCTTGCTATGATGGGAGCACTGGGTTTTGATGATGCCCATGTATATTGGCTTCTGTTGCTTATGGTCTTGTGCTTGCCTTTCACCATCTGGATATCCTTAGTGTTTGTTGATCTGGGTGACTGTCTGGAGTCAGCCTCTTTTGTCCCTGGGTTGCTTCAGGTCTCCTGGTAAGCCTGCATCTTTGGCCTTATCAGACCATCTGTAGGGCCTTCCAACTGGGGGCTCTTTCCAGGTATAGAGAAGCTGCTGATCTGTTGCTATGCCTGAAATAGATCTCCTGGGAGGCCTTCAGACTGTTGGATCTTCAGTGGAGCAGTCAAGCTGTTGTCCAGCTGCTCTGAGTGCAGCTGATCCTCAACTGCTCTGAGTGCACCTGGTCCTCAACTGCTCTGAGTGCACCTGGTCCTCAACTGCTCTGAGTGCAATGGGTCCTGTAGGGTGGGGCAGGATATGGTATCTTCACTGGAGGAGACCATCTAAGAGTCTGTTCTAGCAGAAAGGACTGGGAGGCAAGAGATGCCATTGTTAGCACACAGGTCTGCCAACCAAATGGCGAAGCTGCCCGTTCTTATCTTGTAGCATTTGTTTATCTTCTTGCAAGGCTGAATATGGAAGCTAATGTTGTATGGTCAATACTGTCCCACTAAGCTATAGCCTACCTCTTTGCTGAGACTTTTAATAAGTGTTCTAACAAAGGAAAATTGGAGGCAATTCATCTTATGTATTGATCTCAAGCATACTATTACTTTTGAAAGAGAGTTGAAAGATTAAGAAAATCATTTACATAAAAACATTTGACTTTCAAAGTCTTTTCTAAAATTAAAAATGTCCAAGTATTTTGCCTGCAAGTACGTCTTTGCAACACTTGTAGGCCTAGTGTCCATGGGGGCAGGACAAAGGTATCAGATTCCCAGGAACTGGAGTTAGAGATAGTTGTAAGCTGCCATGGGTACTGAGAATTGAATCCAGGTCCTCTAGAACTGAACATAGGTCCTCTGGAAGGGTGTTCAGTATTCTGACAGCTTAGCCATCTCTCTAGCCCTGACTTTTTTTTTTACACTCCATATTTTATTCCCCTCAGACACACCCTCCAACTGTTCCACATTCTATACATACCTCCTCCCCAACCCCTGTTCCATGTGGATGACCCCACCCCACCCCACTTGACCTCTAAACTCCTTGGGGCTTCCAGTCTCTTGAAAGTTACATGCATCATTTCTGAATTAAACACAGACCTGGAAGTCCTCTACTGTATGTGTGTTGGAGGCCTCATATCAGCTGGTGTATGCTGTCTGTTTGGTGGTCCAGTGTTTGAGAGATCTCAGGGGTCCAGGTTAATTGAGACTGCTGGTCCTCATACAGGGTTGCCCTTCTCCTCAGCTTCTTTCAGCCTTCCCTAATTCAACAACAGGGGTCAGCTGCTTCTGTCCATTGGTTGTGTACAAATATCTGCATCTGACTCTTTCAGCTGCTTGTTGTGTCTTTCGGTGGGCAGTCACAATAGGTCCCTTTTTGTAAGCACTCGATAGGCTCAGTAACAGTATCAGGCCTGGAGACCTTCCCTTGAGCTGGATCCCATTTGGGGCCTATCACTGGATCTTCTTTTTTCTCAGATTTTCTCTCCATTTCTATCCCTGTAATTCTTTCAGACAGGGACATTTAGGGGTCAGAGATGTGACTGTGGGATGACAACCCCATCCCTCACTTGATGTCCTACTGGAGGTGGGCTCTATAAGTTCCCTTTCCCTGTTGCCAGGCATTTTATTTAAGACCCCTCCGTTTGAGTCCTGAGAGTCTCTTACCTCCCAGGTCCGTGGTGAATTCTGGAGGGTCCCCCTAACCTCCTATTTCTCGAGGTTGCCTGTTTCCATTCTTTTGATGGCCCTCAGGGCTTCAATCCTTTTCCCTCACACAATACCAGATCATGTTCCCCTTTTTACCTTCCCCACTCCCTGTCCTACTGCTACTCCTCCCTGTTCCCCATATCTTCTTCCCTTTCCCCTATATCAACTCTCCAGAATCTCTCTTCAGACAAGAGCAGGACTCCCAGGATATCAACTGAACTCTGCACAACAAGATGCGGTAAGACTAGGCACAAACCCTTATATCAAGACCAGATAAGACAACTCAGTAGGAGGAAAGGGGTCCAGGAAACAGGCAAAAGAGTCAGAGACACCTCCACTTCCACTTTCAGGAGTCCCCTCACAAACACCAAGTTGACAACCATAACACATATATGCAGAGGACCTAGTGCAGAACTTTGTAGGCTCTGCAATTGCTGCTTCAGTTTCTGTGAGCCCTCAGGAGCCCTACTTAGTTGGATTTCACTGGTGTGCTTTCCTGGTGTCCTGGACACCTCTGACTCCCACAATTTCTCCTTCCCTGCCTGCTGAGTTGCTAGAGCGCTGAGGGGAGGGACCCAGTAGAGATCTCCAACCTGGTCTAGCCCCAATATTTAAGTCTTAAATAAATAGTTGCCCCTTCCTGAAGATGTAAATGAAGTATTACAACAGCTTTTGGCACCTACACTGAATGATGACAAGACTGTTTTACCATGAGTGGAGACTAACTTTGCAGAATTGTCTTGCTATACAGAGTGCATTGCTACCTTCCCTTTGTACAGTAGTCGGGTAACACTTTATAAAAACCAGGGGACATAGACTCAGTGTGAATCATCAGCGTATACTCCTGTTTATATGTGTCTCATCTTAGAATGAGCTGAGCAAGAAAAGTGTAACTATATTATTTAGCTTATCAGTTTTAAGTATTTGTTTGTACTAGAAATTATCTGCTACATTGTAATATTATGAATGATGTGGATTAGATGCTAGCTTTGTTATATATTGACTTTGCCCTATGCAGCTTGAGTAATACTCTCCACCCCCAGGAGCTGTTATTTCATATATAGAATGTGTATGCTTATATGTATTTATTTTAGTTATTTTTTCTCATTCTTTTGATATAATCCCTTATAGGGTTGTTGGCCTGCATCTGCTCCACCACTGGGCATGGCCTCTTGGGGAGGAGGAACACAGGAATTTGACTTCCCTTACTCCACACTGCCACTGGGCTGGGTACTGGGCTGTAGGGAAGTGTTGAGGTACCACACTGGGGGTGGGAAAGTGCAGTCTGGACATTCAGGTGCTGCTGGGTGTCACAGAAGAGCAGACAATGGAGTTGTGGGGGGCTGCTGGCTGGGGACAGCCTCTAGCCTGGAGCCAGGGGATGTGCGTTTGGGGAGCTAAGAAGGGGAACCCTGGCTTGTTCCAGTGGAGATGATTGTTCTTAACTTGGAAGATGCAGGCTTGGTGGTGGTTGTGGCTGGGAGCACAGAGAGGCCTTCTATATACTGGATATTAGGCTGCAGCTTTGTACTCAAAGGCTTTCCTCATGGTTTCCCATGGCAGATCTTGATGAAAAGAGGCAGATCATGGTTCTAAACAGTTTATTGTCGTGGCAAAAAACTGGATTCGTAAAACCATACCCCACTTCTCAGGGTGTGCCTGAGATGAAATACCTTTTGCAAGGATGAATGTCTGGGAAGGGAGGCTTATTGGCTAAGTCTTTCAGTCCTCCAGGTATCTCATTAGCACGTAGAACTCTGCTTTGGGCCTACATGACTGCAGTCATGGCTTGGTCTGAGATGTTAGGGATGCCTCATCTACATGTGGAAGGGCTTGGGGGCTGATGGACACAAATCTCTTTATAGGGAGCTTCTGTTCTGTGACAGGGGCCTGGTGCCTCCTACCATCCCTTCAGGTTTTCAGGGCCTCTAACCTTTAGCTTGACTGTATCAGGCTTCTTCTCATGGTCCACTGCCTCACAATCCCTGACAAAGGCAAGCTTTGTTTTGGTTTGTAGTTTGAGTATCTTGCACTGTGGTGGCAAAGCTGCTTGGTAGCCAGTTACATGGTATCTATAGTGAGAAAGCATGCATCCTCTATTCAATTTAGTCTAGAACCCTAATGTAGGCAATGGTGGCATTTATATTGGGTGAGTCTTCCTACGGGTGCATCTCCTAAGTGACAATGAGTACTTTCTCAAGTAAATTATGTTGTGTTTATGGAGGACACCAAATATGTCAGCAAAGCACAACATGATACCATTATAAACAGAATGTGCATAGGGAAGAAACAAGAGAGAGAGAGGCATGAGAGTGTAGTATATGGGGTGTGGCTAAATTAAGATTCATACAGACATGGATTAAATAGTGGAGCAATGAAGAATGGGCAATGGCTTTGGGGACTTGCTCAGGACCAAGGTTGGAATGACAGCTGAAGCCTGTGTACAAAAAGAGCCTTTGGGCCAGCAGTTCAACGTTTCCATTCAGAACAGAAGCCAGCGTGCTGTGGAGGGAGCCAGACACTCTCTGTTAACAAAATTGCTCGCTTCTGGGGGAAGTAAAAAAGATTTATCATTCTGCTTGCTCTACTACCCCCACCATAGATTAAGTCTTGTAAAAATCAGTATGAGGGAAAAACGAATGCGGTACCTTGCAGGGTGCTCTGTCTCACAGAACGTGAGAAAGTAAGAAGCCCGGGAAGTTACAACAACATTCTTACTCTGATTTGGTTTTTCATTATGATGAGTTTACCTAACACCCATGGGAAGGAAAAAAAAATAAGGCCTGTGAATTAATCTATAGTTAGTACATTTGTTTGTGATATTGTGAAATAAAATATTTCTAAATATTTGCTTTTTGAGCATGAGTCATTGTACCTTTTCTAAAAATGTGGGCTGTGGAACATATTCCCTATCCAAATTCTATTATAGTCTACTCAATGCAATATAAAAGCCACATTTGTCATAATGTAACAATTCCTATGTCAACAATTTGCACTCAAGTTCATTTACTTGGCTACTTTACACTAGGCCCAGTCTGTGCATTATCCGATTCCTTCACCATGGTGATGTACCGAGATGGATGTGACATAAGAAAAATTAAGTTTAGGGGAACTACAAGTTGCTTTGACACTCTAGACCTCACTGGGTTGGCAAGGTCAGGATTTGAACTCATATTCTTAATTATCATGGTCTGAAATGATGAATAAAATATGCAGAAATACTTTCCACTAACATGATCATTGGACCCCATCTGAAGCACTAGTGAAAGAATCACGTGTTTAGTGCTCAAAATGAAACCCATCAAATAAGATGTGCTGTAGCACACCTTCAAGCTGCACCCGTGAACTCAAGAGATTTGCTCTCCATAACAGTGAGCCTCACTGCTTCCTTACTTTGACCTCAAGGATGAAATAGCCAAGGAGCAAGGGTATGCCTCTTGGGACAGACTGTTTTTACATATCTTGGAGGCAAAAAAAAAAAAACAAATTATTTTAAGAGGATCTGCTAATTATCTTTTGTATTTGCCTTTATTAAAATTCAAATGATTTTGAGCTTCATAGTTTAGTAAAAAGAGTAATCATCTTTTAATGGATGGCTGTGGTTACGAAGCGAAAAAAATTAGTCTAATCAACAGATAACATTATGACATATTGCCCTGACCCGTGGGACGTTCAACGGGGACCTAGGGCAGGGGAGAGAGACTGAAAGAGACAAGAGACATGAAAAATGAGAGCAAGACAGTTGTCTGATCAAACTCCAAAAAATCTTTACTTCAGGGATGGCAATATAAGCACCAGCAGGAGAAAACTTCAAGGGAGGGGGAAGATCCTGGGCCAAGGAAGGCCAGGTGACAATCTTCAGTTCCTGGAACCAACGGTCACAGCGTCCTCCACACCCACAAATAGTCTTACTCTTAGACTACACATGTTCTCTCAGGACTGTATACGTAAGCTAGTAATTTTCCACAAGGTCATGGTTAAGGCTCCCGGCAACAACTAAGAGAACAAATGACTTTAGTTTCATTTGCGATTTTCAGTGGAAACTGATGGAGAGAGCGTTGCAACTCAGAATAATCACACATGTTGGAGTTATTTAAAATTTATATTGAGAAAAATGTATTTTCACTATTGCTGTAGACGAGCACCTACATAAGACTGTTAAATTGATTGTTGTCTTATATCAAACAACTTTTATAATTCTTATCTTTATTGTTATAATAGTTTATAAATTTTAAGGAATATGACAAAAAAGATATTGTAGGTAACGAAGGGAGGGTCTCTGGGAGGAGCAGTGGTACAAAAGGGAAACAAGAATGTGATTCAATTATATTTAATTGAAATATGTTTTTAAATGTTAACAAATTCAGATAAATTGAAATCATGTAACTTTTCTCATCATAATGCAATAAAAGTTAAAAAAAAAAGAATAATCACACATGATCTTATAAGTTGTATGACTAGAACTGGACCATTGGACCGTAGACATCTACTATTTAAAGCGTGCAATTTGATTTCATGATAAAAATGTCAGATGGTAATAAGTCAGATGGTAGTTGTTTGTTGGCCTGGATTAGGCACGGAGGGGGCTATTTCAGGTCATGTCTTTTCACTGATATCATTGTCCTGCTCAGTGGTGTGGGCCTTTGCTGGAGGTATGAATGAATGAGGAGGATTAGTTTATAATGATTTTCTTTTCTTCAGTGAGTTTTGCTTCCAGCAGCAAATCCTGTACTCAGTAGTTTGAGGCATTATATAAAAGGGACAATACATAGGAGTGGCCAACATAGTAGAGAAATGGAAACTAGACAGATAAAGAGCACAAGAGTGTCCTCATCCTCAGGGATGTATTCCAGTGTCATAGTCGGTGCCCAAAGCTGTGGATGAACACATGGCACTCGTGCCCCACAGTGTTGGCATACACTTATGTTTGTGGTTTTTTTCCGTGATTTATGTTCTAGTGTTTCAGGCTGCATTATACTCATTGTGCTTTGGGGTCCTTATTGAGGAAAACATGGATGAATTGAGAGCCACACTGGCAGACTGTGACAGCTCATCCAGTAAATCTCGTGTCCATTGTAGTAGGTGGGTGGGTACAACTGCGGATGTCAGGGAGCAGTCCCTCTTCAGCGGAATGTCACCTAGCCTCTAGCATTTATCTCATTCCTTAGAATGACCTTGTACTGAGGATCACTTGGGTTGGAGAGTCTGCGATAGAGCAAGGATTTATAGGGATGAGGTATGGCTCAGTGGTAACATCCCTAAGGCCTAGGCCTGGATCCTCAAGAACACCTGAAAGTATTAACAGTAAAGTTGAAGACTTGTTTTTATAATATTAAACACAGAAAGATCATGGTGCTTGCTTGATGCTCTTGCCCTCTGTCTCTGTGAAATTAAGGTGCCTGTTACTTTTATGCTTTTGTTAAATTATAAACTCCTTACGGAGACTATGGCTTATTAAGTTCTATCAGTGACTTTATTGTAATTTATAATAGTGTGGTATTCAGCTCAATGACATCATATTTATGTTAAACTGAAAAGGCAAGCAAGGATTCTTGGTTAAACAAGTCAGAAAGCCATAGGAAGAAGTATTTATTGAAATGTATTGAATAGCAAGTTCTGTTAAATTGAATTCCTGTTCAAAGAGGGTGTAGGGTTAATCTCTGATCCATTATTTGTAGAGACATATTTTATTGAAACACTAAAGAAACACCAACTTTGTCTTTAGAAATATAGCCCAAATACTTATTTCATCTTGCCATTCTCTCCATTGAGATGAGATCACCATTTTGTTATAAGCCTTTAAAAAAAATATTCTCTCATATATTACACCCTGAACCCAGATTCCCATCCCTCCATTCCTCCTGTCTCCCCCATCTCCCTTCTCCTCTCTTTTCCCCCAGACACCACCCACACCTTCTCTCAGAAAAAAAAGCAGACATCCCATGAATTGGAAAGGAAGAAGTCAAATTATCAGTATTTGCTGATGATATGATAGTATACTTAAGTGACC
>NW_022196899.1:6282206-6291977 GCF_008632895.1 Mastomys coucha
CTACAGAGTGAGTTCCAGGACAGCCAGGGCTACACAGAGAAACCCTGTCTCGAAAAAAACCAAACCAACCCACCAAACAAACAAACAAACAAAAAATCAGGGATGCTGTACATAATAGAAGAGCAAGTGGGGAATAGACTTGAATAGATTGGCACAGGAGACAACTTCCTGACCAGAACACCCATAGTGCAGGCAATAAGAACAACAATCAATAAGTGGGAATCCATGAAACCGAAAGCTTCTGTAAAGGACATTGCCAATTGGACAAAATTACAACCTATAGAATTGAAAAAGATTTTATTTTTTACCAAGTCCATACCAATAGAGGTGGAATATCTACAATTTATAAAGAACTCAAGAAGCTAGATATCAAAAAATAAATAATGTAATTTTAAAATGGTACACAGATCTACATAATGAATTCCCAACAGAAGAAACTAAAAAAGCTGAGAAAAGAAATTCTTAACATCCTTAGATATCAGGGAAATTTAAATCAAACTTACTTTGAAATTCAATCTGATACCTGCCAGAATGGGTAATATCAGTAATAAAAATGACAGCTTACGCTGGTGAGGGTGTGGAACAAGTGGAACACTCCTTTGTTGCTGATGGGAGTCCAGATTTGTACACCCAGTATAGAAACTAGTATGGTCATTCTTCAGAAAATTGGAAATTGATCTACTTCAGGATCCATCTATAGCAATCTTGGGCATATACCCAAAGGACACTTCATCCTACTACAAAGGCAGCTGATCAACCACATTTAACTCTCTTCATAATAGCCAGAAGTTAGAAACAGCCTAGATGTACATTAACAGAAGAATGGATAAAGAAAATGTGGTATATTTACACAATGCAGTATTACTTAGCTATTAAAAACAATGACATGGGGGACCAGAGGGACCCAGGCACACAGGAACTCCTCCAACCCAGTGGCAAGGGTTTCTTCCAGTCTGTTTGGGTTGGTGCCCTGAGCAGACCTTGGGCACAAATTCCACACAACACTCAGAGATGCTACACTCCCAGGCGCTCTAACATGCCCAGGATCAGAGGCTCAGAGGTGAGGCAGACATAACATCTGTCCCAACACTGGAAGTAACTGGGACCAGCGGGACCCAGGCATGCAGTAACTCTGCCAGCCCAGTGGCATAGGTTCCTTTCAGTCTGTCTGGACCAGTGCTCTGAGCAGACCTTGGGTGCAAATTATGCAGCCAGTCCCACAACACCTAGAGGAAGCTCCACTCCCAGGTGCTTTAATGGGCCAAGGATCCCAGGATCCCAGGACCCCAGAATCACAGGATCACAGAGAAAGCTTGACTCTGAGGAGTTCTGAAATAACCAGGACCACAGGTAGGACAGGCCCTAGTCAGATTTAGCCAGGGCAGGTAGCACTAGAGGTAACCAGATGGCTGGAGGCAAGCATAAGAACATAAGCAACACAAACCATGGTTACTTGGCATCATCAGAACCCAGTCCTCCCACCATAGCAAGCCCTGGACACACAATCACACCAGAAAAGCAAGATTCAGATATAAAATCACTCCTCGTGGTGATGATACAGGACTTTAAGAAGGACCTTCAAAAAAAAAATACAGAAGAACACAGATAAACAGCTAGAAGCCCTTCAAGAGAAAACACAAAAATCCCTTAAAAAACTATAGGAAAACACAATCAAACAGGTGAAAGAAATGAATAAAACCATCCAGGATCTCAAAATGGAAATACAAACAATAAAGAAATCACAAAGGGAGACAACCCTGGAGTTAGAAAACCTAGGAAAGAGATCAGGAGTCATAGATGCAAGCATCACTAACTGAATACAAGAGATAGAAGAGAGAATCTCAGGGGCAGAAGATACCATCGAAAACATTGACACAACAGTCAAAGAAAATGCAAAAAGCAAAAAGCTCCTAACCCAAAACATCCAGGAAATCCAGGACACACTGAGAAGACCAAACCTAAGGATAATAGATATAGAAGAGAGTGAAGACTCCCAACTTAAAGGGCCAGTAAATATCTTCAACAAAATTATAGAAGAAAACTTCCCTAACCTAAAGAAAGAGATGCCCATGAACACACAAGAAGCCTACAGAACTCCAAATAGACTGGACCAGAAAAGAAATTCGTCCCGTCACATAATAATCAAAACACCAAATGCACTAAACAAAGAAAGAATTTTAAAAGCAGTAAGGGAAAAAGGTCAAGTAACATATAAAGGCAGTCTCACTAGAGACTATGAAAGCTAGAAGATCCTGGGCAGATGTCATACAGACCCTAAGAGAACACAAATGTCAGCCCAGGCTACTATACCCAGCAAAACTTTCAATTACCAAGGATGGAGAAAACAAGATATTCCATGATAAAACAAAATTTACACAATATCATTCCACAAATCCAGCCTTACAAAGGATAATAGATGGAAAACACCAACATAAGGAGCAAAACTACACCCTAGAACAAGCAAGAAAGTAATCTTTCAACAAACTCACACAAACCTAATTCCACATCTAACAACAAAAATAACAGGAAGTAACAATTACTTTTTCTTAATATTTTAATATGAAAATTAATATTACTAACATATTCTAATCGATTGAAATCCAAAAATATGAGGAATTAGAAATTTGTTGGCTGTCATCCAGTGGTTTCTTTAATTTGGTAATTGGAGAAGTAGGTCCAATATTGTACATTCCACATACACTTTCTGCTTGTTTGTACATGACATTGTCTGGCTGTGTACAACATAATGGTCTTGAGATCTTGCTTCTCCTACCTCAGCCTCTCTATTAGTAGTATTGTTTATTTCATGTTTTTACATTATACTATGGTTTTCAGAACAGCTTACATATTTCAAAAGTTTATACAGCCAAAAGAAATGTAGATAATTAACTTGGGAGGTGGCTTGTCAGAGAACAACAAAGAGTGAGACTGAATGCTTTGCTTGATGTTTGTAATTCTTATATCAAGTTTGAAGAAGGCTTTTTAAGTTACTCTTTCTCTGAGATGAATGCTTTTCCAAATTATCACAGCCAATGAACCAGAGTTTTCCCCTCACCTAATGTCTGTGCCACCCTCCAAGCAGAACCATTGTTCATTGAAACAGTTGGTGAATGACTTCAGTGATAGACCATCTTAATACACCCACCGTTTCTTAAATAAATGTAACATGTTCTCTGTGGGCTGAGAATGATGACAATCATTCAAGTCAAATAGCTTTGACCATAGCAGGAAATCTGTATCCAAAAATCGTGTCTACAATTCATTCCTTGGTGCAGCAGAACTGTCAACTTTTAGTTTAGCTACTAGGGAGGTAAAATCCTTTGGTGATGTGAGGGTCATTGGAGTTATTACAATGAACTCCAATTTCTAAAAATTGTTCTTATTGTGGGCTTGTACCACAGTAAGAGCCAGATTTTAAGCTCTACTTAAAACAAAACAAAGAAACAAAAGACTTTATCTATTTATGTCCATTTAAAAAATAATAGTAGTGACGTATTATTTTAAAATATACAGTTAATATATTTGGAGCTATTTCAAATTTATATTGAGACAAATGTATGTATTTTCAGTATTGCTATAGAAAAGCATCTACATAAGACTGTTCAATTGATTGCTGTTTTATATCAAACAATTTTTGTAATACTCATTTTTATTGTTACAAAATTTTATAAAATTTAAAGACTATGATAAAATTAAAAAAAACCAAAAGGTAAAAAATATCACAATATTGATGAAAATGTTTACCTAAAAAAAAAAAAATGACATTGTGGAATTTTCCAGCATATGGATGGAACCAGAAAAAAATCACCATGAGTGAAATAACCCAGACACAGAAAAACAAATATGGTATGTACCATATTTCTGAGTAGATAATAGCTGTTAAGCAAATGGTAACCACAGTTCCATCTGAAGACCCATAGACATTAGAGTATAGGGAAGGGATAACTGGTACATTTGGATCTCCCTGTGAGGAGAAAATACAATAGATTTTGTGGTTGGACTGGAGGGTTTTTTTTTGTTTTTGTTTGTTTTTAGGGTTTTGTTTTGTTTTTTTGTTTTTTTGTTTTTGTTTTTGGTGGGGGATGAGCACAAACAGTGTGCAAAGGGAGAGAGAGAGATGGAGAGGGGATTGAGGGAAGGGACAAGGGAAGAGACAGTTAGAACTGAAGGGGGTTTGAGGGGAGATATGGAAACTTAGTGCAGTGAAAACTTCCTATAACATGAAGACAATCCTAATGAAGTTTCCAAATAATGAGGGAGGCAGAACCCCAACTGGCCATCTTGTCACTAAACACATTTCTAGTACTAGTACTGGGTTTCATTCAATTAAGTTGTTGGCTGAAAGGATCCTATCTTAGTTAGGGTTTCCTTTGCTACAAGAAAACAGCATGACCAAAAAGCAAGTTAGGAGGGAAGGGTTTATTCAGCTTAAGTTTCCACATTGCTGTTTGTTCTTCACCGAAGGAAGTCAGGACATGAACTCAAACAGGGCAGGAACATCGAGGCAGGAGTTGCTGCAGAGGCTATGGATGAGTGATATTTACTGGATTTCTTTATATGTTTTGCTCAACCTGTTTTCTTATAGAATTCAGGACCACTAGACCAGGGTATCACCACTCATAATAGGTGGGGCCCTCCCCCATTGATCACTAACATGCCTTACAGTTGGATCTCATGGAGGCATTTACTCAAATAAATTTCCTTTTTCTCTGATGACTCTAGCTTGTGTCAAGTTTACACAGAAAGCCAGCCAATCCAGATCCCATGGAAATCCCCAAACAGTCCAGGCTGTTGCCAAGATAATTGGATGCTCTCCACAAACTGACAGCTGAAGTCCACATCCACACAGCAGGAAGAGGTTGATCGGGTGCCTACATACAGCCTTCACCTCCATGTTCTAGTGCCTATGACCTGGAAAGGTACTCTGTAGCTACCAAAGGAGAAACATAAGCACTAACCCAGCCATCACATCTATGTTCTACAATCTGTCCTGCCTGGAAACTGTGCTAGGGTAATAGTGACATAAACTTTGTGGGAATTACCACCCAATGTCTGATTTGACTTAAGGTCTGTTCTATACCTGGAATCCATACCTGATACTGCTTGGATGACCAAGAACCGGAGACCAGGTAACCCAGAAACCTAGGGTAAAATCAAATATCACCGGCCTAAAACAAAGTAACAATAAAATTACTCCTAATGATATTCTGCTGTACTCATACATTGGTGTCTCAGTCAGCCATCTTCAGAGAGATTTCCTCCTTTAGCAGGTGGAAACAAATTCAGAGACCTGTAGCCAGCCATTACAGAAAGAGAGAGAAAGAGAGGGGGAGGGAAGGAGAGAGAGAGAATGGGACACACAGTTCTAAATGGGTTATCTCCATCCAATCCATTTCCTCAGAGCTCAGGAAACCCTGTGGAGTAGGAGGCAGAAAGAGTGAAGGAGAGAGAGGGGAAAGAAGGTACCAGGAGAACAAGGCCATCTATAACAACTAAGCAAAGCTTATATGGGCTCAGAGGGACTGAAGCAGCAATCACAGGGCCTACAGGAGTCTGCATCTGGTCCTTTCTAGATATATTATGCCTTTCAGTTTAATGCTTTTATGGGATTCCTGAGTGTGTGCATGAGTGGATCCCCGATTCTTGTGTCCTCTCTTGGGCCATCTAATTTTTGTATATGTAATGAGATTCCATTGGAGAAAATGACTTTTTCTTTGAGGGCAGTTGTTAGATGGTGATAGCCTTTGGGTTAGGGAGGGTGGTGTGTGTCCATGTCCCCTCTCAGTGCTGAGACCTCCCCTTTCCTCCCAGTGCAGACTCATGCCAGGCCTGTGGGTTCTTTCACAGCCTGTGGGTTCATAGTGAATCTGTACTTCTATGTCTAGCAGGCCTTGCTTCCTTGCTGCCCTTTGTTCCCCTCTGGCTCTTATGATCTTTACCCCTTCTCTCTTCTATAGCGTTCTTACAGTCTTTCTGCCTTCTCTTCTGTAGGGTTCTCTGAGCCCCAAGAAGAAGGAACTGGTGGAAGCATCCCATTTAGGGCTGCGTGGTTGACTTTTACACTTCTACTGTTTCAAATTATGCAGGGATGCTCAAGGCATGTTTTGATGTGCAGAGAGAATGGAACATCTAGCTGAAAAAGAGATAGTGGATGGTTGTGGGGTACTCAGAAAAGGGGAGCCTAAAATGCCAAGAATACTGAAGTATCATGCTACCTCTGTAATGGTAACTTAGCAAATGATATCTGGGTGAGGAGGTCTTGGTTAACATCAGGTGAATAAGATGGATAAGGGCTTGGTAGGTGTTGTGCGGTGGGAACTAAAGAAAGAAGGAAGTGGGAAAAGAGTTGATCTCTACGATAAGGATTTAGTGAGATTAGGTTATTGGACTGGAGGTTAGGAAACTACAAAGGATCAAGGAGTGTCTTGTTTGATATCCTGGCTAGTATGGTATTGAAGGGCCAAGAAATCAGAAGAAACAAGGACAATCAGTGACAAGGACAATTAAAGTCACTTTAGGATCAAAGAACATATGAGGATTGAGTGAAAAGATTTAGTTATTCAAATAGAATGAGGCTGAGGGCCTGAGAATTGAGCCGAAGGAATAAGATTGAGTGAGATGACCATTTGCAAGAAGTGTGACAGGCTAATCATTTCTGTGCTTAGCGGGTTCATGCAGCTGAAGAGAGTACAAGAGGAACCTCAGCGGTAGTAAAGGGTGATGCTAAAAGACAATGAAGAAAAAGGCAAACAAACTTGTTGGTACGCAGATTAAGCAATGGAAGGTTCTATCACTATCTTCTGTCAAATTAGGAGACTTTCTGCCAAAGAATTCCAGACTGTGCCAGACTAGTAAAAGTAAAGTATAAAAGAAGTTCATCTGCATTGCAGATGGGACCAAAAGTCCACATAATATTTGTGAATACAGTTGTATACTAAACTTTCAGACTGTTCTGAAAGACCATCCAATTCCTAACTTTGAAATCTGAGTGGAGGAATTCACTTTGAAAATGGAATAAATAATTCTTCCTGGGAATATTTTGATAATTAAATGAGATAATTGGCCTAAACTCCTGTGTTCTCTGATATATGCATTCAAATTATATACGTGTGTGTGTGTGTGTGTGTGTGTGTGTGTGTGCTGGTTATCATAACACAATTATGAGTTCTGAAACATATACAAAGTCACTCTCAATAGCAGCCATTTAAAATATTGCTCTACAGAGAGTAACAATCTTAATTTATTCAATTATATAATCTTTCAGACAATAATTTGACAATCACGCCAAACAGATATAAAACATGTTTTTGTATGCAGAAAAACCCTTTTATGATAGGAACAATACTGGAGTTCACCATTAAGGAAGAATGACAAAATTCTGAAGAGAAACTTGAAATAAAAAATGTTCCTAAATTCCTGTCTAGAATTTAATAAGAAAAAAAATCAGAATGGTCCAGTAGATACTTGAAAAAATATATGCTGTTGTCCGAAATTATCTTTAAATGGAAGAATTAAGGTAAGACTTGAAGCAATTTTCCTTATGGTCAGGAGGTTGTAACCTACCTGGCGGCAAATGAATAGAAAGCAAAATTATAAGTGAATGATGGGTAATGGCTTAAATTGCACTCTTGGAAACCACATGTAGTCTAAGATTTGGGACAAGCCATTTGTAGATTTTTCAATTTGAAATAACTTTCTCAGACTTAGAACTGCATAATGAATCAGACTAACTCAAATTACCTAGCAAATGGCTATTGACATTTGGTAAAATATACACAGTTGCAAGATTCAGTGTTCGAGACTAATTTTCTTTTTGAAATGCGTTTGTCTTAAGGAACTGAGATGTGCACAGCATGTCACACCTGGTAAAGTGGCACAGATTGAACTGCTAGATTGGCTCCCACCACTGCACTTACCAGAACAGAGCACACCTGCCTTAGTCGTTAGAACTTAATCATTGCCACTATAGAGTTATTTTGAACTTGAAATGCACCAAGAGTAGATAGAAGAAGGGGAAAGGGAAGAAATTGCTGGTCTTCAGAGGCCATAGCTTCCTGTCTCTCCCCATTGCCCTCCCAATCTTTTCCTCTCTTCTTCCTTTTATCTATTCTTATTCTCTTTCCTTCTTGGTTTTCAACTTTGACTCTTGGCTTAGCCAATCTGATGATTGAGTTGGGTTTGTGCAGAGTTTGAGTGTGAGAATGGTTTTGAGTGCCCCCATGGACCTGAAAGCTAGCTCAAGGCCAAGATTGTATTCTTTTAAAATGAACGTGAATTTTAGAGGCAGACAGCCTTGACGACTGAAGCTCTGTTGATGAACTATGTGATCTCTGTCAACATGTCACGTAATCAATTTTCTTAATGATAATGCCATTCATAAGACCTGGTTTGCCAGGTTATGATAAAGTTTACACATTTGATATTTGATGCCAATTATATCCCTTCTACTCAGACCAAAAACAAACCAAACAACAATGACACCAACAGAAACAAACAAAAATTGCCAAACGTCTTGAGTTTCAGGAGAGATCTGAAACATGGACTCACAAGGGTTTAATCAGTCTTAGCTCCACCGTATATGGTTCAGGGCAGAAAGCGACTTCATAACAGTAGACACAATCTCTGCGATTTTTCTTTTAAGGCTCTACTATTCCTTTGTCTCTTGCTTTAAAAAAGGATGCCATTATGCAAGAATATTAAAGTACAATATGAAAATCGTACTGCAAATCCCAAGTGAAAAGCTAGGTGTCACTGCAATGGCCCTGCCAGCCCATTGCCATGGGAGCTGGGGACAGAAGGATTGACGGGACTCTCTAATTCACCAGTCTAACTCTACATATCAGTATGAGACCTACAGCAGGATATCATACACCCTTCTCTGGTTTTCGTGTATATACACAAAGGCACACTTCTCACACCTGTACATTGCATGTACACACACACACACACACACACACACACACACCTTATAAGAAATGCAATGTTTTTGATATACCTTTGGATGTCATTTAGCTTTAGAAAGGTGTTTTAGTTTGCTCTTTGTTTCTGTGACGAACACCAATATCAAAAACCGAAAAGGGTTATTTTTAGTTAAGAGATTTACATTCCACTGTAGAGGGAAGCTGGGGTAGAAGCTGAGGGCAGGAATCCAGAGACAGGGATTGAAGCAGAGAGCATGCTAGAACACTGCTCACAGGCTTCCTTTCTCTGCCTTGCTCAGCTAATATTTTATACATCTCAGGCCCACCTGCTTAGGGATGGCAACACCCACCATGGTTGATGCCCTGCTATATCAATTAACAATGATGAAATTGCTTCCCAAACTATATGATGGATGTAATGCCTCAGCTGAGGTGGGTTCCTCTTCTCCAGGGTGTCAAGTTGGCAACCAAGGTTAGCCATCACGAACGGTAAGCAAAATGTGTATTTTGTTATTTAAACTGCTTAAGACACACTGCCTACCTGGCTTTGAGTGACTCCTTGGTCTGGTATGGCAACTAAGGTTTGAGAACTTCTTCACTTGAGAATGTGTTTTCAGATGCCCATAGGCAGCTTCTTTTCCATAAAACTTCCTACTAAAAAGCCTTTGATAGGAGAGTGGGATGTAAACCGAGGTAAAGAGGGAGGGAAAATGACTTTCTTACTTATGCTTTAATTAAAAATACGTAATAATACTCTGGAAAATTATTAGTAATTGTGTTCAGTTACTACTAGATGCTCTTACTTTGTGTACAAGGAACCAATGTTTTATCTTTTTTTTTTTTTTTTTTT
>NW_022196899.1:6292133-6293944 GCF_008632895.1 Mastomys coucha
ACTTTATCTTATAATAAAAAAGGTGAGTGTTTATACCCACATTGTGCAGTCATGATGGACTCAGGCTTCACCGGGAACACATGTCTAAATTTTCATCTGCTAGTCGAGAGGCCAAGTCAGGCGCTGCTTTGTCATTCTGTACTTTGGTGGATATGACTACGCAGACAGTAGCCCTGCCATTGTACTGTTATCTAAGCACAGATGTGAGCACACCGTTTCCTAATGCTATAGAAGGTAGAGAGGTCAAGGTGAGAAAGCACAGTGGACTGAGTTTTGAGCTACTTCATCAGTAGTTAGGCTTCCCACTGTTGCTTCAAAATCTGGTCCAGAAGCATGTAGGAATGCTTTTAAGTCACGGAACTATAATTGTCACCTCGTGTCACAAGACAAAACAGAGCAGCATGCCTACAAAGCCTGAGAATCAATCAAATGCACAAGAACAAGAACCGCAAGAATGGATTTAAACTCTTTATCTCGTTCTAACTTGAAATGAACGGCAGGGTGGCTTCATGTCGAAGAGGGTGGTAAGCCTTCTGGGTGTGTTGTTCATTTTCTATAACTAGCAGTTGCTTCAAGCTCTTAGTATGGAAGACAGATAAATTATAGCACACATACTGCTTTCAGGTACTGACTTGTTCGTTACACATAGGAGTGCTCCTTCTTTATATAAGACATATGGTTGACTCGCCAATTTTAACTTTTGTCCTTCATTCATGCGCCCTCTCCCCATCACTGTTTCTTTAGATTAGATGTCACATAGTTCATTTTTCTTTTATAGTGTATTGGAAATGTCTCTAGTGTCACTGCTTTGACAACAAATGATGTGAGGAGGGTTTGCATGTCCAAGTATACTAGTGTTGACGTTCTGGGCAATATTTCACTTCCCCTGATGTGAGTCATACCTAGCCGTGTGAGACTGAGGGCTACGTTAGACTCACTGTGGATGTCATTTACTCCAGATTCTAGAATTTTTAATATTTATTTACTTAATCATGTAACTGTATTCTTAGTAAATTTCTTTGCTGATTTCCTTACCTATACACTCTCTTCTAGACTATCATATACATTATTGTCTGAGAATAATCTTATATCCTTAGGATTGTTGATATCCAAAGTAGAAAACTAGACTATATTCAGTCAACTGGATCTCTTAGTTCTCTGTATTGCCAGGATAAATATGTGCCTAAAGAACTAGACTAGTACACTGGGTGTCATGGAACTCAGCTGTAGTACCTCCACTTGATATTTTGTAATAATTTCCTCTGAGATGCAAACATCCCATCCTTCAAGGAAGCTTATTATGAAGAAAGATAATTAACTCAAAATAGCTTCAGGAAATTCCTGAAACTGACCACACTCATTAGGGCCATCTTCACCACAGTAAACAAACAAACAAAAAAGCTGAGAGTTTCTCTCAGATTGAAGCTGAGCTTGCAGAAAATACTCAGAGAAGCCAAGCTGCAAAGACTCTGAGGCCAGACTGGCTGCCTGGAATAAGAAACCAGACAAGTTTCCTGGAAGAGGTTTATATCAGAGCCCCTTGGAAAGGACACTCACCAACTTATTGAACTGCCTACATGATGTGTACTGTGCTCCAGGTTCCCATCTTTGTGAACTGTCACCCATGCTGAGGTGAGCCTTGGTGGTCCTTGAGTCATTTCTGCTCCTATAAGTAAACACTAACAAACATCCCTGCAATAAAACTTGTGGCTCACCAAATTGGACTGACTATACTTTTTGGTCTATACTTTGGTCTGTCCTGGCCTCCCTGTCTGGGGTGTATTTTATCTCTCCAGGAAAAGTGTTGTTAC
>NW_022196899.1:6293954-6300897 GCF_008632895.1 Mastomys coucha
AGCCTGGGCTGCTTAGTGAGTTACAGGTTAGCTTGTTCTGCTGTGTAAGACACTCTCTTAAAGAAACAACAAAAACAATAGCATACAGGTCTGGTGACTGATCTCCAGGTCGGGCAGACTCTGGATGGCCTTTCCTTCAGCCTCTGTTCTACATTTTGTCTCTATGTTTCCTCCTATGAACATTTTGTTCTCCTTCTCCCTTCTAAGAAGGACTGAAACATCCACACTTTGGTTTTTCTTCTTAAGCTTCATATGGTTTGTGAATTGAATCTTGGGTATTCTGAACTTTTGGGCTAATATCCACTGATCAGTGAGAACATACCATGTGTGGTCTTTTGTAACTGAGTTACCTCACTCAAGATGATATTTTCAAGTTTCTTCCATTTGCCTGAAAATTTCATGAAGTCATTGTTTTTAATAGCTGAGTAGTATTCCATTGTGTAAATGTACCATATTTTCTGTATCCATTCCTCTGTTGAGGGACATCTGGGTTGTTTCCAGCTTCTGGCTATTATAAACAAGGTTGCTATGAACATAGTGGAGCATGTGTCTTTATTACATTTTGGAGCATCTCCTGGGTATATGCCTAGGAGTGGTATAGCTGGATACTCAGGTAGTACTATGTCCAATTTTCTGAGGAACTGCCAAACTGATTTCCAGAGTGCTTGTACCAGCTTGCAATCCCACCAGCAATGAAGGAGTGTTCCTCTTTCTCCGTCTTTGCCAGTATCTGCTGTCACCTGAGTTTTTGATCTTAGCCGTTCTGACGGGTGTGAGGTGGAATATCATGGTTGTTTTGATTTGCATTTCCCTGATGACTAGGGATGTTGAACATTTCTTAAGGTGCTTCTTGGCCATTTGAGATTCCTCAGATGAGAATTCTTTGTTTAGCTCTGTATCCCTTTTTTTGTTGTTGTTGTTTTTTTGTTTTTTGTTTTTGTTTTTTTCGAGACAGGGTTTCTCTGTGTAGCCCTGGCTATCCTGGAACTCACTCTGTAGACCAGGCTGGCCTCTAACTCAGAAATCCACCTGTCTCTGCCTCCCAAGTGCTGGGATTAGAGGCGTGCACCACCACTGCCTGGCTGTATCCCATTTTTAATAGGGTTATTTGGTTCTCTGGAATCTAACTTCTTGAGTTCTTTGTATATACTGGATATTAGCCCTCTATCAGATATAGGATTGGTCAAGATCTTTTCCCAATCTGTTGGTTGTTGTTTTGTCCTATTGACAGTGTCCTTTACCTTACAATTTTATGAGGTCCCGTTTGTCTATTTTTGATTTTAGAGCATAAGCCATTGGTGTTCTCTTCAGCAACTTTTCCCCTGTGCCCATGTGTTCTAAGCTCTCCCCACTTTCTCTTCTGTTAGATTCAGTGTATCTGATTTTATGTGGAGGTCCTTGATCCTCTTGGACTTGAGCTTTGTAGAGGGAGATAAGAATGGATCAATTTACATTCTTCTACATGGTGACAGCCAGTTGAGCCAGCACCATTTGTTGAAAATGCTGTCTTTTTTCCACTGGATGGTTTTAGCTCCTTTGTCAAAGATCAAGTGACTGTAGGTGTGAGGGTCATTTCTAGGTCTTCAATTCTATGGCCTTGTTGGACATCAATGAGAGGAGCAGCCCTTGGGCCTGAGAGTGTTTTATGCACCAATGTAGGGGAATGCTGGGGCTGGAAGATGGGAGTGGTAGGGTGGGTGAGGGAGCACCATCATAGAATCTGGGGGAGAGGAGAGAGGTAAGGGGTTTCCAAAGGGGAGACCTGGAAAGGGTAAAACATTTGAAATATAAATAAAGAAAATATCTTATTAAAAAAAGAAACAACAAAAAAAAACCCAAAAAGTATCCAAAATAAGACAAAAAGAATTGTACTTCTAGCCTTACTTTGAAAGTGGTCTTGCTGTTCTATAATTTTTTTACCCACTATCCCCATCTTTGAGCTAAAATCCCATTAAGTGTTTCCCCAAGAACCTTATAGTTAGTTAGTGTCCTCTTGCACAGGCCAGGATTTCAGAATTGTAGGTACTCTTCTGTGTCAAATCATAAAAGCTCCCATTAGCTAGGGCTTAGAATCAGGCCAGGAACAGGGTTGCTTTCAGTCACATGCGGTGCAAATGTCCTCAGGAAGAAGACTGAATAGCAGGAGGATCTCAGAATCTGAACTCATCCTGGCACCCCAGCTGCTTAAGCTCTTGGCAGCCATGGGCTGACATGGGCTTGAGTTTTTATAGACCAGAAACTTTCACTAATTCCATAGACGTTCAGACATATCCACAACCATGAAAAAGAACAATTTGAGGGAAACCATTTATCTTCGATGTTACGAACGCTTTGTTATATTTTATAATTAATTAAAGCATGGCTCATTTTCGAAAAAAAAAAAGGTTTAGATTTTAATCACACAGAGTAAAATATCATAACCATAAAGTTTTAATATTTTATATTGAATGACACAAAAATACATACATCTGAGAATTTTTTCCCCCTGTTCAATATAGAAAGCATCATGGTCAAACTTTTATTTTTTATTTGAGTTTACTTAAACTTCTCAGCAGGCACGTCTTTTGTATAGTTTATGGGTCATAAGTATTCTAGATGTCATCTTTCCTCCTATAAGCAGAAGGTAAAGCAACTGTAATATAGAAACTGAGTAAATGGGAGTAGTTTTCCGTCCAAGTGATTTGTTTTTCAATTTCCCTTCCATCATGAGAGGTTAAGTGTGCTTTTAGATGGAAAGTGAATTTCTGACTCCACATTACCTGTTATCTGGGCGAAGCATTCTTCATTGCTCCGGCCGTCCTTAGTGCTAAGCCGTGTCAAGCTGTTTCCCCGCTCTGGTTCTCTTTCCCCCTGAAAGACTCACTGTGTTTATAAAGCCACAGTGTGTGTAGCGGGGACACCCTGGGTCCTGGAGGCACTCACTGTGGTTAGTTATAGCACGTTCTCATGCCGGGCCTGTAATCTCTCGCTGAGGATTTCACAGTGTAAGACGTTTTGAGTCAACTCCTATGTCATTTGTTGACATTGAATCTTAATGGTGGCTTGCTTCTGGGGAACGACAACGCAGATGACCCCCTTAAACTCTCACATTGGTCTTTTCACTCAGTAATGTTGCTTTTCTATGGATTTTTTTAGTCAGGCAATGTTAAGATACTAATGATTTTTAATATGCCAAGCTAACTGTTTTTCCTTGACATCTTGCTTAAAGATAACCATACAAAGTAATGGGCTCCATTGTGACATTTTAATACATATATGTCATTATGTTCTACTTCATCCATGCTACCTGGCCCCTCATGATATTCACTTACCCCTTATTAATAGTTGTTTCTATCATAATTTCTTCTTGCAGGTTAAAGGGCTCATAGACATAAGAAACTCATGAAAGTTAAGACTTAGGACATTCAGAGACTTATATGACTGACAAATTCATATCAACAGTAAACAGTTTTGGGGAGATCAGAATGCTTTGGTTGGACTGGCTGAGGGTTGTACAATGAGCTCTAAGCATACAGGTTTTTTGACTCATCTCTGGTTGTAGTGGCTTTTAATGGTGTAGCTGTCTTTAAGTCCCCCAAGCTCCTGTAAGTCACACAAGTAAAGCTAGTGATCTGCCAAGCTCTACTTGGGTAGAACCATTTCACTGTCTCGAATTAATAGAGATTTATTCATATCTCTTTAGGAAAAGTCACACACCCCATATTCATATCTCTTTTCCCCACCCTTAGAAATATTTTTCCCTTTCTCAGTCTTGTTTCTACCTTTGTAAATTCCTCCACATGTATTCATCACATGTGTGCATGCACATGTGCACACACACACCACACACACACACACACACACACATGAATTCATCCTGAATCTGCATGTCAGAGAAGATATGTGTTTGTCTTTCTTTGTATGGCTTATTTCATTTAACAACATTTTTGGTGTTCTCCATTTCCCCTGCAGATGTCATGATTCTACTTTTCTATGCAGCTGGATGAGATTCCACCATGCATATGTACCAAAGCTTTTTGTTACTTCATCTGTTCATCTGTTGAGGGTAATCCAAGCTGGTTCTATTTTTTTAGTTATTATAAATCATGAGACTGAAGATTTGTTTTGATTTGACTGTAAAAGTAGAAGGCAATTACTGAAGGAGACTCCAGCAATAGAGAGACGTGATCCCCTGGACACTGTGCAGAAGGATTTAAGAAAGATAAAACTTAAAGAGTGTCTATATTAGGGATGGTCTCAAGTAGTAAGGTTGACTCTGATGATGACATGGGGGAAGCAAACTGCCTTAAAAAATATTTCCAAAGTGAAACTAACAGGATGTGGTCCCTAGTGTATATTAGATGGAAAATGACCAAATAATTGGATGGCATTTTTTGTCTTATGGGGGGGGGGAGTTTGAGAGGTGGGGAGAAAAGCCTTTTTACCTTTTAACATGTTGTGACACATTGGAAATATCTGTGTGAACCTAAAGAAATATGAGCCATGTTAGAGGGATGTAAATAAAGCAAGTTTATGAAGCTAACAAACAGCATTCATTTTAGTTATTCAAAAGTATTTTCTACTTTTACACCATCTGTGCATTTTTATATTAGCTGTTTTGAGTGTTTCCTGTCAATAAAATTATGTTTGGTTCTAACAATTTAGACTAATTTCCATTTGCAAGTCAAGAGATAGGTTGAATGTCAACAAATGTGGAGCTTGTGTCTGTAAAACATTGAATAGATAAAATAATTATAGTGTGGGTGAACATAAAATTATGATGTGTATATAGAACCCCAGAACTGAAGAAGAAAACATGTTTTGTTTAAAGGTTCTTTGTGCCTTTGCAACTACAGGAAGCATTACTTTATTTAAATAAAATTAATTTGTAAAATAGTGTACCTTTTTTGTTTCTCAAATATGTTTTGCATCTTTGTGCCTAGCATAGATGAATGAACCAAACATGTTGTATGAAATTCACCTTCTAGTGGAAAATGGGGAGGAAAGGAGAAATAGTCAAAAGATATGAAAGGGACATGAATAATTACTACTCTGATGAGTGCTGAAAGCGGCTCTGAAAAGATGCTTGAAGAAGTAGATTGGGTGAGGGGGATGAAAGTGGGTTGTTTGATGGGACTGATTAGGAGTTCTGAGTACATGAGATCTGAGCAGATCCAGCCATTTTGTCAGTATTGGTGGACATCCTGGATTTGTGCTGGGACTCCTGCAAACATTAACATGTAGGGATGAGTATATAAAACAATGCGTTATTGGTATGTAACATTTAAAAGCTTTCCTTTAT
Source organism: Mastomys coucha (assembly GCF_008632895.1). Taxonomy (NCBI): domain Eukaryota; kingdom Metazoa; phylum Chordata; class Mammalia; order Rodentia; family Muridae; genus Mastomys; species Mastomys coucha. Next base: position 6,299,236 of record NW_022196899.1, read on the forward strand.
TTTTTAAAATTACTTTTCTTTTATTATCTTTCTTTTATTTTTATTATTATATTATTTTAATTATATATATATATATTTTATAATTTCTATAGTTTTATTTTAACTTGACATAGCTAAAGTTATTTGAGAGAGGAAGCAGCTACAATTGAGAACATGGTCTCTGTGAGACTGGATTGTAGGCAAGCAATTCTGTAGAGCATTCTCTTAATTCATGCTTGATGAAGAGGGCTCAGCCCATTGTGCATGGGGACACTGCCTGGGCTGGAAGTCCTAACATTTGTAAGAAAGCTGGTTGAGCAATGTGGGAGGGAGCAAGCCATTAAGCCACACTCTTCCATAGCCTTGTCCTCAGCTCCTTCTTCAAGGCTTCTCCTTGATTGAGTTCTTGCCCAGACTTCCTTCAGTGATGAACTGTGATACGCACGTATAAGCACAATAAACCTTGTCCTCCCCAAGTTGCTTTTGATTATGGGACTTCATTCTAGTAATAGTAACCTTGACTATGGCATCACCTAATACAATGTTATTACTATGAAAATAGATGTTACACTCCCTTATTTAGGGAATAACAACAACTCTGAAACCATTTGTGCATGTTTAGCATAGGCAAAATCTTCTTCAAAACATTTAAATCCACCATAGTTGATTTCATGGAATTGGGACCCATGACTATGGAGAGCCTGATGTATTGTGTATGGTGGCTATTACTGGCCAAATCGGAAATGTCCCTGCAGGCTCACGTTTTGAAGGCCCGATCCCTAGCTGTTGGTGCCGTTTGGAGGCTGTTGAACTTTGAAGGGTTGGGCCTACCTGGTAGAGGTAAGTCTTTAGGGGTGAGCTTCTGAAGGGTATATCTAAGTCCTGCCCCCTGCCATTCTTCTGCTTCTTGGTCTGCCACCACGATGGCATTCCTTAGTGGTGTTCATCCGTTACTGTGGTCAAAGCAACATGAAAGTAAGCAGGACGATGGGATAGGATGCCAGCTAAGAGATGTTTCCAGGAAAGTGATGGCTAGACCAGCTGGATCAGGGACCCTTAGACAGGATTAGGCCTGGGTGGTAAGAAATATAACAGGGAGACCAGCAATCTGGGGCATAATAAAAAAGAAGTTGCAGGCCACCAACAGATCTTATGGGATGTTGGAAGAATGGTGGGTAAAGTGGAGAAGCAGTAAAACCCAAAGATAAAGTAGAAACCATTTTATAATTTATATTTTTAAATATAGGCAGGTTTTAATATGGAGAAAAGACTAGGGAATGGCAGATATGGCAGCACAGAGAACAGAGGTCACTTAGGAGGGTGAGGAGCTGGAGAGGTGGAGAAGAGCGCTTCTTCTGCAAGCATGAGGATCTGAATTGACATACCCAGTACCTACATCAGAAGTATGTTCCTGTAACACCAGAATGGTGATGCAGAGGCAGGCCAATGCACGATGCTTGCTGTCTAGACAGCCTAGTTGAAAGGGTGAGCTTCCCTTTCAGAGAGAGTCCCTGTCACAACTTGTAGTGTTATAGAGAAAGATATGAAATGGCCTCTTCTGGCCTCTGCATGTGAATAATATGTAGGCATACATACCCACACATGTATGTGCATGTCACACACACACACACACACAAACACACACACACACACACGCACACACGCGTACACACTTGCACACAC
>NW_022196899.1:6304445-6308199 GCF_008632895.1 Mastomys coucha
TCCCCTCCAAAAAGCAAGCAAACAAACAAACAAAAACAACTTTCTTTCTACATGTTTTATTAAAGCAGGCCTGGTGCATGTGCTGCTGGGTTGGATGTGAAATGAGAAACATGTCAATGACTTTAAGGTTGTCCTGAGCAAGAGAAAGTAAGATGGAGGTACTTTGAGAAAAGAGAAAATACTGTAGAATAGCAGGCTTGTGTGTGTGTTTGTGTGTGTGTGTGTGTACATGTGTGTATGAGTGTGAGTGGGTGCCTAGAATCAGAAGCTCACTTTGGACCTGTTAAATTTAACTACTCAAGAGATAACCAAAAGATTAAAAAGTAAAATAATACTGAGTGTCTGAATATTGGATAATTTATCCCAATTCAAAATTTTCTAATCCTTTATTAGCTTGTTTGTTTGTTTGCTTTTGTACAATGTAAGTGACAGTTGACTTATGCAGGGAGGTGAGGCCTGATCTTGAGTCCACATGTGTCTTGCATATTGAGGACACTAGGTATACTAATAGGTAATTTGTGAAAAACAGGGTTATGTGGGAAATGAATCACCGGGAAAAGAGGGATACCAATCCAGCTTAACCTAATAAATAAGAAAGCCTCAGAGAAGCGTCCCCCAAAGCTTTGTCGTAGGTCAGCCTCTTCCTTCTGTGATAGATGATAGATTCATTTTTGGCCAGGAGAGAAAGATCTGTTAGTCAAGAATCAGAGAACTGGTTCCACTAATGCTCCTGTGTGGTCTTACTACAGAGAATCCTGCATTGGCTTTCTGTTGGTAGACCTTATACAGGAGCAATACAGGTGAATGCTGAGTCGCTTTGCTGGCTAGGCATTCATCTTATCAGCAGTACTTCCGAGGTCATGACCCAGGAACTGCAGCACCCATGGGCTTGGCACCCATGGTAGCCCCACAATGCAGATAGACAACATGGACTGAACATCTGTGTCTCTCAGTCGTATGCTGGAATCCTAAACCCAAATGTGATGAGACTTAGCAGTGAGGTATTTAGAGTGCAATTAGAGTCTGATATTAGAAATCACAAGGACTCACTAGTACTTTAAGAAGGGACATGGACTAGAAGATCATCCTCCCCCTTTTCCCTGCTAGAATAAAAGGAGAAGGCAACTTGAAATCTAGGAAGATGTCCTTTATCTGACCATGACAGCCTGATGTCAGACTTCCATCCTTCAACATTGAGACTCTGTTTAAGTCAGAGGTCCTATATTACAGCAGCCCAAACAGATTGACAGTAGGTAGAATCCCAGATTAAAATGAGAATTCCACTGGAGTTTATGGTGTGTGTGTATGTGTGTGTGTGTGTGTGTGTGTGTGTGTGTGCATGCATGTCTCTCTCTTTCTCTTTCTGTTTGTGTGTAGACTACTATGCCATATTATTAAATGGATTTCAGAACCGGAAAACTGGAAATGGTTTTTTTTTTTTTTGTTGTTGTTCTTATTAAAGCAATTCAATGATGACTTTACTTTGTAGTGGATTCAAACAGTTGCTTCAGGTAGTTTTTTTTTTTTTTGTTAAAAAAGACAATAAAATCCTTTATATTTGATCACCTTCATAATGTACTATGAAATACTGCTGAAGTAAAAATTATGAGTCTTAGTTTTGAATATGCTCATTGGGAAAGAATGGTTAGGGAAGAAAATACTTCATCTACTCTATGTGACACTGTTCTGCATATATATATGAACTATGTCATGATACATGATCCTCTCATCTGGAAAGACACAGAAAAAAAGTCTAGGTTATAAGATGATCATCAGAAAATGATGACTGCAATTTCTCAGAGCGGCCAGTATCTCAAACATATTCAACTCGTTCTTAAATACACGTGCTTTTTAATTTTCATAGCAAGACTAAAGCGATCATCTTATAATTTTACAATTTCTTATTTGTAAATGAGGAAACTTAGAATTGGGTAGGCTCTGAAGCTCCTACAGAGTTTCATACAGGTAGGTGGCATAGTGTCTTGGACTTTGAGGTCTACTTTCTTAACACACGTTGACAATTGTTACTTAAATAATGCTGCACAGCAAACTGAAGAAAATATCGGAGAATTTTGATGACAAATTTGTTTTGTTTTGTTTTTTTCCTTACTACTAAATCTGTGGTGCTGCTGAGGGAGCTCTGCCTAGTCTGTAGATGCAGTGTTGGAATTAAGCTGGGTGTAGTTTGAGTTTGATGGCCCATTGTCTTTTGGGTGTACAGGGTGCGTTTACCTCAGTCATCACGAAAGTCCAGTGAAAACGTGTTTTGGAAAGTGTTTATCCGTGTGACAGCTACATATATTTTAATGCCAGCCACAAGGCTGAGCCTAATGCGATGGAATGAGAAAGCATCGCATCATGAGAAGAACTGGAAAATGACACAGGCATTTCCAGTAACAATTTTAATAATTTATTCTTTTGTAACTTCACGCACGTATACGATGTATTCGTAAGGGTGTAGGACTCTCCACTAGGGCAAGGGCAACCTTACAACGGGCATAAGAAGTATTAGGAGAAAATTGACTACCCTTACCTCAGAAACCACCAATTGCTAATAGCTCCACAGCTAGGAATGGGGGCTCCCGACTTCGTGCTGAAATGCTGTCTGGCTTGATCTTGGGCATGTGACCACAGATGCTGTGAGCTCATGAGTGCAGTGGTCCTGGGATTCACCACCGTCCTCCTCGGCTTCTGAGGCTTATAATATTTCTGTACCCTCTTCGGTGATGCTCCATGAGACTTGGGCTGGGGGAGGGTAATAGAGAGGTCCTGTCTGGAACTGAGCGTTCAACAAGCATTCGCTCTCTGCACTGGGATCAGTTCAGAGAGCCATGGTATTTATCAAAAGATCCTAATGAAGGGCTAAGGTTGGCATTCACCCTATTGGAATTCTGTGTCCTACTACTTCCTGCTGAGAGGGACACATTGCTGCTTTGAAAATGGGATTCTGTGTCTATTGTTGACTGTTTGTAAGGGGCTGGCCTTATTAACCAAGAGCAGAAAAACACAAACTAGTAGATTATGATTTAATTTTCAAGGATTATTAAGATACGTGCTCAAGGCTTAGTTTTCTAGCTTACCGAGAAGCAATGCATTTTTTTACTTCTGAGTCTCTTTTTTCATGCATGCATTTTTTTCCTTATTTAAACATTAACAACTATGTTTGAGTTAGATATCTGAGTTCTAAAACCTTATACTTGTTTTGTAATTAATATTTTTATACATCGTGCTCTTTCTTTCTTTAGGTTTTTATATATGATACGGAAACAATCAGTTGACTTATTAAGGTCAGAGTAAAAATATCAAAGAATGATTTTGTCTCAAAGATGCTAACATTGTATTTGACATTCTCTACATTCCATAGCAAGTGGTTATAATAGCTCCACTCAGATACCACTTTGGTTTATAGCTCTGTACACCTCCTTATGTTTGCACATTACTTAACTTTCAAATTCCGTGAATTTGAAATTTTGCAGAAAATAAATGCTAACAGTCTGCATTCCTGTGCAATTGGGCCTTGCTGTTTGGAGGTATGTTTGCCAGCATTCACTTCGTCTTCGGGAGCATCCTTGTTGCATAATCTGTCTGTGGGTCTCTAAATGTTTACCGAACCTTCAAAAATAAGTCTAAAAGCATTCTATTTTTATTTTTCATCTGTAGTTTTGACTTTATGTAAGGGCTGTCTTTTGAGAGTGCACCATGGTGGATCTGGAAGTGGCTACAACAGAAGGCAGTTTTGTTTTTTTTTTTTTTT
>NW_022196899.1:6308358-6325858 GCF_008632895.1 Mastomys coucha
GCCGAGAGCAGAAGTTAGTCAAAGGCGAGCTTTTCTTCTATTATGCAGCTCTGCTGAGGAACTTGCCTCTGTGAACTTTGGCAACTCAGTTTCTTCCCACTACACAGGTCTCTCAAAGGCTAAACTGCGATGACACAGCATGCAAGTTAATTACTTCTCATTGTAAAAAACCTACAAAGTCCTCTTTCAGAACAATCCACAGTGAGTGGTATGGATCATACCTTCAAACATTAGACAGGAGCTTTAGAGGCCAACAAACAAAACAACTTTATTTCTCTCTGAACTTGATGACAGGACCTGAGCTCCAGGCTCAATGTAACAGCTCAGAGAACAGGATACTTAGACTCCGTCTTAAGAGGTGAGGGGTCTGAGAAGAACAAAGAGAATGGTTCACCCAAGGAGGTGAACCAATTAAATATATTTGTAAACACCACGTCCCCTAGGCTTCTGTCATGTGAGCTGCTCACTGATATTTTATTGAAGATGGGCAAGGAAAGTACATAAAGGTGATTAGATGTTTAATTTAAAAACTTATTTCATATGTGTGTGGAAGAGAGATATATAGAGATAAGAGATATAGAGAGATGAGAGAGATAGAGAGAGATATGTGTGTTTGTATGTGTGTATGTGTGAGAGAGAGAGACAGAGAGAGAGAGAGAGAGGGAGAGAGGGAAGGGAGAGAGAGATCTGTGTGTGTGTTCGTGTGTGTGTGTGTATGTGTGTGTGTGTGAGAGAGAGAGGGAGAGGGAGAGAGAGAGGGAGGGAGGGAAGGAAGGAGGGGAGAGAGAGGTGTGTGTGTTTATGTGTGTGTGAGAGAGAGAGAGAGGAAGAGAGAGAGAGGGAAAGGGAGAGGGAGAGGGAGAGGGAGAGGGAGAGGGAGAGGGAGAGAGAGAGAGAGAGAGAGAGAGAGAGAGAGAGAGAGAGAGAGAGAGAGAGAGAGAGAGAACTAAACTGGAGTCATTTCAGAAGATTATTTGTAATTCTAAAATATTTCAGAAAAAGTCTGACAGAAAGTCGTAGACTAGAATGTGAAAGCTTACAAGAGGTAAATTGTATCCAGAAGCTGTAAGGGTCTGAGAATGTTACCTCAAACTCAAATAGTATGCAAAAGCAAGGAAAGTTTCTTTAGCAGAATTTCCTTCATGCAGGGGTCTTCTGATTCAGGAATGGAGACAGTGGACTCACAGGCCCAGTTTTTATTTTCCGTTAGGGGAATTCCAGGGAGGAGTATGTGCCCTTTAACCTTGATTGGTTAGCTCTCTCTCTAGGGATCTGACTGATTGTATAATTGGTTAGGTCTCTAGGGACTATTGAGGCTGGTTGCTTAGTCATTCTAGCTACCTATTCTTTTCTTTTTTTTTTTTTATAGTCTTCATTTTCTTTTTTTCTTAATTAGATATTTTCTTTATTTACATGTCATACGATATCTCCTTTCCCACTTTCCCCTCCAAAAAGAAAACAAAAACAAAAACAAAACAAAAAACAACAACAAGAACAAACCCCTGTTCCCTCCTCCCTCCCCCTGCTGGACACCCCACCCTCTCCTGCTTACTGGCTCTGGCATTCACCTACACTGGGGCATAGAACCTTCACGGGGCCAAGGGCCTCTCCTCCCATTGATGATCGACTTGGCCATCCTCTGCTATACACATGCTGCTTTCCAGGCCAGATGACAATGTAGCAACTTAGGTCTTCTCTCTCTCTCTCTCTCTCTCTCTCTCTCTCTCTCTCTCTCTCTCTCTCTCTCTCTCTCTCTTTCTAAAGCCTACAGCACCCGGTATTCTCAGTCGGTCTCCATCCAAATACTAACCAGGCCCGACCCTGCTTAGCTTCCGAGGTCCGACGAGATGGGGCGCGTTCAGGGTGGTATGGCCGTAGACAGGTCTGGTTTCTTGATTTACGAAGTTACAGCCTGTCATGGAGTCAGCTCTGCCTGAGCTCAGTCCCTTGAAAACCGCCATCTTTGACTATGACCGCTCCTTAATTCTCTTATGCATCCAAGTTCACTTTCCCTATGTGAAGGCCCTTTTACTCTCTACGTGAAGAGTCAGTGAAAGCAGACATACGACAACAGTTATTGTAGTTATTGTAGGAACGAGTCTACACCAGAGAATTTCTAGTTCTGTTGAGAATATTCATATGTAAGGGAATGAGGCAGGATATGTCTTGTATTATTTTGGGCAATGCATTATCAATTGGACTTTCATAAGTGTTTTATAATCTTGGTGGAGTTGACTACGAATCTGTACTAAGGAAAGGGAAATACTGGAGAAAATATCTTTACATTAATGTGTGACATATTTTTAAAATAAACCAGCCACATACTAAGGCTTATAAAACTTCAACTTTGTAGTAGGCGTTTGTTTTCTTGGATGCCTTTTTCAAAAGCCTCTTTGTCATAAATTCTTCTTTCTTTCTGTAAAAAAATAAGTCTTCTGTAGAAATTTATATTGAGAAAGAGTAATACTGAAACAAAATAAAACTTAAGCAACTTTCCCATATAATTAACCCCAGGAAACAGTAAGAAAATTTCAGTGTTTTAAAAAGAAAGATTTAAGTGTACTTTAAACCAGAGAAAACTGCATATGATCTAGATGCCAGCGGTTGCCCAGAACAGTCCTGGCCTCTCAAAGCTGCATGGCGGTGTCTAAAATGTTCTCAGCATGTGCTATTTTATCATCTTCTGTGAAGGTCCTCATTGGCTTACTGAACAAACGTAGCTCATGAATCCAAGTTTCAAACACTGCTTTTTAAAATGTAGATCACTGAACTTTCAAAAAACTGTAACCCATCAGACCATGGAACAGATTACAGACCTCCCAGGACTTCGTACTATACACTGGAGCCTATAGAAAACCAGTGGTTTCAACCTTCCTAATACTATTCCCCTTTAATACAGTACCTCATGCTGTGGTGACCCCTGACCTTAAAATAATTTTCATTATGACTTCATAACTGCGATTTTGTTACTGTTATGAATTGTAATGTAAAAATCTGATAGGCAGGATATCTAATATATGACCCTGGTGACAACATTGCTTGACCGTCCCCCCAAAGGGGTCATGACTCACAGTTTGAGAACTACTGATTCAGATGGTTCAAAAAGCATCATTGAATGACTGAGAGAATTGGTAAGCAGTTATGGGTTATCTGCTATTGGGAACACTTTGAATCTAGCAGGGGAAGACAATCCCTCTTTCATGGGTCTCATAGGGGGAATAGATATGTTTTCTGATTAGTGTTCTTTCCTGACCCAATTAGTGTTGAATCTTTGAATAGATGCTAATTTCCCATTTCGAGTTGTCTGTATTATTTTTCACTATATAGTAAAAACTTCAAGGTCTTCCTTATGTTAAAATAATGGAAAATAACAATTAGCTGTGAATTTGGTTAATCTGAAAGTTTCTGTATACCAGAAAATGCTTTTTAAAAATTATTTAAAACATTTTTTCAGTCTTAAGGCTGGTTAGTGTGCTACAACAGAACATTTAATTTGACGTATAATCTGTGACTTTAACAAAACAGACCTTCAAAGGCTACTGAAAGTACTTAAGATTGGGCAACTCTCCTGGGCTTCACGTTTAGCAATTTATATAATTACAAGCAAAAGTTCTTTTTTTTTATTAGATATTTTCTTTATTTACATGTAAATTTCTCTTTTCCCAATTTCCCCTCCAAAAACCAACCAACCAAACAAACAAACAAAACCAACAAGAACAACCCCCTGTTTCCTCCCCCCTCCCCATGCCTGCCACCCCGCCCTCTCCCACTTTTTGGCCCTGGCATTCCCCTACACTGGGGCACAGAACCTTCACAGGGCCGAGGTCCTCTCCTCCTATTGATGATCAAATTTGCAATCCTCTACTATACACGCAAGCAAGAGGTCTTAAAATTCACTTTGTGTCTTAGAATCCATAAGATCAGATCAGAGTGCCCACACCTGTGTTTTTGAACTCAGAATTTCATCACTCATGGTTGTTCCTTGGCCGAGTTTAGGTAAATGTCTGTTCCTGCTGATTCCTGGTAGACTCATGCTAGCCTCAGAGAGGACAGAATACAATTTCACAGAGCACTTTGGCACGCCTCTCTCCATCATTTCTCAGAGACTCTGAACATAAATAATTGATTAGGTAGGGAATGTGTAGCAACCGAAAGAGGAGTGGGGCTGATGAGAGGGCAAGTCAGGAGACATTATCAGAAATGGCCAACTGATGGAAGATATAAGATGCAAAGTACTTAAAGGTAATCTTCTGGTGGAAATGAAGTCCTTGAGTATGAGTAAAGTATAATGCAAACTGTCTTATAATGAGACCTTGATGTAGTGCCTTGGATGTGCGGACTGGGGAAGAAAGATGTACCAATAATGTACTGAACAGCATGTGATTATGAACTTTTAATGGTTATCTTAAAAATACCATCAAAAGTAAAAACAATGTTTTTCTTTTCAATGTTCAAATAACTAGAATAAAATTATAAATAATTAGAATAAAAGTTAGACTTAGATAATGCCCGAGAAACTTAGTAAATACGTATTAGATTTTAACGTTTCACTTAAATTGTTCATCCCAGATTTCTTTATTCCGTACTTCTGTCTGTTACAATACAGAAAGTATTACTCTTAACTGGATGGTATAGAGGTAATTGTCAATTTCAGTAAATAAACATTATTATCCCAAAGAGGAGATTGAGATAACTCATGGTAATCTGTTTGTCATCTATCTGTTTGTTTGTTTTCCTGCCAGTCTATATTGCTCTATCCATCTATTTACATTTTTGTATAGGGATAATATTCTACGTGAGTTAATACATCATCTATCTTTCCTAACAAAAAGGGAGGATATAACCTTGTTAATGTTTTATCAGCATCAATTAGTCATAAGCTCAGTAAATATTTAATAGCTTCATGCAATCACATTGAGCAAGTATAAAATGTTGCAGACTGCCTTTGAAAGATAGATCTGTGTGGTTTTTTTTCTACATTAAAATTTTTATTGGATTTTTCTTTATTTACATTTCAATGTTATCCCCTTTCCCGGTTTTCCTCCCTCTTGGAAACACCATTATCACATCCTCCCTCTCCCTGCTTCTATGAGGGTGTTCCTCCACCCACCCGCTTCTACCTCCCCACCCTCAATTCCCCTACACTGGAGCTTCTGTCGACCCTTCACAGGATCAAGGACCTCCCCTTCCACTGGTGCATGACAAAGCCACCCTCTGTTACATATGCAGCTGGAGCCATGTGTAATTCTTTGTTGATGACTTAGTCCCTGGGAGTTCTGGAGGGTCTGGTTGGTTGATATTGTTGTTCTTCCTATATGGTTGCAAACCCCTTCAACTCCTTCAGTCTCTTCTTTAACTCCTCTTCTAGGGATCCTGCGCTCAGTCCAATGTTTGGCTGCTAACATATGTCTCTGTATTTGTAAGGCTCTGGCAGGGCCTCTCAGAATACAGCCATATCAGGCTCCTTTCAGCATGCACTTTTTGGCATCCACAATAGTGTCTGGGTTTGGTGACTGTATATGGGATGAATCCCCAGGTGGGACAGTCTTTGGGTGGCCTGTCCTTTAGTCTCTGCCTACATTTTATCTCCATATTTGATCCTGTGAGTATTTTGTTCTCCTTATAAGAAGGACCAAAGCACCCATACTTTGGTCTTTCTTCTTTTTGAGCTTTCTCCTGGTTATTTGGAGCTTTTGGGCTCACTTATCAGTGAGTGCATACCATGTGTTTTCTTTTGCAATTGGGTTACCTCACTCAGAATGATATTTTCTAGTTCTATCCATTTGCCTAAGAATTTCATGAATCCATCGTTTTTAATAGCTGAGTCATACTCCACTGTGTAAATGTACCACATTTTCTGTATCCATTCCTCTGTTGAAGGACATCTGAGTTTTTCCAGCTCCTGGCTATTATAAATAAGGCTGCTATGAACATAGTGGAGCATGTGTCCTTATTACATGTTGGTGCATCTTCTGGGTATATGCCCAGGAGTGGTATAGCTGGGTCCTCAGGTAATACTATGTCCAATTTTCTGAGGAACTGCTAGACTGGTTCCCAGAGGGGTTGTACTAGCTTGCATTTGCACAAGAAGTGGAGGAGTGTTCCTCTTTCTCCACAAAGCACCTGTTGTCACCTGAGTTTTTGATCTTAGCCATTCTGACTGGTGTGAGGTGGAATCTCAGGGTTGTTTTGAGTTGCATTTCCTTGACGACTAAGGATGATTTCTTTAGGTGCTTCTAGGCATTTGATATTCCTCAGTTGAAAATTCTTTGTTTAGCTATGCACCCCATTTTCTTATGTTTTAAAAAATAATTTTTTTAATTAGATGTTTTCTTATTTACAATATCTCCTTTTCCAGGTTCCCCTCAAATAAAGAAAAAGGAAAGAAAAAAATAAAAAAAACAAAAACTAAAACAATCCCCTGTTCCCTCCCCACTCCCCCTGCTCACCATCCCACCCCCTCCTGCTTACTGGCCCTGGCATTCCCCTATTCTGGGGCATAGAACTTTCACTGGGCCAAGGTCCTCTCCTCCCATTGATGACCATCTTGGCCATCCTCTGCTATACGCATGCTGCCGGAGCCATGAGTCCCCCCATGTGTACTCTTTGTATGTTCCCCATTTTTAATTGGGTTATTTGGCTCTCTGGAGTCTAACTTCTTGAGTTCTTTGTACATATTGGATATTAGCCCTCTATCGGATGTAGGATTGGTAAAGATCTTTTCCCAATCTGTTGGTTGCCTTTTTGTCCTATTGACAGTGTCCTTTGCCTTACAGAAGCTTTGCAATCTTATGAGGCCCAATTTGTCAATTCTTGATCTTACAGTACAAACCATTGATATTCTGTTCAGGATTTTTTTCCCCTGTACCCATATGTTCGAGGCTCTTCTCCACTTTCTCCTCTATAAGTTTCAGTGAATCTGGTTTTATGTGGAGCTCCTTGATCCTTTTGTACAGGAGATAAGAATGGGTCAATTTGCATTCTTCTACATGCTGACTGCCAGTTGGACCAGCAACATTGTTAAAAATGCTGTCTTTTTCTCCACTGGATGGTTTTAGTTCCTTTGTCAAAGAACAAGTGTTTGGGTTCATTTCTGGGTCTTCAATTCTATTCCATTGATCTACTTGCCTGTCTCTGTACCAATACTATGCAGTTTTTATCACCATTGCTCTATAGTATAGCTTGTGGTCAGGTAATATGAATGGATGCTGAATTTTGTCGAATGCTTTTTCAGCATCTAATGAAATGATCATGAGGTTTTTTTCCTTTGAGTTTGTTTATGTAGTAGATTACATTGATGGATTTCCATACATTGAACCATCCCTGCATCCCTGGATTAAGCCTAAATTAATCATGGTGAATGATTGTTTTGATGTGTTCTTGGATTTGGTTGGTAAGAATTTTATTGAGTATTTTTGCATAAATATTCATAAGGGAGATTAGTTTATAGTCAACTTTCTTCATTTGATCTTTCTGTGGTTTAGGTATAAGTGTAATTGTGGCTTCATAGAATGAATTGGGTAGTGTACCCTGTGTTTCTCTTTTGTGGAATAGTTTGAAGAGTATTGGTATTAGGTCTTCTTTAAAGATCTGATAGAATACTCCACTGAACTCATCTGGTTTTGGTTTTCTTTTGGTTGGGAGATTATTAATGACTACTTCTATTTCTTTAGGGGTTATGGGACTATTTAGATGGTTTATCTGATCCTGTTTTAACTTTGGCATCTTGTATGTGTTTAGAAAATTGTCCATTTCATCCAGATTTTCAAATTTAGTTGAGTATAAACTTTTCATAGTAGGATCTGATGATTTTTTTAATTTCCATGGTTTCTGTAGTTATGTCTCCTTTTTCATTTCTGCTTTTATTAATTTGGAAACTGTCTCTGTGCCCTCTGGTTAGTTTGTCTAAGGGTTTATCTATATTGTTGATTTTCTTAATTAACCAGCTCCTGGTTTTGCCGATTCTTTGTATAATTCTTTTGGTTTCTATTTGGTTGATTTCAGCCCTGAGTTTGATTATTTCCTGCTGTCTACTCTTCTTGGGTGTGTTTGCTTCTTTTTGTTCTAGAGCTTTCAGGTGTACTGTCAAACTGCTAGTGTAAGCTCTCTCCAGTTTCTTTTTGGAGGCACTCAGAGCTATGAGTTTTCCTTTTACCACTGCTTTCATTGTGTCCCATAAGTTTTGGTATGATGTGCCTTCATTTTTATTAAATTCTAAAAGTCTTTAAATTCTTTCTTTATTTCTCCCTTGACCAAATTATTACTGAGTAGAGCATTGTTCAGTTTCCATGTATATGTGTGTCTTCCATTGTTTTTGTTGGAATTCAAGACCAGCCTTAGTCTGTGGTGATCTGATAGGGTGCATGGGATTGTTTCAATCTTCTTGTATCTGTTGAGGCTTATTTTGTGGCCAGTTATATCGTCAATTTTGGAGAAGGTACCATGAGGTACTGAGAAGAAAGTATATTTTTTTTGCTTTAGGATGAAAGGTTCTATAAATATCTCTTAGATCCATTTGGTTCATAACTTCTGTGACTTTCACTGTGTCTCTGTTTAGTTTGTGTTCCCATGATCTGTCCATTGCTGAGAGTGGGGTTTTAAAGTCTTCCACTATTATTGTGTGGGGTGTTATGTGCACTTTGAGCTTTAGTAAAGTTTCTTCTATGAATATGGGTGCCCTTGCATTTGCAGCATAGATGTTAAAAATTGAGAGTTCATCTTGTTAGATTTTTCCTTTGGCCAGTATGAAGTATCCTTCCTTATCCTTTTTGATAACTTAGGTTGAAAGTTGATTTTATTTGATATTAGAATGGCTACTCCAGCTTGTTTTTTGGGACCATTTGCTTGGAAAATTGTATTCTAACCTTGTACTCTGAGGTAGTGTCTGTCTTCATCACAGAGGTGGGTTTCCTGTATGTAGCAAACTGCTGGGTCCTGTTTGCATATCCATCTGTTAGTCTATGTCTTTTTTTATCTGGGAATTGAATCTGTTGATATTAAGAGATATTAAGAAAAAGTGACTGCTACTTCTATTATTTTTGTTGTTAGAGGTGGCATTATGTTTGTGTGCCTATCTTCTTTCGGATTTGTTGAAGGATTACTTTCTTTTTTTTCTTTGTGTTGGCATTTTCCATCTATTATCCTTTGTAGAGCTGATTTGCCGAAAGATATTGTTTAAATTTGGCTTTGTTATGGAACATCTTGTTTTCTCCATCTATGGTAAAAGATAGTTTTGCTGGGTATAGTAGTCTGGGCTGCCATTTATGTTCTTTTAGGGTCTTTATGACATCTGCCCAGGCTTTCACAGTTTCTGGTGAGAAGTCTGGTGCAATTCTGACAGGCCTGCCTTTATATGTTACTTGACCTTTCTCCCTTACTGATTTTAAAATTCTTTCTTTTTTTAGTGCATTTGGTGTTTTGGTTATTATGTGACAGGAGTAATTTCTTTTCTAGTCCTGTCTATTTGGAGTTCTGTAGGCTTCTTGTATGTTCATGGGCACCTCTTTCTTTAGGTTAGGGAAGTCTTCTACAATTTTGTTGAAGATATTTAGTGGCCCATTACATTGAGAGTCTTCACTCTCTTCTATACCTATTATCCTTAGGTTTGGTCTTCTCATTTTGTCCTGGATTTCCTGGATGTTTTGGGTTAGGAGCTTTTTGCTTTTTTCATTTTCTTTGACTGTTGTGTCAGTTGTGTCAATGTTTTCTAAGGTGTCTTCTGCCCCTGAGATTCTCTCTTCTATCTCTTGTATTCTGTTGGTGATGTTTGCATCTATGACTCCTGATTTCTTTCCTAAGTTTTGTATCTCCAGGATTGTCTCTCTTTCTGATTTCTTTATTGTTTCTATTTCCATTTTTAGATTCTGGATGGTTTTGCTCATTTCCTTCTCCTGTTTCATTGTGTTTTCCTGTAATTCTTTAAGGGATTTGTGTGTTTCCTTTTTAAAGACTTCTACCTGTTTACCTGCATTCTCCTGTATTTCTTTAAGGGAGTTATTTATGTCCTTTTTAAAGTCTTCCATCATTGTCATGAGAAGTGACTTTAGATCAGAATCTTGCTTTTCTGGTGTGGTAGTGTATCCAGGACTTGCTATGGTGGGAGAACTGGGTTCTGATGATGCCAAGTAACCTTGGTTTCTGTTGCTTCTGTTCTTATGCTTGCCTCCTCCCATCTAGTGCTCCCTGTCTTATGCTTGCCTCCTCCCATCTAGTGCTTCTGACTGGAGCCTGTAATCCTGGTTGAGTCAGAACTCCTCAGAGTCCAGCTGTCTCTGTGATTCTGTGATCCTGAGATTCTGGGTGTGTGAGAGTTCCTGGGAATCAAGCTGCCTCTGAGACCTTGGTGTGACCAGGCTCCTGGGATTCTGGGATCCTGGGATCCTAAGATCCTGGTCCTACAAGATTTCCTTGGAGTGGAGACTCCTCTGGGGGCTGTGGGGCTGGCTGCTGAATGCACGCCCAACGTAGACTGGTGCAGCCAGTGTGGGTTTTTACCTTGTATTTCTGAGTTCCTTTTGTAGCTCACCACTTAAATTATCAGATAGGAGAGTTAGGTCACATAGGTTGTTATTAGAAATTTAAATATCTGATTAAAGCCTTATTCAGAAAACACATGATAAGGATTTTAAATATATTGTATATAAAATTGTATACAGTATATGTAAAGGTCTGTATATTTCTTGTTCAGACATATCTTCATTAATAGTGAACTGTAAGACCTAGCTTATTATTATTTCATCTTCCCTCTAACCAAATGTACTAATTTGGACCAAGATATGCTGTTTGTATAAAATATACATTGGATTTATAACATTGAGGCAAAAAGAATGTTAGGTTTATTGTCTATATTGATAATATCTTGAAATACTTTCAAAATATTAAATTAAAATAAATGATTGAAATACTTCATTAGTTTATTTTTTTAAAGATAGCTACTAGAAATATGCTCTAATTTGGCACGTGGACCACATATTTTTGTAAAACAACTTGGTCTAGATTAAACATTTTTGCAAAGATTTGCACAGAGGAGCAGGTCTATGAAGATTCTAATTGCCAGATTTTCTTTGGCTCTTTTGTCAGTGAAATGCCATGTTTATTGGGGTTTGAATGGTCTCCCACTCTTCTGTTCTAGTGCCCACCTGTGTCCTTAGGTATGAAAGCAGAAGCGTCTGGCTAAAGTAAACACCTTTATATATTTACTTCTGCGAGACAGACAGACAGACAGACAGACAGACAGACAGACAGACAAAAAGGAAAGGTAGCCTTTCCTACATTTTCAAAAGACCTTTTACCTTTTAACTTAAAAAATGCACTTTTAGCTGGCATGTGATTGTTCTCGCTTGCCAGTTCTGTCTCAGCTCAAGGCATCTGAGGTCTGGGAGTCTCAGAGTCTGCCAACGGCCATCACATGTCACTGGACTTTGAGTCTTGAACAAGTAAATCTGTGGGATCTTGGCAGTAAAAATATGATGCCCTCGAGAGGAAAATATTATTACCTTCTCTCTCTCTCTCTCTCTTTTTTTTTTTTTTGGAATCAACATCTATTCCTCCTGACATTATCTAATGAGACAATTATTTGGAAGCGCGAATGGTTCCGTTGGATTGGCCAGTTGTCCAGTTGCCCATTCGGCTTCCTCTGACTATGATATTATCATCTGGTAACACTGCCCTTAACTTAATGATTCAATCTAAAAGGGATCAAGTGAGAAATTTTAATTAAGTTCCTAAGTATCTAATATATAGTAGTCACAGAAGGCAGGTTTTTCAGATATACTCTCAACTACCCTTTATTTAAAAACACGTGAACATGTTTTTTCTAGGGAAGTGATCAAACTCAAGCTCATGTGTATGTCAGGTAACAGGCTGAAGTTGTTTTTAATTTTTTATTTTACAGGAAAATGTATTAGTTAGGGTGGACTGTGGGTTGAACTTTGATTCCTCTGAGTTCATACACCCATACTTTTTTTTTTCTGTTACCATGTTGTGCCAACAAATTTATCAATAAACCCCTTTTCTTTTTCTTTTTAAATTCTTTAATCCGTTTTTACCTTCCAGACTTCATCCCTCCTCCCAGTCTGTCCCCCCCTGACTGCACCCCATCCCATATCTTCTCCCTGCCCATGCCTCAAGAGGATGTCCCTTTTCCCCTCCGCCCTCAGGCCTCCCTACTTCCTGGGGCCTCAAGTCTTTCAAGGGTTAGGTGCATCTTCTCTCACTGATGCCAGACCAGGCAGTTCTCATAACAGCTGTTGTATGCTGCCTGGTTGGTAGCTCAGTGTCTGAGAGATCTCACTGGTCTAGGTTAGTTAGTTGAGACTGCTGGTCTTCCTATGGGGTAGCCCTCCCCCTCAGCTTCTTTCAGCTTTTCCCCACTTCAACCACAGAATCCCCCAGCCTCTGCCCATTGGTTGGGTGCTAGTACCTGCATCTGAATCTTTCAGCTGCTTGTTAGGCCTCTCAGAGGGCAGCCACGCTAGGCTCCAGTTTGCAAGCACACCACAGAATCAGTAATGGTCTCAGGTCCCGGGGTGCGGGGTGCGGTGTGGGGGGCTCACCTTGAAATGGATCCCAATTTGGGCTTGTCACTTGATCCCCTTTCCCTCAGGCTCTTCTCTGTTTTTGTCACTGCAGTTTCTTCAGACAGGAACAATTCTGGGTCAGAGCTTTTGACTGTGGGATGACAACCCCATCCCTCCACTAGACGTCCTGTCTGTCCGCTGGAGGTGAACTCTACAAGTTCCTCCTCCATACTGTAGAGCACTTCATTTACCTCTTTTTGAGTTCTGAGAGTCTATCACCTCTCAGGATGCTCTAGTATTCTAGAGCATCCCCCTACCTCCTACCTTCCAAGGTTGCCTGTCTCCGTTCTTTCTGCTGGCCCTCAGGGCTTCAGTCCTGTTCCCCCTAATACCTGATCATGTTACCCTCTTCCCCTCCAGGTCCCCTTTCCCACTCTGCTCCCTCCCTCTCTCTTCCTCCTGTGACTCCTTTCTTCTCCCTCCCTCCTAAGTGGAACTGAGACATCCTCACTTGGGTCCTTCAGCTTAATGAACCTCTTTTTAATGTTTGTTATTTTTCATTTTCTATAGTTAGTAGTTTGAAATAAAAGTTGCTTTTTAAAAAATATTTGTTTTATCCCTTTGTCAGGCGCTGTGGTCGCCCCTGCGCCAGGCATCAGGTGCCATCAGGCAGTGGGCAGAGCAAATGGGATGGGAGAGAATGACCCATGTCCTGACAGAGGTCTGGTACTCTGGGCGGTGGACTCCCCGGAGTGCAGAGAGGGAAGGCGAACAGCTGCAGGGCAGTCCTTGGGCCTTATGGAGGCCAAGAACTCAGGTTCTAGCCCCTGGGCATCACAGGCAATGCTGGACACTGAGAAGGAGCTGAGAACAAATTGGGGGCCCCGGAGTGCTCAGTCTGCTCTGGGGCTGAAGGGAGAGAGGGGGGCTGGGAAAGGAAGCTACAGCCTGGTGGTTCAGGCAGGAGTGGGTGTGTGTGGGGGGTTGGTCTTGTGGTTGCAAATGCTGGGCCAACACAGCATGTCTAGTTGAAAGGAGGCGATGCATGGTCTGAAGATGTTTTAATATAGAAAGGAGAGAGAGAAGATTGGAAAGTAGAGGCTGGCCATGGCCACCTGGAGGGAGGGGGAAGGGAGGAGGAGAAAGTAAAGATAAGAGTAAGAGGCTAAGAGGGGAGAGAGAGAAGAAGAGGAGAGGGTAGGGGCAAACAGCTCCTTATATAGTGGGCTGGGCTACCTGTCTGTGGGGAGGGGCATACCTGGCTGTGGTCAGTGACTGGGGGTGGAGTCCAGCCAGAATGCTGGGAGTTTGGGGGCATTGTCTAGGTGATAGAGAGCACAGGTGAATGGAGTTGGAGGACTCGTGGAGTCAGCCATCTGTGTCTGGGAACGTGTCTCCACTCTTCCTTCCTTTGTGGAATCTTTCACTGGGTATCTGAAAGTTAAGAGCTGCTCAGCCAAAACAGAAACTGCTTTTCATGGCCCAACATTCCTTTATTGAAAATAGACTATTTTCTCTTATAATACATCCTGATTATAGTTTCCCCTCCTTCTCCTCCTCCCAGTTCCTCCACATTTCCCTCTAGATCCACTTACTTTCTGTCTCTCATTAGAAGAGAATTGGCTTCTATAAAATAGCAATCAAACATGACAAAATAAAATATAATAAGATGAAAAAAAACCCCTCATCATATCAAGGCTGAACAAGGCAACACAACAGAAGAAAAAGAGCCTCAAGAGTAGGCATAAGAATCAGAGAACCACTGGGCAGTGGTGGCGCACGCCTTTAATCCCAGCATTTGGGAGGCAGAGGCAGGAAGATTTCTGAGTTCGAGGCCAACCTGGTCTACAGAGTGAGTTCCAGGACAGCCAGGACTACACAGAGAAACCCTGTCTTGAAAAAACCAAAAAAAAAAAAAAAAAAAAAAAAAAAAAAAAAAAAAAAAAAGAAAAAGAAAAAAAAAAGAATCAGAGAACCATTTGTTCACACACTTAGGAATTCCTTAAAAATATTAAGCTGAAAGCTACAACATGTATGCAGAGGACCTGGTAAGACCTGAATACACCCTGTGTTTGCTGATTCAATCTCTGTAGGTTCATATCAGCCTCACCCAGTTGATTCAGAGAGGCCTTGAAACTTCACAAAACACATGAAAGAGATCCTAATGAGGTCTCTTAATAATGGGGGATACAGAATCCCAACTGGCTATCCCCTTTCACCAGTGCTGGGACTGGGTTATATTTGATTGAGTTGTTGGCCAAGGGGGTCACATGGAAATCCCTAAACAACCCAGGCTGTTGCCCTATTGCCCGTGACAAATCTACATACTCATTGAACATGAAAAAGTTGAGTTAGTGCCTATATAGAACCTTCACCCCTATGTTTTAGTATCTTTAGTGTGGTAGGGTACTGTACAGGCTACCAAAAGAGAAACATAAACACTAACCCAGCCACAAAACCTTGACTGCCTGCAAAATGCAGTGTTTTTCAATCTGTGGGTTGTGTCCCCTTTGGGGGACAAATGTCCCTTTTACAGAGATTGCATATCAGATAGTGTACATATCAGTCAGATATTTACATTACAATTCATAACAGTAGCAAAAGTATAGTTATGAGGTAGCAATCAAAATAATTTGATTGTTGGAGTCACCACAAGAGGAAGAATTGTATTAAGGCTGCTAGTATTAGAAAGGCTAAGATCACTCTGCTAGGGCAATGGTGACTTAAAACTTTTGTGAGGAGCCAACCAACTTCTGATTTGGCTTAAGGCTCACTCCATGAGATGGAACCCATATCCAACACTGAGTGGGTGACTAAAAGCCATGGAGTAGATGGTCCAAAGACCTAGAGTAAAATCAATCACTCTGGTCTAAAAAAAAAAAAGTAGCAATAAAACGATATTCCTAATGATATCCCACCACGCTCATAGAATGATGCCTCATTAAGCCATCATCAGAGAAGCTTTCCCCTACAGGAAATGGGAGCAGATGTAGAGACCTATAACCAGGCATTACATGGAGAGAGTCCTTGGAATACAAAGCTCTGGGTGGAATCTCTCCATCACATCCTTCCTTCTTAGTTCTCAGGGAAGGTAAAAATTGCTTTTTAGGTTATGAAGTCACACTATGAATTTTTAGATATCCTTGTTTATAATGCACAGTAGTTAACATTTTTGTTGCAGAGACAAAACACTACAACCAAGACAATTTATATAAGGAATGTATTACTTGGTCTTATGATTCCAGAAACAGTAAGAGTCCATCATAGCAGGCACAATGCAGGAAGCAGAGAGTGAATTGGGAGTGGCGCAAGGCTTTAACTGAACAAAGCCTGCCTCCCTATGTATAGGAAAGCACACTTTGCCTAGGAAGGGGTTACCTATTTTAGTTATTCTTTCTCCAGATAGACATAAATGTCATGTTTATAGATCTAATGTCTGTTTCCGTTTTCAAGGAAGAATGCAACAGCACCTACTGGGGAAACACTTGAAAAGATCAGACATAGGTCCTTTCTCTAACTCCTTCATTGGGGACCACGTACTCAGTTCAATGAATGGCTGTGAACCTCTACATCTGTATTAGTCAGGTACTGTCAGAGCCTCTCAGGAGATAGCTATATTAGGCTGGCTTGTAATTCCTTCAGTCTCTGCTCCATAGTTAATCACTGCAACTCCTTCCATGGGTATTTGGTTCCCCCTTTTAAGAAGGAATGAAATGTCCACCTTTTGGTCTTCCTTCTTCTTGAGTTTCTTGTGGTTTGTGGGTTGTTCTTCCTGTATTCTGAACTTCTGGGTTAATATCCACTTATCAGAGAATGCATACCATGTGTGTTCTTTTGTGATTGTGTTACTTCACTCAGGATGATATTCTCTAGATCCATCCATTTCCCTAAGAATTTCATAAATTTATTGTTTTTAATAGCTGAGCCCCTTAGGACGAACAACAATATGAACTAACTAGTACCCTCAGAGCTTCCAGGGTCTCAACCACCAACCAAGGACTGCACATGGTGGGTCTGATTGTTCTGGTAGCATGTGTATAGAAAAGAATTGCAAATTCGATCATCAATGGGAGGAGAGGACCTTGGCCCTGTGAAGGTTCTGTGCCCCAGTGTAGGGGAATGGTAGGGTCAATAAGTGGGAGAGGGTGGGGTGGCAGGCATGGGGAGGGGGGAGGCAACAGGGGTTCGTTCTGGTTGTTTTTGTTTGTTTGTTTTTTGGAGGGGAAACTGGGAAAGGAGAAATTTACATGTAAATAAAGAAAATATCTAAAAATAAAAAAAAAAGAAAATATGTAATAATAAAAAGAAAAGATCAGATGGTGAACTGAATGGTGAGATGAGGTTCTCTTTTGTTGAGACAGCAGCTCACTATGTATTTCTGGATTCCTGAAGCTTGATATGTTTAACATCTGTCTCAAATCTTTGGTAATCCTCCCATGTCTACCTCCTGAGTGTTTAAAGGCAACTAGTAGTTCATACTCAACTACTAATAAATGCTTGAAAAAGAAAAAAGATATCTTCAAATTACCTTGTACTGAGTTTTTTTTTTTTGCATCTGTGACTTAGGAATTGTATATTTATATATTTATCTTATTATACTATTCAATAAAATTTAAATTTATTTATTTTTGAATAGAGCCAAAGGTCAAGATATCTCAGTATATGTTTGGATACTGCCAATGTTTGGCTTTATTTCTTTCATTGTGCCTCTGATCATTCAGTTTGAAAGTCAAAACATGATGTAATGTTGGAGAGAACATTTGAAGGGCCAGTTCCTGCCAAGCCTGACTACAACCAGTCACAGTGGAGTGACAAGAATTGCATGCAAATCATTAAAATCTTTGAATCTTCATATTGCAAAGATCTACAATGTAGGAAACTGGTGTGATATTCTTAGTATAAGAAGGGTGAGAAGGCCTGTCAGAGGAAGTCAGGTAAGATGAGTTTTTTAGTCCTTTTAAAAGACATCTCCTGATGCCAAA
>NW_022196899.1:6330858-6370021 GCF_008632895.1 Mastomys coucha
GACAGTGTCATAAATTCTTGTGTAATTTGGGCTGAGTATTCCTCTCTTTATTCTGCTCTATGCATTTGGATCCCATTAACTTTTAAAAGGACTTTCATGCCCAGACGATAATAGGCACATTTCGTGTGGGTGCAGTGGCTTAACGTACTTTATAGTCTTCAGCTCTGGGAAGCACCGCTTGACCGAGAATGTTAATTCTCAAGGGCTTTACCCTTAGCAGGTGCTCTTCAATCAATATCCCTACAATGAGTGAAGAAGGTTGTTCAATATGAAAAACAAACTGTTTCCCCTTCGATTTAAAAGCACTTCACAGTTGTCTTTCAAAGGTCATCTGTTAAACACCATTCATTTTTCAAGATCCTCCTCACGTTAACATGTATATCCATCTTCTGTGGATTCATTTGTCTATGCACTCATTCCATAGTCAACACTGACTGAGTACCTTTAGGGTGCTAGCTATTTTGTTAGATCTGACTAACAAAACAATTTTTTAATCCCTGATAGGTTCCCTGTTTAGAGAGATCACTGGACATGTAAATATCACACACAGCAATACTGTAAGAGGTACGATAAACTCTTCATGGACATTGAAATGATTTCTCCCTCTGCTTAGTGGGAGAGACAGTAAGAAAGTTAAATGAGTAACCAGGGAAGATAAAGTCTGAGCAGAATCTAAAGTAAGACTTTGGATTCAATAGCCTGTTGACCAGCGCTCACTATACACTTGGCAACCTAAAAGGGTAGCATGGCTAAGGCTACTTTCCAACTACATACAAAGCCGCAGAGGTTTGTATGGTCGGTCATGACTGTGTATCTGGCCATGCGCAAAACACATCGTTAACAGTCTTTTCAGAAGGTGTTTCCTTGGTTTGGAAAATGATTGGTTTCCTGTGGGGTAAAGTCAGAAATAGTAGCACGCCAGAGAATGCATCAGCATAGAGTAAGTATGGAAGGGAAAGTGTGTGGATCGCAGTGGGTAAAGTGAAGGGGTCACGAAGCCAGAGAGATAAAGATTGAAAGATGACCTGTGTCAAGTGGAGGAGTTTAAAATATGAGTTCTCTGATGTTATTAGAGAAAAATCTGAATTCGTTTAGGAAAACTTGCTGCTCTTTGTGGAAGACTATAAAACATATTTGATAGAAATGTTACACAGCAAGTCCAAGTGTTCCCTTTATTTCCTATGTTTTGAATGGAATTTATTTATTTTAACATTTATTTTTATTCTTTTTGTTTCTTCGAGACAGGATTTCTCTGTCCTGGAACTCACTCTGTAGACCAGGCTGGACTTGAACTCAGAAATCCACCTGCCTCTGCCTCCCAAGTGCTGGGATTAAAGGTATGCGCCATCATTGCTTGGCTTATTTTTATTCTTTTAAGTACCAAAGATTGAATAAGACTTATTTGGAAAATTGAGCATTTCAGATTAAAGACAACCCCAAACTAAGAAGCAATATAGTGAGTGATTGTAAATGAAAGGAAAGGTATGCTTTTATATTGTTTTAAGAAGGCAGGGCCATGGGAGCATCTCAGTGGCATAGTGTTTGTGTGGCCATGGATTCAATCTTTGGTAGTACCAAAAGTACCACTGAGATGCTCCCATGTCCCTGCCTTCTTAAAAGATATATATAATGGTTCTCTCTCCCCTTTGTTCCAGCTAATGTCATCCAGTGGATAGGCATGGCCCCTGGTTGTGGGATGGGGCCATCCACCCATCTCAAAAATATTAACCCAGTATTGCTCCTGTCTAACAGAAATGCAGGGACAAAGAGTGGAGCAGAAGCTGAAGGAAAGGCCATCCAGAGACTGCCCACTTAGGGATCCATACCATCTGCAGATACCAAACCCAGACACTATTGCTGATGTCAAGAAGAGATTTCTGACAGGAGCCTGGTATAGCTGTCGCCTGAGAGGACCTGCCGGACCAATAACAGATGCAGATGCTTGCAGTCAACTCCTGGACTAAGCATGGGGACCCCAGTGCAGGAGTTAGGAGGACTGAAGGAGCTGAAAGGGTTTGCAACCCCATAGGAAGAACAACAGTATCAATCAACCAGACCATCCAGAACTCCCAGGGACTAAACCACCAACCATAGAGTACACATGGAGGGACTCATGGCCCTAGCTGCATATGTAGCAGTTTACTTGCAATGAGTTCATTTGCTCTGTTAAAAATAGTACAAAATAAAAAAGCATGAGTAAAATTCTTCCTCATCCTGAGTTTTATATAAGACCCCAGGATGTGTCTTGAGGCAAGACATGGGCTTCTTTGTGCTTAGAGAAATCATCTGAATTTTAGGGCTTAAGATGGCAACTATGGATGAATAAGATTCCTAAACTGTTTTATGGGTGCCAAGAATAGCTATTTAAGGTCAACTTTGTACCTTCAGTTCTTTTTGGAAAGGTATCAAATAACCTACAGTTTAGTTCATTTTTCAAAAATTGAGATTATAGTATAATTACATCATTTCTCCCTTCCTTTTCCTCCTTCTCAATCTTACCATATGTCTCTTCTTGCTCTCTTTCAAACTCACGGCATCTGTTAGTTATTACATACATATATATACACACACATGCATTCCTAAATGTAACATGATTGATCTGTATAGTATTACTTGTATGTATATTTTTGGGGATGATCATTTGATATTGGATAACAATTTGTGTGCTCTTCCCTGGAGAAAATTATTTCTCTCACTTTCAGCATCCCCTCATTACTTGTAATTCTTCATGTAGGGTTGAGGGCTCATGGGCTTTCCCTCCTTCATCACATCTATTGTGATTGTCCTTGTTCATTCAACTCATGTTTGCATTGTAGTATATCAGTGTAGCTTCTGATATACTAGGATATACAGCAAACTCTCAATCCTCTAGCTCCTGCCATCTTTCTTCACTGTCTTACACAATGTTCCCTGGCCCTTTGGTAAGGGAGGAGTTATGTAGATACATTCTTTGGGACTGGACTCCATATTGATTGTGGTTTTCTGTAATAGTCCCCATTTGTTGCAAAGTTCTCTTGATGGGGGGCGAAGACTATACTTATCCGTTACCTGTGGATATAACTACAAATGCTTAGATTGTTTTAGGGATTATGCTAACTTAGTAAAGTAGTGATTGGAGGTCTTCTCCAATATTCAGGACTTCATTAGTACTGAGTAGATATGTAGGTTTCCAGTAGCAGGCATGATTTCACTTTTGTTGAGTGTTCTTAAGTCCAACTAGAGAGCTGTTAGTTACTACTAAGGTATGTGTGTCACTACTGAAATCTTAAGGCCATTGTGCTATTCTGGTCATTGATATGATTTCTAGTAGGCATCATAGCTATGATTGGCTGCTTCTCTCTTTTGGAAGCATGCATAGCAGATAAAAAGACAGGGACAGGGAGAGAGAACGAGAGAATGTACATTTGTGCTGTGCATGTACATTATGAATGCACTGAAGCCAGAAGTAGAGATTAGACATCTTCCTTAGTTGCTCTGTACCATTTTAGATGGGGTCTTTCACTGAATCTGGAGCTAACTGATTTGGCAAGTGACCGAGAAGGTCCAGTGATGCTCTTTCTCTATGGTCAGCACTAGGCTTCCCGGTGCATGCTACTGTTCCTAGATTTTGACGTGGGTCCTGAGGATCTGAACCTTCATGCTTACAACATGCGCTTTACTTATTGAGCCACTTCCTCAGCACTAATGACCTATTATTTTTGCATGCATGTATACGAGAGACAGGTATAAGGGTATGTGGTATGCATGTATGGTGTACTTGATATGTGTGCATGTTGTATATGCTGATTGTGTGTGTGTGTGTCTGTGTGTGTGTGCATTTCCCTGTGGGTACATGTATGCATGACACATGCATTGTGGTTAGAGGGGAAAAACGTTGCATATTATATTTGTTTTTGCCTTTTACCTTGTTTGAGACAGGGTCACGCTGTCGTCCTCTGCGGTGTGTTCCAGGTTTCTTGACCTGTGAGCTTCGGGAAGTCTGCCTCTACCTTCTTTCATCTTGCCATAGAAGCATTGGGATTACAGGCATATGCTAGTTTACCTAGGTTTACATAGGTTTTTGGAGATTCAAATGCGGCCTTTGAATTTGCACAACAAGCACTATACCCATTAGGCCATCTCTTCAGCCTCTTTTTAATTATTAAAACTTCTACTTTATTATCAAAGGTGAAGGTTGTTTCACACTCTTAATCACTTAACATTAT
This sequence comes from Mastomys coucha, assembly GCF_008632895.1. Taxonomy (NCBI): domain Eukaryota; kingdom Metazoa; phylum Chordata; class Mammalia; order Rodentia; family Muridae; genus Mastomys; species Mastomys coucha. The sequence continues at coordinate 6,335,064 of NW_022196899.1, forward strand.
CGATGAGTAAATAGAGTGGGAAGATGATGACGAAAAGTGTTGTTTAAGTGAAAGGAAAATTCCTCCTTCAAACCTCTCTACACAGAAGTAAATTACAGGCTTTCAGACTGGGGCAGACACTGCCCATTTATCAGCTTAAATTGTCATCTGTATGGAAGGTAGCAAGAGGCCCTTGAGGACAGAGTAAAAGTCATTCTTTTGTAAGGTGGGTTCTTAGGATCTTTTCATTAACTCTCTCTTCTAACATCTAAGGATTTTTCTTTTAGAAAGAACAGAATTATTAAAAAAAAAATTGAACATTGCTCTGAGAATTCAGTTGTATTGGCTGATTTTAAATGTTGTACTCTGAATCCAGACAGGTTATAAATTCCCATTATTAGAAAAGACAAATGCCCTGCTATCAACACGGCAGATCTTTAGCAATCAGATTCTGGTAAGTTTTAAGCAATATTTTGGGAGGTGATTCAGTGGGTGATTACTGAGAGGGGGAGAGGGAACAGGGGAGTCAAAGACAGAGGGACAATCAATATGTTTGATTTGCTAGTCTCTCCTGGCGAGCAGTGACAGCTTTCAAGGGTACCGAGTGAAGTTTTTTTCATGGGTTCTGCACATATTTCACATTGAAGAATACACAGATCTATCTTAGTCTTTATGTACCCAGAATCCAGCCACGCAGAGCAAGGCCCACAGGTTTAGAATATTTAATCAATACGAGACTGAGCATCATGGAGACTGTCAAATACAAAGGTAAAATCATTGGTGTTTCCTAAAAACAGATACAGTAATTACAAGTAATTCCTTATCGCAGAAACATGTTTATAGTACATTACACATTGCAACAAGCAGTGGCGTTGACAGCTGTGTAAACTCTTAATCTGAAACCGGTTTGTGAAGGATGGACACACTAAGATGAAATGTGAAACCGAGGCAAATATAATCATGCAGATGATTTTTACTAGTTATTAGCGGTGGTGTGTGTGTGTATGGAAAATAACACCTAGGCAAAAGGTCAAACTGAAGACCTTACTTGTCAAAAGATGGAAAAAAACCATACACGATTGGGTATCCATATACAGAATAGAAAGGAGAGGAAACCAAAGCATGGTTTTGAATGGCCTGTGCAATGCGGTTAGAGTCTGCTCTGTACTCTGTTTTCTGCATCTGCCTTTAAGCTGCAGAGGGCTCGTGAATTGGGGGTGGCTGGAAGGTGAAAGGAGTTGATCCAAACATCCTTACAGTTTAGTGGCAAAGGGAATCTGCAGGGTCATAGCAACTGCTATGTGAGAACTCAAACCTTAAAGCACTTTTAGCAGAATCAATCAATCAATCCATCAATCCATCAATCCATCAATCAGCCAATCTACATCTTTCTGTTTCCTAATTTTTCAAGTTGTTTCTGCTCCCCATGGAGGCATGCTCAAATTTAAGTGAAGCTGTTTGTCAGACAGTCAAACAAAGGGAGCACTTGAAATAGAAAGAGATACACAAAGAAATCTGGAAGAAACTGTGTGCCTTTCAGAGAATAGTGTTTTCAATTAATTATATATGTATTTTAGTGAAGTAGATGAAGATTTTACTGCAACTGAAATCAACTGAATATTCATATTCATGCATTGTATGTCCCAAACATTCTTATGTTGAAATCAGAATGTCTAAGGCGAGAAGAGGCAGGCCTTTGGTCATGAGAGCAGAACATTTATTGATGGACTTCATGAGGTTATGAGGGGAACCCGAAGGCTCTGTGTGGGGTACACCTGTGATCCTGGCCTGTTGGAAGCAGAGACAGGAAGGACATGAGTTTGGGCTACACAGACCCCGGCTCAGAAAACAAAACCAATCAAATAAACAATAAAGAACAAAGAGAAGCAAATAAAAAAAACACATACAAAAGTACCAGAGAGAGCTCATTTCTCCCCACAGGATTTGAAGACAGAGCAAAATGTCAATATCAGCAACCTAGAGAAGCAGTCCTAAGCAGGCGATTAGTCTGCCAGTGTCTGTAAAGTTGTGGCATGTCTAGCCTCTGTAAGTGAAAGAAATTTCTATTAATAAGCTATTCATTTGTGGTGTTCGTTATGCAATGGATGAATATAGTAAATATGTTCAAATTACTTATATACTTTGACTGGAAATCTCAAGTAACTTACTGTCTGGTCAACTTTCTAGGCAACAGCTTTGTTTTTTTGTTTGTTTTTATATTTTGAATTTTTTTATTTTGTGTTCCTTATAGTTTGTAGCCCAGACTATAAAGTCTGGGCTTCTAAGTCTAATAAATGCTGTGGACAGACTGATGCATTAAGAAATAAATATTAAAAATTCCTGTGACAAACAGGCTGAGAAAGAAATTAGGGAAACAACACCATTCACAATAGTTACAAATAACATAAAATACCTTGGTGTGATTCTAACAAAGCAAGTAAAAGATCTGTTTGACAAGAGCTTCAAGTCTCTGAAGAAGGAAATTGAAGATCTCAGAAAATGGAAAGATCTCCCATGCTCAGGGATTGACAGGATTAATATAGTAAAAATGGCTATCTTGCCGAAGGCAATCTACAGATTCAATGCAATTCCCATCAAAATTCCAACTCAATTCTTCACAGACTTAGAAAGAGCAATTTGCAAATTCATCTGGAATAACAAAAAAACAAGGATAGCCAAAACTATTCTCTACAATAAAGGAATCTCTGGTGGAATCACCATCCTGGACCTTAAGCTGTACTACAGAGCAATTGTGATAAAAACTGCATGGTATTGGCACAGTGACAGACAAGTAGATCTATGGAACTGAATTGAAGACCCAGAATTGAACCCACGCACCTATGGTCACTTAATCTTTGACAAAGGAGCTAAAACCATCCAGTGGAAAAAAGACAGCATTTTCAACAAATGGTGTTGGCTCAACTGGCAGTTAGCATGTAGAAGAATGCAAATTGATCCATGGACCTCCACATAAAACCAGATACACTGAAATTAATAGAAAAGAAAGTGGGGAAAAGCCTTGAGCACATAGGCACAGGAAAAATTTCCTGAACAGAACACCAATAGCTTCTGCTCTAAGATCAAGAATCGACAAATGGGACCTCATAAAGTTGCAAAGCTTCTGTAAGGCAAAAGACACTGTCAATAGGGCAAAATGATAACCAACAAATTGGGAAAAGATCTTTACCAACCCTATATCTGATAGAGGGCTAATATCCAATGTATACAAAGAACTCAAGAAGTTAGACTCCAGAGAAGCAAATAACCCTATTAAAAATGGGATACAGAGCTAAACAAAAAATTGTCAACTGAGGAATACAGAATGGCTGAGAAGCACCTAAAGAAATGTTCAACATCCTTAGTCATCAGGGAAATGCAAATCAAAACAACCCTGAGATTCTACCTCACACCAGTCAGGATGGCTAAGATCAAAAACTCAGGTGACAGCAGATGCTGGGGAGGTGGTGGAGAAAGAGGAATACTTGTTCATTGCTGGTGGGATTGCAAACTGGTACAACCACTCTGGAAATCAGTTTGGCGGTTCCTCTGGAAATTGGACATAGTGCTATCAGAAGACCCAGCTATACCACTCCTGGGCATATACCCAGAAGATGCTCCAACATGTAATAAGGACACATGCTTCACTATGTTCATAGCAGCCTTGTTTATAATAGTCAGAACCTAGAAACAACCTAGGTGTCCCTCAACAGAGGAATGGATACAGAAATTGTGGTACATCTCCACAATGGAGTTCTACTCAGCTATTACAAACAAGGAATTTGTGGAATTCTCAGGGAAATGGATGGATCTGGAGAATATCATCCTGAGTGAGGTAATCCAATCACAAAAGAACACACATGGTATGCACTCTCTGATAAGTGGATATTAGCCCAGAAGATTGGAATACACAAAGTATAATCCACAAACCACAAGAAACTCAAGAAGAAGGAAGACCAAAATGTGGATACTTCATTCCTTCTTAAAAGGGGGAGCAAAATACCCATGGAAGGAGTTGCAGAGACTAACTATGGAGCAGAGACTGAAGGAAGGACAATCCAGCCTCATATAGCTGTCTCTTGGGAGGCTCTGACAATACCCCACTAATACAGAAGTAGAAGCTCACAGCCATCCATTGGACTGAGCACAGGGTCCCCAATGAAGGAGCTAGAGAAAGGACCCAAGGAACTGAAAGGTTTGCAGCCCCTTAGGACAAACAACAATATGAACTAATTAATACCCTCAGAACTCCCAGGGACTAAACCACCAACCAAAGAGTACCCATGGTGGGACTAATGGCTCCAGCAGCATATGTATAGTAGAGGATGGCCAAGTTGGTCATCAATAGGAGGAGAGGCCCTTGGCTGGTTCTATGCCCCAGTGTAGGGGAATGCCAGGGCCAGTAAGCAGGAGAGTAAGGGTGGCAAGCCAGGGGGAAGGGGGAGGGACCAGGGGATTTTTTCTTGTTGTTTTTTCTTTTTTTTAAATTTTTTTTTCGGAGGGGAAACTGGGAAAGGAGATGTCATATGACATGTAAATAAAGAAAATATCTAATAAAAATTAAAAAAATTCCTGTGTAGCATTTGTGATATTCTATTAATTTGTTATTATATCTGTAAGTAATGAAATAATGAAATGGCATTTATTTTATAATCTACAAGTTAAATTTTTTTCCTCCTGTTAAATTTTTCCATATTTGATTAAAATTAATTTAGTTTTTTTTTTTAATGCTTGGAAGAGAAGCAATATGAATCCACTTTATAAAATCGTAAAATTTAGAATGAATCAAGTATGGCTTTGGCTTTTGCATGATAAAAACTATGCATACCTGTGATTGCCTCTACTGTGTTGTGTTCATGCTTCATTGGGCCAGTTGTAAATTGTATAGTGAGCTTTTGCTTGCACTAGGCATGCAGTAAACACAGTTGGTTTTCAGGTGTGGATGGATCTGTAAGTTCCATAAGACTGGCGCTGCCTGCCTGGCACATTAGTAGGTTTTCTTCAGACAGCCATGGCTCTGGAGATGTCTACAGCACAACCCAGGGTCCAGAGGGAATGCAGTTGTGTCAAGGCAGGAGTTGTAACTGGCTGTAGCTAGTTTCTAGAGGTTTCCTTTCATTCTATGTTTTAGTTACTACCCTTTGTAGTCTTTCCCAAATCATTTCTTCTGCCTGGAATACTTATTATTTTTCCATTCTCCTAAATGATTTGGTATCATAATTATTGTCCCACATCCTGTGGTAGGCCTTTCGTAAACCTACACTAGAACATTCACCGAGTTATACATTTCTGATATGTGGGAACCCAACCCTTGCATTCTTATATGGCTCAGTGAACTCGGTGTCTTCTGTTTCTACTTCATCATCTTAAAAAAAAAAAGATTTTACTAATCTTTAGTTAGGTCAGCCTGTGCTTTGGAAATAAGGAAGTCTGAAATCACAAGTACATAAAACAATGAAGGCTTGTTTCTTGTTCTGATTTAAGCACAGTGCAGGAGCGGGTTCAGTATTTTATATATCTATTCAGTATTTCTCTTTGGGGACAAGTTTCTATGTGCTGCTGAACTACTTTCTACAGCAAGCGCTCCTTCCTTTGGATGGTGATTTTTGTTGTTATTGTTATTTTGTTCTGTTTTGGGTTTACTTGTTCAAGGGAAGAGAGATTGCTGAAAAAAAAAATCACTTAAGGGCTTACTGCTGTCTCTTGACTAGGACTGCTCGCATTCTTCTGCTCAATTTACATGGCATCGGAAATACAGCTTTCCATGCACCCCAAAGGACAACAACCTGGTGTCACAGTCTGCTCTCCTCCGCAGGATGACTGAATACTCAATGCCAGGTAATTAATAAAGAGCAGAGATTTATATCTCATAGTTTAATGGGCTGGGAAGTCCAAGATAAGTGTGCTAGCATCTGGAGAAGGCCTTCCTGCTGTGTTATCCCACGGAAGGCAAAGTGGAAAGGTGAACAAGTTTATCAGTGGCTGAACTTGCTGTAGCAGTAATATGCCCATTCTCTCGTTAATGGATTAGTCCGTTCAGAAAGGCACACGCCTTATGAACCCATACCTCTTATTGGATCCAGATTTCCAACCCCAGAGATTGCAACACACTTTGAGGCCACATGCATACCATCAGCCCTGAAACTGGAGGCCAATTGTCTTAGTCACTGCTTGATGGCTGTGAAGAGACACCATGATCAAGGCAACTCTTATAAAAGAAAACATTTAATTAGAGGTTTGCCTACAGTTTCAGAAGCTTGGTGGATTATCATCATGGCGGGAATCAGACCGAAACGGCCCTGGAGTAGTGACTGAGAGCTACATCCTGATCTGTAGGCAAAGAGAAAGAGAAAATGTGGGCTTGCTGTGGCTTTTGAAACTTTAAGGGCCGCTCCAGTAACACACATTCTCCAACAAAGCCACGCCACCTAATCCTTCTAATCTTTTCAAAGAGTCCTGCTCCCTGATGACAAAGCATTCAAACACATGAGCCTGTGGGCGCCATTCTTATTAAACCCACTATGACAGTGATGATTATCTTTGAATTTAAAACATTAGGGAGAGCACTGGTCAGAAGGAAATGGTTTTTCTATTTTTTTTTCTGAGAAAGTGCTTTTAGCTATTCTAATTAGCCTTGATCTAATTATACAACGCAGCCACTAAAAGGATTTGCCATTGGGATTGCTAATCCATTTTCAGTGATTATTGAGTAATTGTGCACAGCAGACTAGGTTAAGAAAATTGGGAGGCCAAGTGTAATCTGTTTTTCTGGAAGTTTATAGGCAATGGCATAAGCACACTATGAACCAGTGGCACACTGGAGGGGTCATTTATGGAAAGCTGTGGGATGTCTGTATGCATCTACTATTGCTTATTACTGCTCCATGCACTAAGGCAAGTATGTAGAAAATTTTCAGCCCTGTCAGAGAATTTTTTATTCGTGGGATCTGATAGTAAATTTTGTTCTTTAAATTTAAACTAATATTATAAAAAATGAAGCTATATTTTTGTCTTGTCTTTTTATTTATTTATTTTCTAGGAAATTATGTATAGTATATTTTGTGAAAGTCTGTCAGTCTTTGACAGATTGGAAAAGTAATTAATTATGACAGATAATTTGGGAAGTAGTGGTTTGAGCATTTCTGAAGGAATAAGAGAAATAGTACTTGGAAATCATGCACTTGGGAATGGTTCTTAGGAAGGAGCTAACAGGAGGCAATCCTTGTTTCCCTTTAAAACAACTGACAAATCTAGTGAAACCTGGGAAGCACCCTTTAGTGCAGGTAGAAGTTTACTATGAGATATTTTCTTGGGACATGCTTTCTCTGTGAGTGGGGAAGAAAGGTTCAAATGTGTGCTGGGTACCAGATTCCAGATTAAATTTACTGCTGGTGGAATGTCAAGGTCTACCCTCCGGTTATCTTACGTGACACTCTTCCTTGACACTATTTTACATCTGAGGTCGCACTCTCAGCTCCTTCCTTCATTTGTTCACCCCGACCCTGTTCCCCATTTGTGCTGTTGTACCAGTTCTGAGGGACAATGCATGCAAATATCAAGATGGGAAGCACATGGGAAGTCTTCCAGGCTCACAGGCTGCTGAAACCCCAAAGAGGCTTAGAAAACGTTAGCTTTGGGCTCCTCACAAAAATTATACAAACAATAAACAGTTCCCAGAGGAGTGGATATTTCTCAAGGATAAGGGCTGCTTGCACGTTGAAAAGGGAGCCTCAGTAACCGGCTTCCATGAGTCACCCATGCTGGGGCAGCCTCAGTGATGCAGAGTTTTATGAATCACCCATCACTAATGCTGGGTGGTTCAGTGATGCAGCTTCCATGAGTCATCCATGCAGGGGTGGGGTTCAGAGAGGCAGCCTGTGTGAGTGATTATCCATGCATGGATGGGCTCAGTGATCCAGCATACTCCTGTAAGTCATCTATAAGTTCATTGGTTCACCAAGGTGGGCGTAGGTGGACCCAGTTCTTTGGTTTGTTGTCTGTCTGTTGAGGCGTACACGTGTCAGAAAGAGTCACCGACATAAGCACATTGGCTGAGACATATGCATGCTGATTTGACAGTTGAAAGTGTCATTTGGATATCAAAACAATGAAAGTAATCTTACTGCAGTAATCATCACTGCAGTAAGATTGCAAATACATATCAATGTATATTTAAATTTTCTACTACGCTAGATTTCAGTTTACTATATATATGTTAAAAGTAATATTATTAATCTATTGAAATAATGAACTCAGTTACATGCTGCTATTGTTTAAGATCTAAGTCTAAATTTTTTTTCTGAACTTTGTATTGCTTAGAACAAATATCAGTTATGGCTAAAAGTTGTCCTGTAGGAAAACGTGTAGGAAAAGCTAAATATTCTTTATTCTTATAGAAAGGCAATTCTGTAGTTAGTGTTCACTAATAAACATTTGAAACAAGCACAGTGCTGTGATTATTCATTTTTGTTTTAATTTTCTTACTATAACAATTTGATGATATAGCTTGATCAAAATAGAGTGGACCACCTAATAGGTTGTGGCAGGGTGACCCTGGGAGAGCCCAACTGGACAGATGTTGCTGGGGCATTAGAACACACATAGTGAGCCCACCTTAGTGGATTTTGAGGCCTGTCACCCATGGATCACAGCTTGGGAGCAGTCATCTACAGGAAGTACTGACCATTTCCCACAGATATTTTAATCACACCTGAGCCATGCCTAACAATCCCTGGTATTTGTCACTGTTATTTGGCAAGGGTGTGGATTCCAGAAAATAAATCTTGCTAGTTTAAGAGTCAACCATCTAATTTAATCCTAAGCGTTCCCTCAAAGCTCAAAGCTGATTTTAAGAAGGAAGATTGACATCTACTGTGTTACCTATTCTTCTTTTGCTTCTCAGCTATAAGAAAATATGCCAAAGGTGAGGTAAGATTTGATCTTATAGAGATGAAAGGGTCTATGCAGAAAAGTTCTCAAAGATAAAACACAGATTGCCTCAGGATTTCACAGGTGATGGAAAAAACTATGTAAAATACCAACAAGGTGTTAAAGGTCAAACCAACAAGCACCTTACTTAACCACTAGTTAGCTAATTAAATTTAAGATTTATTTTAGATGACTTAGGGTAATGTCCTTCTATTTATTCTGTAACATGGTTATATAGTACAAGAGGCAAATGGGCTAGTGTCTTTTATAAAACAGGGTTCAAAGTAATGTGTTTGATAGCAGAGGAATAAGTCTTATGTTTTGAAGATTTTAGGCCCTTTCACACACAGAGACACAAATGGTAGGGGGTGAGTACTAAATTTCTTAGACTTTGTGTTACTGATCCCCTGAAAGGGTGTTTGAACTAGCCTCAAAAGAAATTTCAGTCACCTTCTTACAGCCCTGGCAGTATTAAGAATCAGAGGACAAGATAAAAAGGGTTTGCTCTGTGCAAAAAAAAAAAAACTCTTTTGAAAGGACTTCAGAAAAGACTGAAACAAAAAGAATAGGCGTCCTAGATGGTGAAACATATTTCAATTTCATATGCAAACATGTGCCAAATAATTCTAAGTTCATGTTACTGTTTTCAGGCTCATGTAGTTTATTATATCTATTCTAAAAGTGCTCTATTTTATGAAACATTTAAATATAACACACAGAAATTCAGGTCTTAAAAGGGAGCCATCTTTGTGTTAGCATAAATGTGCTGCTCCAATTATGGAAGTTCTTAGAGTATTATGCATTTCTTCATAGAACTCAAAGCACATATCTTGCTTTTTATGGAGTCAGAGTCTGATAGTTCTTGTCTACAGGAAAAAAAAAAGGAGCCAGATATTTTAATTCCGATTTCCCATTCCTTCCCTAGTACATACATTTAAACACATGAGTACAATGTCACCTATAACAGTAGCAGATTCCTTCTTACTGTATCTTCCAGGTTCACACTTAGTCAGATGTTTCTTAGACAGGCTTACCGCTCTGCAGTGAAATCTCTTCTTATGCATTGCTAAGAGTTGGAAAGAATTCAGACTATAGTTTCTCTTTCTGTAATTTTCCTCTTGACCCTCTGGTATGATGCAGAAAGCTCAGACAGGTAGGTATCCAAGAGGTCCTTTGGACACTGCAGTTATCATTGGTATTCTTCAAGTCTCTCTCCTCTGGCAAGAATGTTCCCGTGACCTCACAGTTCAATTATCTCATACATTTCTCATAGCACAGAGTAGAATTGCTGATTTTCACATTTGCAGACTTTCTCCAGTCATTGTTTTAGAAATCACCAATCTTGGGTAACCTAAACCTGGTTGTCATTATCAAAATTAATATTTGACGTCTATAGTCATACTTTTCAACTGGGAGGGAATTTAGGCCTAATTCTCTACATTAGTATCAGTTGTTATCATCTCTCTCTCTCTCTCTCTCTCTTTCTCTCTCTCTCTCTGTCTCTCTTTCTGTGTGTGTGTGTGTGTGTGTGTGTAAACAATGGTTTCTAAACCTGTAAGTTTGTTACAAACTCTCACTATCTCATAGATGCTGGGGTATCTTGGATGGATGACTCAGGATTCGGCTCCTTCATGAGGTTCCACTGGCTCTGCAGAGTCAGTTTCAAGCTAATTCCAATGGTCAGAGTTAGAAACTTGGTTCCTTGTTGGACTTTAGTTGGAGGATGCAGGTGAAAAAAAAATGCCTGTGAATCAAGAAGCTAACCTCAGAGGTGATGGCCATAAGGTACAGGCTGCACACACTGTCCACAGAGTAGAGGAGTAAGGGACAGAACAGGAGTGAAATCAGGACACTAGAGCGCAGTGGCTTCCTGCGGGCCGTTGGCAAAGAGCTCTCAGTTTCCCTTCGGTTGCTGTGCTGAAACACCGTCTTAGGAAAAGACAGGGTTCCCTTGGCTCACATTTCCAGATCCCAGGCCATTCCTGAACTTGCAGGCCATCCTTAGCTAGTTTTCTTCTGCAGACCAGAATCAGCTGCCCAGGGAACGGTACTACCCACCACGGACCCTCCTACAACAATAAAACAAAACAGGACCCCCATCCAAGACAGGACCACAGATAAATCTGATCCTGATAAGCCCTCAGCTGAGGGTACGTTCTGGGGTGACTGTAGCTTGCATCGAATTGACAGTTAAAGCTCACCAGGGTACCATGCAAACCTACAAACGGAAGTACTTTAGGGATCTCCTGAGGATTCGCAGTTTGTACTGGAATGAATACAGTTGAAATAGGGGATTGTCATTATGAATCTTTCTATATCTTCTGATTTCCAGTCTTACTGAATGGCCATACTCTGAATCGCCTTCCAACGGCTCCCACTCATCTAACCTTTAGACAATGATCTAAACTATGCTGATTTCCACCTCAGTTCCTTCCACCATTTTCAAAGATCAAAGTGAATAAATGTTCTTGTCCCATATAGAGACTAATCAAAATTAGCTTTTTTCCCCCCTAGAACATTTTATTCAGTTTTAGAAATGTAGGTATACATAAATTTGTTATAATTGGGTGCAAAGTATGCTGGCGCTAAGTTCATGTATTAATTTCAGATTTTAAATTGTGCAAACTGATGTTTTCACTGGGGAGATGACACCTCATTCTGCTCCCGCAGTCTATCAAGTCAGCCTGGATTGCATAGCTAAGCCATTGAGTTTTTGATATGCTAAACTTATCCCAAGGCTGAAGGACGTTTATCTGACCATAGATCTGGACAATTCAAATGCTTATCACAGAAAAGGAAACTATAGCCATCTTGCACCAATTTTTTTTGCGGTACTATACTTCTGAATTCTGAATTCTCAAGGAGTAATTTCTGAAAGTGTCTCTTGTCATTGTGCTATTTGCAAATGATGGCTGTATTACTTTAAGAAAATTCAATATGTGAGGATCATTATTTACCAGATGCATAGAGGAGAAAAATGGTTACTGTTTGTACTATAAAAAGATTCCATTTTACAACACGATACACTGTGTGGTTCTCATAGACAGGGCACCCCTCCAGTGCACTCAAGAATGTGGACTGCATAGCAGATGTGTGCTGGGCACAGGTTTTAGACATGCTCTTATTGCGGAACAAAAAGGAAGATAGTTTTTTTTTTTTCTCATATAAGTTTGTTTCTGATTAATTTATATTCAGGGTCAATTTTAACCATTTTGACAAATACCTCAATCCTTCTTTGAAAAATCTTGATTATTTCCATGAGTAATCTTGTCAGAGATTTCTTCAATCAGTATGATAACACTTATCTTTTTTTTTTTTTTAGTTCATCTGAAGCCCATGGAGTTTCTCTGAATTATATCATCAAGATGCTAAATGAGGATATAGGGCATCTATGATCTCCTAATGCATTCGTTGCCATGGAAGCTGCTCTTCTGGCCTGATTTCATCAATTTTTTTCAAGGGAGTAATTTGATAATTCTTTCCAAAGAGAAAATGTCATAATGTTCTTGCTACCAAATTGAAAGAACCAAATGATTTCTTTTAGCTCATCATGGCCTCAACCTAAAAGGCATAGTTTGATTATTTTATTTACACTCAGCAGAAATCTAAGATTTGAATTTATTTTAATGCATAACAGTAGATAATGTTTTACTTTAAACTTCTTTCTGTATGCTTCTGAAAAATATGACCTTAACTAATCTGTAAGTACTCAGAGGACTTTCTTTGAAGAAGAATGGCTAATGGCATCACAATTAATGAAACCCACAGCTACCATCTACTTTCATCATTAAACGCTATATCTGAACACTGCATTTATCACCATTGGCAGTTGGTACCCTATCTGGAGTCACTTGTCAACCTGTTTGTGATACTTGCTTCCTGGAATGAGATGCAACAGGGATGGAAACACACCTTGTATGTTTTGCTGTGAAATGCCCGGGGGGACATTTCAGCTCCCCCAACTAATCTCAAACTCTAGGCAGCATTTTTATTTTACGATTATAGACACAGACCCAGTGGGTACTTGCATACTTAACTTTAATGCTGCATGAAAAACAGGGACATCATGAAATTAATTAGGACATTTATTTTCAGCCCCGAGAAAGAAAACAAGTTATTATAGACTGGCTGCTGACTGTCCTGTAGGTGGCAGTGTGCGGCAAGGAGAGGACAGCTGCGTGGTTCTTGTGCAGATAGATTACCAAAACGTTAATAAAAATAAAAACAAAACCAAAAAACAAACATGAGTTTTCTGTTAGAATTGTGTTCTTGCATCTATCTGTGTGTGGGCTGTCTTTAATGTCAGAGTCCAGCATGAGACCTCCAATACACAAGCCCTGTGTGATTGAAATCATTGTTTTGGTTCAAAGATGTGATCTGTTCTTTAATATACATCTCCATTCACCCACAGCAGAATTATGTGCCCTGAGGGTATGATGGGGTATTTTCTGATGGACTTGACTGACTGTCAATACTCTGTTGAAAAGTAAACATCTCAACTTTTTTCTCAGTTTGTGTTTCACAACTGGAGCACAGAAGTCTGGCCAGCACTAGACAAGATAATAAGAACCACTATATTTGGCACATTGTCAATAAAAACCCCAAAACCAAACCAAACCAAACCAAAACAAAACAAAAACAAACAAACAACCCCCACCAAACCAAACCAAACCAAACCAAACCAAACAAAAAAACAGAGATAGGTATTTGTTTTGGAATTCTGAGTGTCTCTCCACGAGATTCTCTAGCATCTGGTTGTGTTGGGAATTAGACTTTGACAGATCTGCCAAATCCTCTGCCAGGATTTCTACAAGGATCCATGTTTATCTCTGCTCATCATGACCATGTGTTCACACAAGACCCACTTTCTTTAAATGCGAATACAATTTTCATATAAAAAATGCAAGAAGAAGAAAAGTGTTTGTGAATTTTCCTGCCATTCTTTTCTGACACCCTAGACAGGAAATGCTGAAGTCCTGCAAACGACAAAGACAAGTAATCATAGCCCTCTCTTGAGAAAGAGACAAAAGATCGAGGTGGAGCCCTCCGGATGTTACGGTGCTGAGTTTTGAGCAGAGACGCTCTGGATCTTTTTCAGCAAATCGTATTCAGTCTGTGTCTGATTCAATTAGAAGTCTTTCCAGACAAGCAGGTTACATCATCTGAAGTTTTTGATCTCCTTTAAGCTCCTGATGGCGATCGCACCAAACGATCGCTTCAAAAAGAGAACACAAACCCTCAGAACCAATCACCCCAATTCCAAATGATGCTTTTAGCCCTGTGTGCTTTCTGCAGCTGTCACCCGAAGCCCACAGCTGGGGTAGCTGCAGGCTCCAAGCAGGAGTACTGTAGGCCTTCTCAACAATCTTTTAATTCCATGTTTGTCAACAGTGGTTCATTTTCTTTGTCTACTTTTTAAAAGGGCATTGAAGTCCAACTCATTAATTCAGTTTATTAAAAAACAAGAAAGAAAAAAAAAAGAAAACGCTAGAAGAGCAGCTATTTAAGATGACCTTTTCTGGCTACATGGAATGATGCAGCTCTGCAAGGTTGAAGATTTTCTGTTTCCTCAGGTATTTGAGTGTTTTTAGATTAACGCCCCTTCCGCCTCCTCCCCCTCCAAATATACTAAGCTTTTTTTTCTGGTCTTAACTTTCATCATTCTGGCTTTATGCTCTACCTAGACTTAGTGCTTTCCTGTCCTTTGTGAAGTCGTGTGGATGATCTTGGGTTCATTTCTGACGCTACTGTTCCTTCGAGAGCTTTCTCCTGGGTCTAGATCAGCCCGCTGAGCGAAGCAGGCACTCCCTTTCGTTCTGTAAGTATGTTAAAGTGTCATTTTTCTAGAACTGGCATTCTTCACTATTATTTGATCAACTGGCCACATACAAGTAAGTGGTTTTTCATTTCCCGATTGAAGAGAGAGGCTGTCAAGGGAGGTATCAAATGGAAAAGACTAGCCTTGCTCCCAGATATAAAGAGTATGATGCTCTTCCTCCAGTTTGATAAGGACTCAGCCTCTAGCACCTTGAAGTTCCCATCTTTTATGAGAGTCAGTGATATTTGGAGGAAAATGTCACATATTCAATGCCCGTTGAATTAAAGAACAAAGGGAAACGAACGGTGTCAAACACGTGCACTGCTCAGCTAATTATTTTGAGGACATTCGGAGTGTTGGGTATGGAGGGATTTTTCTTTGTTTATAAGAATCTCAGTGAAAGCATTTGTATACGGACACCCATTTATTTTCTTCCTATCACTCTTAGGAAACAAACAAACAAAAAACCCCAAGAGTTTCTTTTTTTTCCTTCGTGTGCATGGGCACAATGAAGCTTGACTAAGTGGGCGGGCACAGTGCCAGAAAAGGGTGGGTGTCTCCTGCTTCCAAGCTTGCTGCCTCCAGCGCTCTGAAGCTGCCGGCTTCTTTGAAAGTTAGTGATATTTGGAGAAAAATGTCACCATTAGAGCGTGCTGTAGCTTCTACTGGACCAAAGGGATTCTGAGGCTACCATCCCCACGGAATGCCATAAGGTTTTAAAGAGCCTTGTGGATCTATAATTGCTAAAAGAAGGTTATTTTCTTTGATTACTTGGAGTCTGTTAACTGACTAGAAAGAATTCTTAGTTGTTGTGAGACCCAGGACCTGCTAGGGACATCGTTCCACTGTACACTTTATGTGGGCGCTTGTTATTAAAACCCTGTTACATCTGTGAAGTATGTGCATACGGTGGAACAGACAAGCAATCTTGTAAGGTCTGCAAGTAACCAAGTTTGTTTTTCTAAGGCAGTCAGAATTTTATTTTAAAAGCCTGTGTGTGTGTGTGTGTGTGTGTGTGTGTGTGTGTGTGTGTATACGCACCCATATATGTAGATATATGCTAACTGTTTTCAGAATTGTAAGCTTGTATGAACAGGACATTTTTAAGGCATGGATTTGTAATTCTCAAGGGAAACTCATTAGCCACCGTCCTTTTACACCATCTCAAAAGTCAGAGAAAAGCCATGTCAAACAAACCTTGGAAGCTACAACATCATCCTAAATGCTGAGAAAGTAGATGTAGAGCAATTGGCTTCATAGTCGTATGTGAAACACAACGGGGAATTTCAGAAGTGTCCCACTTACTTTCCAGTAGCACCAAACTAGAGGTTACCCGCCCTGAAAGTTGACTGCCCAGACTTGCCCAGCATGGACAGCAGAGAGGAGTGAAAATGTGTGTGGTCTCTGAGGGCAAAGGGCTTCTTATACACAAGAGCACAGCCTGTCCAGTCTACCTACATGTCCTAGCTAGTTACTATACGTTGCAGTATTTAACTTCATCTTTGCTGGTAATGATCAGAGTTATTTTCTTTTCATGAACTAGTCAGTTATTTAGTGAACTTACTGCCAGGTGAGCACACTGGGTCACTGAAGAGTGGTTCTTGCTCATGAGTTCAAGTGAATACCTATGATTGGTCAAGTATGGCTTTGAGGAGACAGCAGACAGTCAACCATAGTTTCCATATTACCTAATGAATTAGTAGTAAGTGTATGTTGCTATTAATAGATGATAACTTGTATCAGGGGATACATGGGAGAGTGTGTAATTTCGATTTTACTTGGGTTACCTTCACTATTCAACGTAGACTAACAGAGTGTCACCGAAAGCTTCTGAACAGAAAACCAGTGAGTTGAGTGAAGAGATAACCTTTAAAAATGAGAGAAAGATGTCTTGGGAAGTATCTATCTGACAAGGGCCGGTATGCAGACATAAGAGAAAATTTCAAAGTTCCTTGACAAAGAAAAATGACAATAACAGAATCGAAACAATTCTAAAGTCCTATTCACAATAACCAGGAAATAGAAGCAACCCAAGTATATAGTAATAAGCGAGTGGATAAAGAGGATTGATTGGTCCTTATTCAATCACAGAATGTATAAAACTATCATTTACCACTATCGGTACATATATTTCCCTATATACATATATTGCCAGTAGATATACATATGTATGTATGTATGAACACACACAGACAAACACACACATAGACAAACACACACACTCACACACACACACACACTGAGAGGGAGAGCTCTATGTTAGATGACTAAGTACAGAAAGAGGGAACACAAGACATCCCTCGTCTGTGCAGTCTAAAGTGTTGGTCTCATCGAAGCTGGGCATAGGAAGGGGCGCAGCAGAGGCTGAGACTCTTGGAAGAAGGCGGTGAGAGGGATGTAAAGGTTGCTCAACATGATCTGAGTGACAGCAGAAAGACAGTTTCGTGTGGTGCCGCAGAGGAGGGTGGTTGTAGACTAGAACTTGTATATTCAGGGGCGGCAAGAAAATACTCTGACTGTTTCATCGTAAAGGAACGTTAAATGGTCAAGGAAACGAGTGCTCTAGCCCCATTTAAATGTTTAGTGACTTGTACATACAGTAGAACATTACATGATTTTCTATATGTACACGTATAGGTTTTTAATCTACTGGCCAAAAATACATTTAATTAAATTACAACATACATATTCAAGGTAACAAGACATTAAATAGTTTAAATAATCAATGAGAAGTTAATAGAAAGAACTCAGATAGCCCTTGACCCAGGAAAAATGAGTACAATTTGATCGTCTGTAGATTAAAAGGGAAATACCATTATACAGAGCCATATCTGAAGATTTTGTGGATTCTCACAGATAGGGACACATTTTGCCTAACTTAGTATAAAGCTGGTCTGTAACTTCCACTTGTCCTGTGCTGGCCCGAGCCCTGGAGTTGCAGGCAACCTCCACCAAGCTGATGGGTTCCTGGTTCATCTTCTGATGGATTGTGTGTGTTGTACCTTTAGCACTAGAATGGAGAATTTGCCTCTTCTTTATTATCACAACGGCCCCATCTTTATCTTCCCTCTTTTTTTTTTTTTTGAGCCTCTGTATTTTTCTGTCCTTTACATCAAAATACTTGACATAGAACAAATTGAAAATTTAAATCAGAATCATACTGGCAATTTTAAACCCCATAAAACAATTATGAGTCACTCTTAAATAACATCCACTAAGCACATTTGTGATCCTTTGCCGTGGTAACTGTAACCTAGTGTTAAATCACATTGTAAATAGTAGTTAGTTTCCAAGTATTTCATACAAGTCAATAATATATAGGATATGCAATAAAATTGCTGACCCCAAGAATATTAGCATCTAAAACTTTAAACGTTTTACACCAGGGGATGGTGTACATTCCACGATAGTAATTCTTCACACTTTTGCATTTGTAATAATTGATCTGGTAAGTGTTGATTCAGCCATAATCATTAATATTTATGAAATGTGATTGCTTAGTATTTTTTTTTTTTATAAAAGCATGCGCCACTGTGGAATTTCTTACCAATTGATGTCTGCTTGTGCTATAAATAATGAAAAAAATTATATAAAAAGGTCCCTGGAACAAGGGAGGATTTACAGTGGGAAAATCTGGAGCAGATTTCTGATCCATGCATTATTTGATAGAGAGGTGATAAATACATTAGTTCTGTTGCTCATCATTTCCATCCATCTTGGGAAAGTCTATACCTCAAGACAAAGTCAGAATTTAATAACCGACTTTTAATAATTAGGATATTTTTTCTACATGAACTCCTCACCTAATAATTTATAAAATACTGTAAATCTGCCTCATCATTTCTGTCTTGCTTAGCACTAAATCATACACTTAATACATATAAGAGATTTTACACTTATCACGTAAAATAGTTAGATTTGGATGTGATTCTTTTATTAATCATGTTTTGCTTCTGTTTTTCCACCAAGACCTGTCTTGGTGATTTGTTTACTCTTAAGAGTTTTCTTCTTTTCGTTATATGCATTTAGGAGCTGTTTGTAAAATCTCTTGTTTCTTGTCAAAAATTTGTTTCAAATATTTTACTGTATAAGCCTTCTATAGACTAGTCTTTTTAAAAAACATAAGACCTCTTAAAACAACTTTTGTAGTTGTTAGAAGGAAACATTAATGTTTCTTACTAACTTTCTTTTGTGTTTTAGTATATATATTAATGCCTTACAAATAATTTCTTTGATTTTTTGAGACCATAAAAGAATGACATCCTTTTTACCTTCTCTCTCCTCCCTCCAATCCTTCCCACATAACCCCCATTCTCTTTTAAATTCATGGTCTCACTTTTTATCGATTCTCATTTTATACACGAATGTGTACTGTACATACATGAATACAGTATACAAAAATAACACCTGTATCTATGTGCTTTCAGGGATGACCACGTGGCTCTGGGCAACCAATCAGTGCGCTCTTTCCTGCTGAGGGCGGGGAAGTCACCTTCGCCAGGTTTTCCTGTTTCAGCATGTACATCTGTGTTATGGTACTGTAGTCGATTGTTTTCTGCGGATGACTCTGGAATTTATTCATGGCTGAAATATATGAATGCATATTTTTATAAACATTTAGAAACAATACAGGACTTTGATGCTCAAGGAAAGGAGGACTCCCTGAGGCAGGGGAAGGGTGGAGCACCCTCTCAGAAGCAAAGTAGAGGGGGCTGGGGTGAAGAACTCAGGGAACTGGAAGGGTGCAACATTTGGGATGTAAATAAGTAAAATAATTTAAAAATTAATAAAAAAGAATAATACAAAATATTTTCTCAAATAGCTTTACCTTATTCTCTGTTAGGATTCTTGATAAAGCTGGGCAGTGGTGGCGCATGCCTTTAATCCCAGCACTTGGGAGGCAGAGGCAGGTGGATTTCTGAGTTCGAGGCCAGCCTGGTCTACAGAGTGATTTCCAGGACAGCCAGGGCTACACAGAGAAACCCTGTCTCAACAAACAAAAAGAAAAGAAAAAGGATACTTGATAAATTTGTATGGTTTCTAAGTGACAGTCATTCATTCATTCTTAGAAAACTTAAATTGAGCCATACACACACATAAAAATCACAAAATATCTCAAACTGCTTAAGGGAGATTATGGATTTGTGTTCGGTTTGAGTCACAGCTGCTTTGGTCATGCGTGTAGCCTGACAGCCTACAGGAGGGCAATGGCCAGGATTATTCATGTTGTAGAGATGCGGCTGAAAGAGCAAGTGTCGCAGTCTCCGTGCATGTAACATAGAAAGCCCTGGAAGCTATTCTTTGGTCTGTAGCTATGGCTGTGTTTCACTTAGATTCAGATATTCTGTGTCTTGATGTTTCAAACAATAACTTAACACCTTTGGGCACAGTGGTGGTACAATTCAAAAGTGGTATGGCCTCTGTTGTTTGGGAACATAGTGTATCAGTTACTGCTGTGACTTATTAAAATTACCTGCAGATGGCCTTGCCATTTCATTCATGTATATTCCTTTTAAATAGTTTGTGTGTGTTCGCGCGTGCATGTGTGTGTGTGTGTGTGTGTGTGTGTGTGTGTGTGTGTGTGTGAGTGATTTATTCTCCAGCTGACAATATCCTGGTGACATCATGGAGATGTGTCTTTTTTTTTTTTTTTCCTAAGAATATTTGGTGATTTTTTCTTTTCTTTCACTTTAAAATAAGGTATATTTTATTACTCATGGTTTATATTGATGAAGCTTTACTAGAAATAGAAGACCCTGTCAAATCCTAAAGGGTAATTATGGGACTGAAAGTGACCTGAGAACCCTGAGGCTAGAGCATAATTTCTCTGGGAGAAATTACAGTCATGTCATGCGAGTTCCCATCATGGGTGGATGGAGGTTAAACAAGGTTTGGGCGTTGGTTGGAGAGACTTTGTCTAGTATGTATGTGTTCTACAAACTGATATTTATGTCAACTGTAAGCTTGCATACATGTCAACAATGCTACTGCTGGGGACAAGAAGAAAGAGTGATTTTTAAAGCTTTGCCTTAGGGCAGTCGCCTAATGCATAAGATAGTGCTTAAGAAAACATTCTTCATAGATTACCTTTATGAAGAATAGTGCATTCATTTACTTTTATAGCATTGTTTGAACTACATGCTTAAGTAAATAATTAAAAGTCATAAGGCAGACAGTAAGACAGCTCAAGTTAGTGATTCAAGGTAGGGAGAGAAGATAAGAGGGCACGCACACGGACTCCTCTTTTATCTTATCTTTTATCTTTATTTTATCTTATCTCCTAATGATAAAAAACTGTACCCTTACACATTTATGAAAAACGAACACACACACACACACACACACACCTATTTCGGTGAGGGTAGGTGGTATGATAAACATATGAAAGCTGGTATTTCTCCGATCACACATTTTTGGAAAATAGGAGAACAGATTTCTGATTTTGTGCTGGGAATGGAATTCATCTTTTGTTATTTGACTTCCACATTGTTTGATTTGTGTGTGAGCCTATGCTTATATAACTTCATGTGTATGTGTGTATAAATGTCCACGTGTTTGTGTGTATGTGTCCAGAAAGGAAAACAGTTTCTTTGGTGTTTTCTGTCTCTATTCTCATTGTTTATGCCTCTTAACAAACGTATGTGGGTTTACTAAAATCTGAAGTAGCTTCGAATAAATCTCAAGTACTTTCAATTAGTACTCCTATCTGCTCTAAGAACCTCACTTCCAGAGGATCATTTATTTCCCCATCAGTCTTCAGGTGGGACCCTCAGCACCGTGCTATCATTGTCACCGTGAAGAGTGGTGAATGCAAAGCAGGTGTGGCAGAATATGGTTTCAGTGGTGACAAGAAATCCACACCACAAACACAGAAGAGAGGGAAGAGTTCACTTAAAGGAATTAGTGAAACTTCAGGAAACAGTGAGAATTTGTCACCAGAAGGGCACTAGGGACTTACGGTGACCAGTGAGATCAAATTGTGGCTAAATTTCTGCTTTCCTGGGGTGGAGGAGACTAGCAGGGACCCTGCTCTCTTTGGATATTCAGAAGAGCTATGCCTCCATCATGGGGCCTTTCTAGGTCCATCCATTGATCTCATGCGTGTATGTGTGTGTGTGTGTGTGTGTGTGTGTGTGTGTGTGATCCCGGCTTGAATGGCAATTTCCGAATCCCAGGTGATGTTGGAACAGAACCTTTTGCATTGGAGACCATGGCTGTCCCTATGTTCTCCCAGGTGTCTCTGGTGCCAAGTAAGCAGGAGAGTTTCTGCCAAGAGAGTAAAAACTGTACCAGGTGAACATAGACATCAACAGTCTGGTGACGAGGTTACAATCACAATGCGCACAGCGCAGTAATGTCTGGGGATAGTGGTCAGTGGCAAGAATCTAAAAGAACCATGGACATTTGTTTCGCGTTTCTCATTTCCGTCCTCATCACACTATCACAGGAGTGACGAATGGTAATGAGGCACCAGTTAATCCCACCCCAGGCATTCATTTTCGCTGATTATTTGAAACCGGAGCGGCACTTAGCAACACAGAGTCACCTGCCTAGAAGATTAAGTAATTAAAAGCTCAAGTTGGACAGGTTTTTTTTTTTTTCTTTCTGTTTTTTTGTTTTCTTTCTATTAGCTGGGTGAAAGGAACGGAAAGGACAGCAAAAGACCATTTTACCTCTACTGTCACGTTATATTAATAAAATAGCATAAAATAACATAAAACACCTCAACATTCTAGGATAATATGAGATGAGATTTAGAAGATAAATGGCCACTGATCCATAACATTTATCTAAAAAGGTATAATAAGGGCAATACTTTGGACAAATTATCTGATGACTAAAGGAAAACAATTAAAGCCTCTGATTTAAAAAAAAAAAACTAGGTAGATTTAAAAAAAAAAAACAAACAAACTGTCTCACGTCACTGTGCTTACAGCCTCTTAACAGTACTCCCAATTATCACTCATCTACTAAGAGATCAAGGAGACAGGTGCATAAATGCCAAGCCGTGCACAACACACCATGCTACTGTGGTTATTGAGAGGATCTGTTTTTGTTGCTTTGTTCTTTTTCGGAGCCAACATTCAAATGAAGCCTATTCGTGTCTTTTGTCCAGTCTTGCACTTTTCGAGGTTGGTGTTCAAGTGTGCCTTTCTGAGAATACGCGGTGGCCCTGGGCGCCCATTTACTTTTGAGCCTGTGTGTATCCAGACCATCTATAAAAGGTACATTCTCTTTCAGATGGCAATATCCTGTCTTTAAAAGTTTCAGGTATTCTAGCACTTCGAGGATGCTGAAATACCTGCTCTGGGCAGCAGGGCTTTGACTAAATTTCACACATTATTAATCTCTCAGTGTTCACTTCATACTCTGGGCCATTTGGTTACACATTGCCTCTTAAACTGTAGTGTGCTACTCCATTTCTTGCTCTGAGGTCTACCAACAGCAGCGTGTGGGAAATAATCCTGTTTATCGCTGGAGGTCAGCTTATTAAATCTGGGAGGTGACTGGGGGGATCTGGTGTGAGACATATGTTAAAGTGGACTGACAATGACCATGCATGAATTCAGATTCGTGCATGTAAATGGCATCCTCCTTCTCTTCCTTTTGACCCAAAGAGATGAGAGCTTAAAATTCTTCTCTAAGATACTATATGCTTTTTGGTAGGATGTGAAATGCAGCTTTATTAAATAGTCATCCAATCTGCAGGACTTGTACAGCGTTTATCACCGTTTCAATTTTGAGCTTTTATTATCTGCCTCCAGCACTGCCACCCTGGACTGCTCTCTTCTCTTCCTTTGATTTCAACAACAAAAGAGGCAGATCCTTTTGAAAATCTCTCTCACATTCATGTGTAGCCTTAGTAAACAATCTTATAGCATTCATTCACGACTAGTTGTCTTGTGGGCTAAGGTAGCCATGTTTTTTTTTTACTTCAGTTCTTTCTCTTTTCTTGTTTGAATTCAGAAGCTTGTTCTTATTTCCCAAGGCATTTATTTATTTATTTATTTTACAGCACATCCAACTCTCTGTGGCACTGCCTGGAACAGCTGTGGATGGTGATGGGGATGGTTTTGAGGTATAGCACTCTGTCCATGACAGCCAAGCAGCTTCAGAGGATACCAGACGGGGTAGGTGTATACCATTGCTCTGTGGCAGATGGACATTCAAATAGCCTTCACAGAGAGATTTCCAGTTCATATCAAGGAACACATGCTGTGTGCCTCCTTAGCATGCTAGTACTTCACAGTTGATACCCTCATATATTCCCTCCCTTTCCCTAGCAGGGGAAGGAAGGGAACTGAGGTTCCCTTTTCAAACAAAACATTTTCTCCCTACATCTCTCTTCTTATCCCCTCTCTCTGTGAACGGTTGTGACTACACCAAATCTATTTGATGAAATTCTATGTGTTTTGTAACGGCATGTGCCTATTAACTACTAGTGGCTACCCAGTGTTGGAACGAGGCAGGACACATCTCAGATTGCTTCATGGACCTCTTGGCTCTGGGATTGCTATGCTCAAACATCTATTTTGTTTAGACATTGTTGGGAAAGTGACTGTTATGCATTGTTTTGTTTCATTTTCTCTACTAGTTTCAACATTAATGTAATAATTACAGAAATTGGTGCTAAACACATTCCCATTAGACAGCTTGATGATATCAAACACGGTTTTATAAAATCTTGACCATAAGAGGCATGACCCAGTTTAGTGTCTGACTGTGCTTTGTATTGATTTTTATATTGTATTCTTGAACAATTAGATGGCCAATTTTCTCAAATGGAAGAAATGAGGTTTGCCAACAAAATAGGTGGGTTTCTCTAAAGTTCTCAAAGTTCTTCTAAAGGAAGTTTCAAATATCAAGAAACTCTGAGCAAAAATTGTGATTGTTCCCAGCCCTGCAGTAAATTTGGTTATGGAAAATTTAATACACTCTGTCAAGACAGGGTGAAGATAAGTGTATTGTTTCTTCTTGGCTCACTGCAAATTGTTTTCTTTAAATTTGTGACACTGACAACTTGGTTATATTGTGACAGTGGAATGTCACATGATGCTGAGACCCAAGCCCACATGCATGTTGTGTAAGCATTTTACCATTGAACTTTAGCTTTAGCCCTAGGTCTCTTATATACCCAGTGATGTTTGGTTTGGCTCTGAGAAATTTTGTAAGTATTTGAAAATCGGAGCCATGAGTGTAACTCTTGCAAATCTAAACCCAACCCAAGCAAACAAAGCAACAAAATAACAAGCAAAACATCAAAACCCAAAGGAAGAATCTAAAAGAAACAGCAACAGTAACAGTAAATGATCTGAAAGATCCTTCAGTTTGCATTAAAAATTACTTGAATGTCTCTTGGCATGGCCCTTCTGAACTGGCTCCCCTGTGGCAAGTCACTCCTTTGTCAGGTCCCACATTTTGTAAACTGCAGTAATGGCACAGGTGTTGCTACATGGCTCTGATGCAATGAATCTCTGGGATGTTCTTTGTGTCTGGCTGTATTTCACACACATGCTCTCCCCTGGTTTCTTCTCCTGATTATGCGAGTGCTTCTACCATTGCTAGTCCATCCATAGCTGGGTCTCCATAGTTAGTTCTGGCTCATTTCTTCACTCTGGGCAAACATCCCTTCCTAAGATTGCATGTGCTCTGATGAGGCTGGAGTAATTTTCTGCTCTCCCAGTCTGTGTGATGGTAGCACAGGTGGCGGTACCAGGAAGCTGATCTGTTTTTTTTTTTTCTCTGCTAAGGCATTCCTAAATAAGGATAGTAAGTGGGAACCCCACTCCTAATACAGTCACCCCAATTGCTTCCGCTAATGGTTACTGACTTGAACAGCCCACCCTTCTCCTTCAGTTTTTATTCTCTCCACATTTTCCTTTTGTATCATTTTTAATTCTTACTCTGTTCCCAGTCATGCAAGGTGCTGGGAAACTGTCCCTGACATCTGAGGTGCTGCTTTAGCCTCCTGTGGGATGTGTGTGCTTGGCTTTCAGTGACAACTTACACTTAATGTTTGAAGTAAAACCACATGCTGGATTTGAAGCAAAGTGAAATGTAGGAGGAAAGATGCTTGGACAGAAAATAAACAACAAAACAATGCCCCCCCCCCAATCCATAACAAAGAAGAAAGAGGAGATCAGGTCTTATTTATAGAGAAGCGTGTCTGGCTTTCAAGGCTTTAAGTAGTTCTTAGCTGACCATGATAGACTATTTTTTTTAAATATTCCCTATTAATATAATAATTCTAAATAAGATGAAGTGACTGTGTTATTGGAAACTTGAAGTTATTTAATACTTTGTCTTCTTGCCTTCTCCATGTTTCCCTGTAAAATATTTACTGAGTGCTTACTTTCTGCCAAGTGTAGGATGAGATAGGGGGTAGAGCTCGACAAACGTGATGGCCATGGTCAGTGCCTTTTGAGGACATTAAAGTACAATGACAGCCAAGCAAGGCTTGTAACCACAATTTTAGGAAGTGTGATGGGTCATGTAAATGAATGAATGGGATAGAACCATGAAGGCCCATTAAATCATTAGAGACGTCTTCTCTGGAAAAATCCAAATTTACACTGAGACTACGTTGACTTTGAGAGACAAAGAAAATGTGCCGGAAAAGTAGAGAGAGGGCTAGGCAGAGAACAGCAGTTATACTGGCACCCCAAGGAAGACAAGGCCATGCTGCCATGTAAAAGAACTGGACAAATATTCCAGAGATGGGGAGTCGAGGGAAGCCATGGTTCCGCTTTGGAACGAGAGAACCAGATCAGATAGGGCTCCAACAGATGTGGCTGAGGGGTTTATATCTGGCTCTAGCCATGACAAGAAGCCACAAGTCAACAAAGAGTGAGGATGGCAAGAAAGGAATGGGGATAACTGGTACCTCAAAGTTCTCTAGCAGAGGAGTGGTAGAGACCAAGAGTTGAGCAGTGTGATCCTCCCAGGCAATTAGGGTGGTTCCTACACTGCACAGGACCACCTGCATACATCACAGCACTTCCTGGGGGAGGAGACCAAGCCTGACTCTCATCTCTGATAAAAGGCAGAAGGGCTTACCATGGTAATTTCTTTTAGCCAAGAGTTCATATGGGTAACTCTAAGCTCCAGCAGAAATTGGACACAGAGAACAAAGATTTCTGTAGTCTTATTCTCAAAAGAAAACATATTCCCTTTGATTTTATATACTATCTGATGTTGGAAATTGGAGGCAGGTATTAATCTAACATGTGAGCTGAAATAGCCTCTTCAAACTCGTAGTTTATACATGTGAGCCATTTTATATTTCTTATGAATTTAGTGTGATTTATATGATTCAGGCTAAATAGCCAAGTTGATTGCAATATAACATTGCATCTGGCAAGGAGTTAACATCTCTGTATGTTCCTACTTACTTTGACAAAGTGTTCACCTTTATATAAGTTTTATTTTGCTCTGAAGACATTGCAAGGAATTTTAAAGATGTCAAAAACTGAAGGGAATGCAACTTCTAAT
The DNA here is from genome assembly GCF_008632895.1 of Mastomys coucha. NCBI lineage: Eukaryota > Metazoa > Chordata > Mammalia > Rodentia > Muridae > Mastomys > Mastomys coucha. The sequence goes on from NW_022196899.1 coordinate 6,362,278, forward strand.
TTCATTCCGAATTAAAAACCCATCAACAGTACAAAACTTGACAATTGCAACAAGTTAAGGCTTTGTGTAGAAAAAACATATCCTTGGAGAAATTAAAAAGCCAATCATCTTAGAACAATAAACACTTGCCTGCGTTGTTTATGTGTTGCTTTCTGCTTGTTAAAGAGGCCTGGATTCTTCATCAGTGTGTGGAGTTCATGCTGTGTAGGTGAATTAAGAGTTGCTAACTGCTTGAATCGTCAACTGTGCATTTTGGTAGTTTTTTTTTTTTTTTTTTTGGTCTTGAATGCTAATGTGGTCTTTTAAGTATCACTGTGATAAATTTTATTGTTACGTTAGACAGCCTGGTTTTTCTGCTCGTGTTCCTTTTGTCACTGTCAATGTGCTACCATAACATTAACTATGACCAGAGGTAAACACCAGTGAGAGCCCTGCCTGCCACTGCTGTTTTACAGTGCCCCAATTTTGTTTTTATTTCCTTTGATTTTATGCTGATATGGGTTTATGCAGCAGTATTTGCCTGCAGCCTCTCTCAACTTTTCCTTTTAATTAAAAAGCCTAATTGGGAGTAATAAAAACTTCCAATTAAGCCTTTTAAATAAGAACCGAATGCTCAAATGGCTGTGGTAGTTGACAGAGGCTGGAGCTGGCACATTCATTACGGAAGGTTCTGCTGCTGCAGTACTGTTTGTGGTTCACGGGTCTAACCTGAGACCTGTGCCTTAGGGGCAGCGGATATCAGCGATGCCCAGACAAACACAACTAACTGTGTGGTTAAGCAGTTAGGGAGTTTTTCTCTCTTTTGCTGAGGGACCTTCACATTTACAAGAGGCTAGAGAATCCTAAAGAGAGGATGAAAAAGAGTCCAGTGTTAGAACTGAAAACAAACTCTTTTAGTCTGTGTATTATACTTACTTAAGTAGAAACCAAGTACATGAAATGTACCATATCATGATTTTTAATATATTTTCTCTTCTTGATTTCACTAGAGTAATAGGAAAGACAAAGCCTGCCATGGAGGCTGCGACCACTCCATTTAAACTTGGGCAGATTGCCGCACAGTTTGATCCTTATATACTAACTGAATAACAAGAACCTAAACAAACTTTCCACAGTACTTGAAATGTGTAAATAAGTGGTGTTCTGGGATTTGTCTGCAAATATAATCTTTTAATGTCGACTTTAATTCCCATAGTTTGCAGTTTCATTTATAGTTGGGAATGGAGTGGATTCACAGGGAGGTGGTGTGCTGGACTGGGGAGATTGTTTCAATGCTGGCTCTTTTAAACAGAGACAAATGTCTCTGTTTAAAAGTTAAAGGTAGAATACATTCTAGTTATGAATATCTCCATTTAGCAAAATAGTTGTTAAAATAACTTTATACTATGGTCGTTAACATATGTTTACTATCTAAACTGGCCTTACTGTTTATTTGCTTGTTATGTTATCTAATGTTTATAGGACATTTAGATTGTATAAAATAAAAAGCATTCACGATCATAGCCAAGGCTGATGCTTCTGTGTGTGTCTGTCCATTTGGAAAAACCTTTCTCCTTACTTAACCTCAAACCCGAGAACAGACGACAGACTGAGGTGATGTGGCTTACGATGCTTCAACTGTCCTTTCTACCAGTGTGCCCAACCACATCGTCCTCTTTCTCAGAAGGTGTATATGTGCACTTTTCTCTGCTATGCAGATGCCTGGGGATGAGGATGGAAATATAACGGTAGTGAAAGCTCCAGATTTTTGTAGCCATGATTTTGGTTTGTGTTTCACTTGCAAAAATCTGCTAGCTCTGTCATACCTGACAAGTTCCCTTCCTTTTGTTTGTTGCTGCAAAAAATTTGGAAATGTAATTGACTTCCCCTTAGGTAAACACAAGAACGATGGAGGTTTCTGCGCAGTGATGTCATGGCACAGAGTAGCACGGAAGAAGTATTATCTGTTATGATTTCCAAAAATGTTTCTCTTTTCAATAATTTATAGATTTCATATATGATTTCTGTCTTGTTGCACTGGATGAAATTTATTTATTCCTTGAGTGATTCATCTTACAACAGTTAAGAATCATTTATTAATTTCTACGATGACATATCAACATTTTGAGTATGTACTGTTCATGCAGTGAGAGCATATTTGTGAAAATTACTCACATTCTTTATGTTCGTTTTGCTAGCTGTTCTAAATGATTTTTTTTCCTCATTGCATCTTGAATTGGCTGTTATTCATATGATGGTCATTGATTTTTATATTTCCTTCTCATCTATCAATTGGCTGAACTTTTAGTAACAAATAAAATTCAATATTAACTTAAAGATTATAAGGGTCTACTAAAAGTAGCCAGTCTATAAAACTTCCAAAAATCACTATCTTCATAGATCTTAATATTTTTCCCAGCCGAATATTATTCATTTTAAAAAGGGGGTTGTTGCCTTCAATATTAATATTATATTTCATACCCAGAATATTTTAATCACCTTTTCATTTTGTTTTTGGCAACAGGTCTCTGTTGCATTCTGGCCTTGCATTGTGATCCTCATGAATCAGCCTCCCAAATGTGTGTGGTGTGTGCACAACACACGTGATATCTGTGCGTATGTGTGTGGCTCATCTATCTGTGCATGTACCTATCTGTGCAGAGGATGGACGTGTTAGGTGTCCTGTTCGTCATTCTCCACCTTCCCTAGGACAAGAGTTTCTCTCTGAAACGAAGCTAAACTCGAAGCCAGAGGCCACAGTGATCTGCTGCCAGCTCCCAGCCTCAGTGTTGGGGGTTACAAGTACCTGTGCCCATGCCAGTGTTTGACACGGGTGTGAGGATTTGAACTCATGTTCTCATGTTTGAGCCCTTAACCTAATAAGCTACCCCCTTGTCCAAATATTTTAGCACACTATTTTGCACTTTATAGGATAGTGGGTCTTTTCCTAACTTTGCCATCTGACATTCTGTTCATGTTTTCTTTTATTTGTGTAGTGGCTCTTCGTGGTTGTCAACCTGACTATATCTGAAATGAACTACAATCCAGAATTAGAAGGCTCACCTGGCCCTAATCTGGAGGCTGAGAGATACAAGTTTTTGACCCAGATCTTGGCATGGAGATCTTGAGGTATAGTGGCTATGAATCCCAGAGGATTAAGATAGAAAGATCTACGAGTTCAAGCAGGGTCACCTGGGGTTAAAGGTGTGTTAACCTTCTAAAGGTTAACTTAAAAGTGGGCCACACCTTCTGCTGGAGACCTATATAAGGAAGAAGGAAAGCTCGCTCTTTTTCATCTGCTTGCTCGTGGGACTGAGCAACTGCTGGATCCTCGGACTTCCATTCACAGCTGCTGCCGAGCATTGTTGGGAGTTGGACTACAGACTGTAAGTCTGCAATAAATTCCTTTACTACATAGAGACTACCATAACTCCTGTGACTCTAAAGAACCCTGACTAATACAATTTGCCTATATAGTTCAAACTTTCTTTTATTCTTGATAAGGTGTTATAGACATTTCCTAATACCTTTATTTAAATTTGTGGGTCTCTACATCTGTTTTGGTCAGCTGCTGGGTAGAGCCTCTCAGAGGACAGTCATGCTAGGCTCCTGTCTGCAAACAAGAGTATCATTAGTAGGGTCACGGATCGGTTCTTGCTCATGAGATGAGTCTCAAGTTGGGCCCATTGGCTGGTCATTCCCTCAGTGTCTGCTACAACTTTGCCCCTGAAGTTCTTGTTGGTAGGTTTGCTGTCCGTCCACTTGGAATCATGACTGGGTACAGGAGATGGCCACTTCAGGATCCATATACTCCAGTGCTAGGAGTCTCAGCTAGAGTCACCTTCAGAGACCTCCTGAAGACTACCTTATCCCAGGTCTCTGGCAAGTCCTAGACATGCCCCCTATTCCCTTCTGCCAGATTTCTGTTCACTCTCCTGGTCTTCTCTCCCAGGCTCTCCCCAGACTTTATCCCACCACTTCTCCTCCTCCCCCTGCTCCTCCTGGTTCTCTCTCTCCATCTACCTCAGATGACTATTTTTCCCCTTCCGAGTGAGGCTCAAGGGTCCTCCCTTGGGCCCTCCTTTGTGATTTAGCTTCTTGGGGTCTGTGGATATTTTTAGCATGGCTACCTTGTACTTTATGGTTAATATTCATTTATAAGTCAGTATAAATAAATATATTAATGGAAAAATAAAATGTAATGGCTGATTTTATTGTATTATTTTTCCTTTTGTTTCAAACTAACATCTACCTTTTATTTTTCAAGTTAATTATTTTTGTAACGTCGCTAGGTGAATGATGAGTTGGTTAAAGAAAGAAAAAATTCAAAACAATATTTTTATCATTTTCACCTCTCCATCTTAGTGTGTTCTGTCATTCAATTCATTCTCATCTCCTATTTTGCTCCTGAGTTTTGCAAATGTTGCTATCTTGATTATTACTCGAGTTACTGCTCATACGTTTCACACGGTTTCTTGGTTTGTTTATTTGCTGTGTTTACAATTTTTCTTGTCTTGAGTCCCATATCACACAAGGTTCCGGATTGCTTCTAGTTATGTTTGTTTCTTCCTTCCTTCTTCCTTCCCCCTCTTGTTTTCTTTTTTTTCTTTTATTCAAAATATTTTTTCTCTTATAATATATCCTTATTATGGTCTTCCCTTGTTCTACTCCTCCCAGTTCCTCCTCACTTCCCCTCTACATCTGTTCTTCTGTCTCTCATGAAAAATATAGTAAGCTAGAACACATCAGAAGAGGACACAGGTCTTTGCTGCCTCCTGTGAATTGGCTTACCATTCATGCTGTCCACTTTGGTCTCTTTCCTGGGTCACTCTTAGGATATCACTCTATACATCAGTCCTCCATGCTTTGCCCACTGTGGAGTGCTTGTCATTCCCTAATAGGGCAGGTCCCTACACTTGAAGTTAGTATGATACATGATATTCCCAGGGCACCATTCCTCACTGTGCTTGCTTCATGCAACTGACAAGGCCACGAAACATGTCTTTTTGACTTTCATATAATTCCCTACATTTAATCATTAAAATAATTCTATGAATTAGACAGTGACATTCAAATCTGGAGAAATTAAGGTTTCCAGGATACAGAATTAGCTGGTAACATAGAATATTTGATTTATTCAAACTGACATCTTTGGCATTGTTTATACACTTTGAAAACAGTATCTTCTTGTGGACAAAGAAAATGTATGAAAATTTATGTTCTCAGGCTTTGCCTGAATAACTGAATACCTCCACAGTATCCATTGACAGTACTTTCTTGCAGCATACGTGAGACCAGCACAGATTTAGCCAGATGGGGTCCTAGCACTGAGAGAGAGAGAGAGAACTAGACACTGGGATCCCATGTCCTAACCCACGAGCTATTTGCAAGTGAAAGTATTTTCTCCTTCCATAAGCTTCTTTATTTATATTTACCCTAGTATATGTTCATATGTGTCTAAGTGTAAAACAATAGTTTGTTATTTTCCTTTAAAATATATAATATTTTATATGGTTCTGATGGTTGACTGAGGTCTGTACGTATGATGTCTATCATGTTGTGGTGGTTAGTCTGAATTTCTAGAGATGAACTCACGCTTTAAGTTAATCAGTGAGAGAATTTAATTTTCCTATTCACGCAGGCTTCCATAATGGCATATATACAAATAATAGCACAGGTTACCTCTCAGTCACCGAGGAGGGCTGTCTAGGATTCTGCCACACAGTGAAACAGTAAAGAGGATTTAAACTGATGCTGATCCTTCCCACCTTGTTGAGACAGGAAATCACCTTTTCCTATGTGAACTGGAGGTTTATCTCAATCCCTGGCTCTTTTAATATTTCCAGAAAGTTATTTTCAAGGGACAAGAACACAATCCTTAATTATAGTATTTAGCATCACTCAAACAATTAGTAATGTCTACAACTGACTTTCTTTGTCAAACTGGACTGCACTGTCAGTGAATCATGTGTTTTATAGAGTAAACATATTCATAATTTTGCATAACTATAGATGAGCTTTCAGCCTTACAAGAATGTCTGCTTGATACACTAACTTTATGAATTACTCTATTATCAAGGATATAAATGAAGCAGGTACTTTGTCAAATTTTTTGTTTTCTCCACAAAAAGAATAATGTACTTCAGTAATGAATTATAAGCCTCTCATCATTGACTTCTGAAGCCACAAGGAAATCTGTGCAGCAGAGCCATCCTTCATAGTCACCATTCATGAGATTATGCTTTATAGATGAGCAGTTGTAATGTATGTTAAATGGTTCTTTTTCTTGCTGCATTTACCATCTCTAGTACTTTACTGAACACACTGAAATGACCTAGAAGCACATCACTTCAGTTCCTGAATCTCAGTCTCTCAGCTCACTGCTGTAGACTGTCTAGTTAATCAGATAAAAGCTGACTTTCCTGTGGTTGTACACTACAAAGTTTCTCTCCGTTCACGTTAACCTAACCACTCTCGTACTTTCCTCATCAATAGGATTCTTTTTTGTAGATAGCTTCAGATATATTAAAAATTGTTACCATTAAATAATTAAAAATGTATGTTTTAATATTTATTTATGTAATATATATTATATATATAATACTCACATATATGTGAGTTTTCTTTCTGCATGTATACCTGCATACCAGGAGAGGGCAGATCGCAGTATAGATGGCTGTGAGCCACCATGTGGTTGCTGGAAATTGAAATCAGGACCTCTGGAACAGCAGACAGTACACTTAACCAGTGAGCCATCTCTCCAGCTCCAAAATGTACATGTTTCAATAGATATTATTCTTAGACACAAGATGCCAATGATCTATACAAATGTTCACTACAGAAATGCTCATTATTCAACAGAGTTCTTCACCATCTTTTTTTATATACTATATGGACATTTTGTTAGAGAAGTTGACTTGAAAGGAAATTAATCCATTTTAACCATTTACTTCATTGAAATATTCATTACATCACTCTAACTTACACCCTTCAATTCCTTAACTATTCACTACTCCACTCAGAAGTCAGTCTTTTCTTCATATCGGACATTAATGGAATGCTATAAGGTACAGGAAGGTAAAAGAATCAGACCTTGCTTGGTAATAAAACCAATGCTCAAGAGAGAGCCTAAGAATACTTGCATGACATTAAATGCACTCTCTGCTAATTTGCAAAGTGTGATTGGGCTAGAAGCATTATCATCTTGTTCCTCAGTGTTCCTCTGAAGGGGCAGCCGTGGTGGAGCCAGGCAATGATTGAACTTCTTCATCATGCTGAACATCTCTACATGCCATACAGGCTTTCATCTTTGCCTTTTCTAGCATCACATCATTCCATGTGAAAATGATTTAAGTTATTAACTTTAGAAAGGCAAATGAAAAATGGCCAAGAAATAGGCAGATTCAGTGTTTCATTGCTTAACTATTGACAAGGTAGTAGTGAAAGCTGTACAAGATAAACTTTGATCTTACATTTTGAAAATGAAAGTGTGAGTTTGCACAATTTTACCAGGACATTAAATGGATTCAGAAAAGTCAAATTGTGAGTATGTGTGGACTCAAACCTTAAAAAAAAACTCCCTAGAGTATGATGTTAAGAACTCTTTAGCTCTGGCTCCTTCCTGTCTCTCTGGGCTAGTGTGTTGAGCAGACCTTGGGCACATGCTCCTCAGCCAGTCCCACAACACCCAGAGGAAACTGCACTCCCAGGTGCTCTAACAAGCCCAGGATCACAGGATCCTAGAATCACAGGATCACAGAGACAG
>NW_022196899.1:6371103-6372798 GCF_008632895.1 Mastomys coucha
CAAGAAAGTAATCTTTCAACAAATCCACACAAACCTAATTCTACCTCTTACAACAAAAACAACAGGAATTGACAATTACTTTTTCTTAATATTTTAATATGAAAATTAATTACCAACATATCATAATTGATTGAAATCCAAAAATATGAGGAATTATAAATTTGTTGATTGTCATCCAATGGTCTCTCTAATTTGGTGATTGGAGAAATAGGTCCGATATTGTACAAACTATATATACTTTCAGCTTGTTTGTTCATGACAGTGTCTGGCTGTGTATAATGTAAGGGTCTTGAAATCTTGCTTCTCCTATCTCAGCCTCTCTATTAGTAGTATTTTTTATTTCATGTTTTTACACTATACTATGGTTTTCAGAACAGCTTATATATTTCAAAAGTATTTATATACCCAAAAGAAACATAGACAATTAACTTGGGAGGTGGCTTGTAGGAAAGAGAACAACAAAGAGAGAGACCAAATGCTTTGCTTGATAATTGTAGCTCTTGTATCAAGTTTGAAGAAGAGGACTTTATAAGATCCTCTTTCTCTGAGATGAATGCTTTTCCAAATTATCACAGCTAATGAACCTAATTCTTACCCTCACCTAATGTCTGTGCCACCTTCCAAGCAGAAACATTGTTCATTGAAACAGTTGGTGAATGACTTTATGGATAGACCATCTTAATACATACACCATTTCTTAAATGAATATAACCTGTTCTCTGTGGGCTGATAATAAAGTCACTCTCTCAAGTCAAATAGCTATGACCATAGCAGGAAGTCTGTATCCAAAAATCGTGTCTACAATTCATTCCTTGGTGCAGCAGAACTGTCAACTCTCAGCTTAGCTACGATGGAGGCAAAATTCTTTGGTGATGTGAGGGTCATTGAAGTACATCCTTATTACAATGAAATACAATGTCTAAAAATTGTTCTTGTTTTGGGCTTGTACCACAGTAAGAGCCAAGATTTTAAACTCTACTAAATACAAAACAAACAAACAAAAAGTTTATATATTTATGTTCATTTAAGAAAATACTAGTAGTGATGCATTATTTTGAAATATACCATTAATATGTTTGGAGTTATTTAAAATTTATATTAAGAAAAATGTATTTTCACTATTGCTGTAGATGAGCATCTACATAAGACTGTTAAATTGATTATTGTTTTATATCAAACAACTTATATAATACTTATTATTATTGTTATAATATTTTATAAATTTTAGGGAATATGACAAAAAAGATATTGTAGGTATTGAAGGGGGGTCTCTGGGAGGAGTTGGGGTACAAAAGGGAAACAAGAATGTAAATTTAATTTTATTTACTTAAAATATGTTTTTACATGTTAACAAATTCAGATAAATTGAAATCATGTAACTTTTCTCATCATAATGCAATAAAAGTTAAAAAAAAAAGAAAGAAATAGCACTCTACCCCAGTCATGTTGCTAGCAGAGTTGGTCAAACGACTAATAAAACAGATGACCTGACAGCTGAGTTGTGATGAAGCAGAATCTTCATACTCTGCACACCTATGTGTCATATGTAAACAGACAATGAGAAAACTAGCTGCTGTTGATTGTCTCAGAATCCAGATTTCTGTTTGAGCAGTGTGCCTTCCTAAGTCTCCAGACATTGTTATACTACTTTATTATTTCCTTTTGCCTTTCATAAAGACTTTTAATCAAAAAAAA
>NW_022196899.1:6372808-6407110 GCF_008632895.1 Mastomys coucha
AAAAAAAAAAAAACCTCTTTAAAGGCAGAAAGGGAGAAGCATGCAGTCTCATATCTCCACAGACATCTTGAGTCATTATACAATTATGATATCTCCTCTTCTGGATCAGTGTGCTCTACATACCATGTCTCACTCACATACCATGTCTCATTCCCTTTGGAGTGCATCTCAAGTACGCATATATCTACCTTTGTGACAAGAGAAATAGAGTAGATTTTCCTCTATTATTATTTTTAAGTTACTAACTTTATTAATTAATACATTTCAGTTTTATGGTCATTCATTATATTGCCTATATCTGACTGTCAAATATTTACATGAAAAAAAATCAATTGTCCAGAACATAAAAAATGTAATTATGACAATATATTATGCATAAATATGATCTCCATTTCCAGGCTTCCTTTTCCGTCTTTCTTCCTTTCTCTTTTATTCACCCTAAACCTTGACAGGTAACTTGAGCTTAATGAACACTTGAAGAAAAACAATCTTGGTTTCAATGACAAGCCTATCCCTCCCTTAGAGGCTTCCTAAACTTTTGTCGTAGTTAAAATTCTACTGCTGAGATAAAACCCCATGACTCAAACCAAAATGGGCCGGAAAAGGTTTATTTGGTTAATGCATCTGTATCACAGTCTACCACTGAGTAAAGCCAAGAAATGGAAGCAGAGAGAAGGGAGAATGCTGCTCCCTGGCTTGCTCTTCTTCAGCTTGCTTTTCTTATACAAGCCAGGACATGCTCAATGGTAGCATCACCCGTAGGTGATGTACTGTAGGGGGCTGGGCCCTTTCACATCAATTATTAATCAAGAAATGACCCTTAGACATTGCCACAGGCCAAAAAAAGATAAGGCCATTTTTCCGATTGAGAATTTTTTTTCTTTCCAGGTGACCCTAGGTTATGTTGACAGAGAGACAGAGAGACAGACAGACAGACAGACAGTCAGGCAAGCAGGCAGGAGAACAGACAGACAAGTACAGAAACAAACACCTTACTAGCACAGATCTGCTTTGACCCATTCAACTTCTGTGTTCAGCAGCCCTGGATAGAGTTTCCTCAGTTGAGGACAGTGACTGTTGACTGCTCAGCTGGACCAACAAGATGAAAGGGTGTGAACTTTCCTATACAGCTCCTGCTCCTATTGTCCTCCCCAGATCTAATAAATTAGTGAACACTTATTGTTCAATTAGTGCAAACTATAAAAAATTTAAACAAAATCTTCTCTAGAAAGTTTCATGAAGTCATGGATTTATCAGGAAGTGAGTCCATAGGAAGGGAATTGTAAGATGCACACATACATTTGCCCTGATGATTGGGTTTAAAAATGGAGTGATCAAGGTAAAACGTAGTAGTTATGGCTAAACATGCTATTCAAAACCCAGTTGCTAAGGAATGACGATTATTCCTGAAACAGCATCCTGAAATCTTTGTTCCTTTAGCCTATCATTATGAAATATAAGTGGTCTCACAAGAATCCCACTTTACTAAAACTGATCAAGTACTTTTTATTTATCCATCTATCTATCTATCTATCTATCTATCTATCTATCTATCTACCCATCTATCCATCATCTATCAGTCTGTCTGGGGCACTGAATAACTAGGAAGGAATAGGGCTCCCCAGCAAAAGGACAGGAAAGATAAATCACAAAGCAGGACTTAGAGGAACTCAAAAAAGCCTTTGTGTATTTCTCATTGTACTTTAAAGGTTACATTTTGTAGCTAGAGAATAGGAGGTTAGAATGGGCAGAACATAAAGAGAAGATTGTTAGTTCCCTTCTACTTCCTTCAACCAACTCCGTGTTTTTCCTCTAGACCTGAGTGCTCTAAGCTTGGATGAGCTCCTAAGTAGAAATAGAAATGATAATTCTCCTTTATTTCGTCTTCTTTTCTATGCACTCATAATAGGAAGATTTTCATTAAACACAGGAGGATAAAAAAAATATGAACTGCACTTTCCCTGAACTCTCTTGATGTTCTATAAAATATTCAATTAACTGTCCTTGCCATCATCCATATTTCTTCCCTTTCGCTCCACAACACATGAGGTCTCTCTGGTGGCTGAATTAGCATTAAAAGGAGAAACTCAATTCATTATTTTTACTGGTGAAGTTACTGCTACTAATCATTTCATTTGCTTTGTGACTTGTTATGTAAACTTTTAGGGAACCGTAGCTCAGCAGGAGCTAAAACTACCTTAAAAGCAAACTAGGCTGGTAGCTAAAGGGAATAAAACATACTTATCTCCTTTGTATTTGTGTTCCACATCTAAGCATCTCTTTAAAGTATGCAAGCAAATCAGCAACCCCCAACCAGGTAATTCCATTATGCAGTGCTTGCAAAATTAACAATGACAGAAATCACATGATAAGTAGTGATACAAGTGGGAATGTGACAAATTGACCCCTGGGGAATCTGAGTGAATATCAGTGCTGTGATATAGTAGCTGTGTGAACACGTTACTTTGAGCTTACTTTCTCATTTGTACATTACAGAGAGAGTAAAACTTATTCATGAGTTGTTACAAAGATTTAGTGAGACAGAGAATACAATCCATGAAGAATAACACGTGTCAAAGGATGCTGATGTGTTAGTGCTCTGATGTTATTGCCACTAGAAACCCAAACAAGAGCTTTTCCTCATTGCTATAATCAAGGGATTATTTTCCTTAAGAGACCCCAGGACAAACTGATTTCTCTTCACCAAAATGTAACAGAGTACTTCTACCAGGTTCTTCTACTAGAAAGAGGTGAGTGTCTGAGAGAAGGGGGTTGGTTCAGTGGATGGTGATGTTTCTCCTAGGGTATTCTTAGGCAGGTTGCTTCAAAGCATTGTTTAATGTTAGTGCAACGAAAAAGATGATGGACATAGAATAAAAAAATCCTTGGGCTTATATCATGCCTTTTGATGATTAGTGATTCTATTAAATTCATGGTTTGTCTTTAACAGATGTGTAGCAGTTTCCGAGACTAGTGCATTGTTAGTACTTTATTGCTGGGATTGGCTATAGTCTTCTGCACTCTGCTCTATTTAAAGATCTTGAGGCAAGAACTTAAAAGCAGAATCAGGCAGACTAGGTGTCGGCAGGTGGAACACTCAGAAGCTGATAGAAATGTTGCCCCCTCCAGAATATTCTCTACTGACCTGTAGCTTCTAATATGTACTTCATGATCACTGAACATTTATTTAGTCAGTGATACCTAAACCACTTTTGATCTCAGAATCTTTTTTCATTTTTAGAAACAGCAGTGGAGACCAGAGACTTATTGCCTATTTAAATTACATCTACACTGGTATTGCAATATTAAAATTGAAAATAGAAACATTTAAACTATTGTGAATGAGGTTTCATGCTAAGAAAATTTTGCAAATCTTATGTCTTGCTTACTATGAAAAAGCTAGATTGTTATTTTGGCATCTGCATTCTTTTTGTAAATGGTATGTGCATAAAAGAATAAGTGTGATAAAGCAGTCATTATTTTTAGAATTTTATTAGAATAAGTATTGATGTTTCAGGATCACAGAAAATATCTTGACTCCACTACTAAGATCTACTGATGTAGCCTAGTCAATTTTTCTTTATGTCTCACTTTGTAAACTCAAAGTCTTTTGGAAATAGAACTACCATTCTTGAACATCCTAGTATGAACTTATACACCTTTGTACTCTTCCTTGGGGGCAAGAAGGAACCATCATTGGCAATGATGTCGATTTGAGAAGTTAGACATGGTCACAATAAGTGGCCACTGCATTTTGCAGTTTATATACTGACTCGAACATTTTACAACAGCTTAAATGCAACCAGTCCCTTTCTTTTTTACAGAGCTTTAGTTCCCAGCTTGTAAAACAGGGATAATAATATTCAGTTCATGATGCTGTCCTGGTGATGAAATCAGGACTTGTATGTAAAATGCTTAAGATCTGAAAAGGAAAGTGCTCCATTAAATATTGTGCTTATTAAATATTGTGTTACTGTTCCTGGAAAGATACAGAGAAACATTTACTCACCCAGGTAAAAAGGGCACTGACACACCAAAGAAAATATTCAGTCCAAGTCTAGGTTAGAAAGCTAGTTGAAATCACGTACTGGACCACAGGCATCTCCCAGAAGGTTAAGACACCCAGAAGTCTCTCCAATCAAATATTCATTCCTTATAAAGTGGTTATTGCTTCTCAGAAGAGAAATGAACAGATATGGATCTTAGGAAGGCCAATTCAAGGTCTTTTGAGCCCCCCAGAGTCTCCCTCCATGATGGATAAGTATTGTGATTTCTTGAGAATCTCTATGTTCATCAATGTTGTATCTATCACTCTGCTTCAACATGATGATGGTCTTGTCCAAGTCAGGGGATAGCTCAGCTGTGTTAAGTCGCCATATTTACTATTATTTTACCCATGCTCTGACTTGCTTATAAACACATGCAAACTCTCTCTTCAGGGCTATACTGTTCTGCACTGTATCCTTGAAAAAAAAAGTTTTCATATTTACAATAATGTCCTTAGGTTAAAATCCCAGTTAGCTTAAATGTCTCAGTAAACAATTGTAAAGCTTTGGATTTTTATGTTAGAAAATTAGTTTCCAAATGGCTCTGTCATTATCACTCCTGTCAAGAGATCAAGGGTGCTTGGCAGGTGTCTATAGAATCTCCATCCTGGGCTAGAATAATAACAAAACATAAGACTTGTTTCTTTGCTATAGCAAGTAAGGCAATTTGTTTAAATTTCACACATTTGGTAGATAAGAGACAATATTTACTGACTATGAGAGAACACAAGCATTTGCGGGGAAAGAGTGTGGTCTTGATAAACAGGAAACCTTTTTTTTTTTTTTTGTGACTTAACTAGCAGCTAATAAAAGTGAATTTATCACATGTTCTGCACCCTCGGTACTAAAGGTTTTGTTTTGTTTTGGCTGGTAGGCCTTAAAAGCTTGCATAGGATAGTTTATCAGCCAATTTATTTTCCAGGCAGGAGCTTACCCTTGGGAAATACATTCTAAGGGCTCAGTGTTTTATCTTATTTTCAGATCATGGTAGAGATGAGGCAAGAAAGAGGGCATGTACAGGGCTGAGTGGAGAGGCATATAGTGGGCATGGAATTATCAGGAAAGAAATTCGTTCCAGGGCTGTGGAAGTGGTATTGTGAGGAGAGGCCTGGTGGTACCCATGATCTTAGCTGTGCCTTTCCTTCTTGCTGTCTTCATTCACTCAAGTTTGTGTTGTGACTGGTTTTGGAGACAGTTTTTATTTTTTTATTTTTAATGTTTATTTATTTTAATTTTGGAGACAGGGTCTTACCAAGTAGCTCTGGCTCTCCTGGCTTTGAACTCACTATGTAGAATGACTTCAAAATTACAGAAATACATGTATGTCTGCCTCCCATGTTCTGGGGTTAAAGACATGTAGCTACCATGTCTGGTTTAAGACAGGACTTTAGCCTTTAATCCCAGCACTTGGGAGGCAGAGGCAGGCGGATTTCTGAGTTTGAGGCCAGCCCGGTCTACAGAGTGAGTTCCGGGACAGCAAGGGCTACACAGAGAAACCCTGTCTCGAAAAATCCAAAAAAATAAAAAATAAAAAAATAAAAAAATAAAAGACAGGACTTTAAAGTGATAATTATGTGTACATGAGGTTATGAAAGTGTCTAATCCAATCCAATCGGTGCCTGATCAAGATGGAAGTGGCGATCTGGTAGTACCGAGAGCTGTGTGCTCCAGAACGGCCTGGAACTCCCTCAGGGACTCTGACATGATGCTTTTTTTTTTTTTTTCAGTCTCTAGGTTGTTCGGGAGACAAATTCAAAATTGAAGAACAATTTTGAGGATTTATTAAGTGGTAAATATATTTTGTTAAGAAAACCGAGAACCCAAAGGACAAACGTTCAAGGGGAGAGTTGGTTATTCTGGAATCGTTGGTAATAGCCCCTTGTAGTATGAATATGTATTAATGTGATTAAGTTATAGTAATTAGCATATTCAAGCATTTATCATTTCTTTCTGGTAAAATATTGCAAGTCCTGTTTTTAGGTACTCTTGATTTTCATTAATGTTGTAGGGCACTAAACAAAGTAATGGCTTTTCTGACCGGTTTTCCACGTGTGTAGGCACACAGTGAGCGTGTGTGCTCATGACATCGGCAGTCACTGTTTCTGGACCACAGGACACAGTGATTTATCTTATCGCCAGACACATCTTCCAAAAAAACGAGTCAGAAGAAAAATATAATTCCCTTGACTTCTGCCCTCCAGTTTCAGTTCAGTGATCAAATTCTCACCTGCCCTCAGCCTGCCCACAGAGCTGTGACTCTGAATACTGCCCATCCCACGTCTTTGCTTGCCCGATGCTGAGGCTCAAGCTTAGTCTGCAATGCACTGCTCTGGAGTGAGAAAGAAAAAAAAAAAAAACCAGCAGCAGCTACAGTAACAATTGAGCCAGCTCGTGTTTCCAGGAGCAAGAGAGACAGATATGCACCTATAGTTTTCTTTTATTTATTCAATACACTTTTTTTTTTTTTTTGCTGGGTTTTAAGGTCCTGCCAGTGTTTGAGGCAAAATGTGGAGCACCAAAAAAGAGTCCTTGCTTGCATAAGGTACATGATCTCGTAAAAGGTACAACACTCAGCAATCATTTACTTATTCCTCCACATTTTTAACTAACATAATTGTATGAAGTTATAGAGTACCATATGATGTTGAGATAAACATCTGCCTTGTATAATGGCTAAAATCAGTACAATCAGCGTGTCAGATCACTTTAGACATTTCACCATTTCATTGTTACGGTAAGACATTCAAAATGCTCTTTTAGCTATTATGACAGATGTACTATGTTATTATGGACTGCAGGGACCCTATTGTATAAAACTTCGGGAAGGAACCATAGAGGACAAAACAAACGCAAGCGCGTAGCGTGGTCATGTGATGACACCGGGAGAAGATCCCCATCTCTGCACCAAGGAAAAGGGCTTGCAGAAGGAAGGCAGTCTACAGACGAGCTTTGGATTTATTGCACTATGAGTAAACTAATTACTGATATCCAAGGCACTTACCATGTGAAATTTTGTTAACTACCTGGTGCAGGCAGCCTCTGGGGACAGAGAAGGTCGGTCCACGTTCCAGGTATTTTTGAGGCCAGGAGTGGCAGTGTTTTCTGTCTTTGTAAGGATAGTCTCATCAGAGTGCCTGTCACGTGTCCATGTTCTATGCTTTAATGGTGGCTGGATGGGTAATAAATACTGTCAAAACTATGACCAGGAGGGGCTCATTTTGAGACTATTGTCATTAGTCTTAAATATAAACTTATTTCATTCTGCTCTGAGTAATTTTCATAAGAACCTCTTTGCTTGTTGTAATAACATTTGCATGTTCTTAAAGCATCACATTCTTGGTCATTTATTTTATAAATGACTTTTGATTTACCTTAGAGTTTTAACAAACAGCTAGGCTTTTTTTGTAGGATAGTTTTTACCCTAGTAACTGTTTTACTTTTAAACTCCTTGTTGTAAATGTTGCAAGCTGAATTAGAATAAATTTAAACTCCTTTAATTGAGTTAGGTTTTATTAAAGTTATAGAACTATGGATAATTAAGTCAAGAACAATAAACTGCATGGGATTCTAGTGGAAAAAAATCAATGCATGCAAATCCTATTGCTGTTTTTTCTAGAGATGCTAAATTAGACACTGCAGACTGCTTTGGTATGCTAAATTTGGAGCCCTTGCTTTAGCTGCTCTACATTAGCAAAATGACTGTTTTTAAAAGCAATGGAGATAGCTTCAGATAACGACATTAATTTCTCTCTTTCTGTCTTTCTGAATACTGATGCTTCACTCTCAAGTATTTTTTTTTTTTAAAGAGACTGTTAGTCACATCATAAGTTTCCTTTTTGTTGCTTTTTTAATAGCCTTCTAAGTGGCAATGTTCTGAGATATGGCATTAAGCAAAATGAGAAGGTGGTAAATAATTCCTTTAAATAGGCTTTGGTATTTTTTTTTCTGAAACAGAGATTATTTATGTTCCTTAGTCATTGGGTATTGATAGAGTCATTACATTATTAAATTTTGGAACTAGCCTTCCAGTCTGAACTGGTGCTGAAAGACCCCATAGGAAGTTCCCTCTCAAGTCCCAGGAGACATGCACCCGAAGAACACGACAGGCCATCTTGATGTAAAAAACATGAGGCATTTTTATTTCAGAGCTCTGGTTCAACACCCAATCTCACACAGGAGACCAGGAATTGTCCACGAATCTCAGAGGTTAGGGGATTTTATAGGAAAAAGGTCTGGGGAGACAAAGGAATTGGTGTGGCTATACATGATTGGCTATTTTGAATGTCGTTCGTGCAGATCAGAGTTGAGAATTCCTAAAAAAAGTGAAATTCCTAGCAAGAGGGGAGAGTGCTATTCAAAGTTCATACTGACCCTTAGCTAACACTTAAGAAAACCAAATGGCCCAGGGTCCATCACTCAATGTCTGGCCAGGCATGTCTCAGGCGCCTCGGCAGCGCACCTCCTTGCCTTATCTCTGAGATTTGCACTCCCCTGGTCAGCTTTTCCGTGGCCTGGCAGCTTCTTGCAGGCCTGGCTCCTGGTCTCAAATTTAACTCTTTCAATCCCAGGCTTACGTGGGCAAGTACCTGCTACATTTTTATTTTCTTTTTCAGTGTCATGAGCAGACGTTGGCTCCATACCAAGTCCCACAAAACCCACCCCAAACTAGGAGTAACTGGAACCACAAGGGATCCAGGGACACAGGAAGCCCCGCCCCACCATTGGCATGGGTTCCTCCCAGTCTGAGCCAGTGACCTGAGTAGACCTTGGCTCCACACCAAGTCCCATAACACCCAGAGGAAGTTCAACTCCCAGGTGATTTAACATTCCCAGGATCATAGGATCACAGGATCTCAGATGCTTGGTCACACCAAGATTTCAGGATCCCAGAAGCAGTTTGACTCCTAGGAGCTCTTATACCCAGGATCCTATGATCAAAGGATCACAGGATCACAGAGACAGCTGGACTCTGAGGAGTTCTGACAGAGCCAAGAAAACAGGAGGGACAGGGTCCAGTCAGAGACAGTGAGTGCAGGTAGCACTAGAGATAACCAGATGGCAAGAGGCAAGCTCAAGAACATAAGCAACAGAAACCAAGGCTACTTGGCATCATCAGAATCCAGTTCTCTCACCATAGCAAGTCCTGGATAACCCACCACACAGGAAAATTAAGGTTCCGATTTAAAATCACTTCTCATGATGATGATAAAGGACCTTAAGAAGGACATAAAAACACTCCCTTAAAGAAATACAGGAGAACACATGAAAACAGGTAGAAGCCCTTAAAGAGGAAACATAAAACTCCCTTAAAGAACTACAGGAAAACACAACCCAACAGGTAAGGGAATTGAACAAAACCTTCCAGAATCTAAAAATGGAAATAGAAACCACAAACCACAAAGGGAAACTACTGTAGAGATAAAAAACATAGGAAAGAGATCAGGAGTCATAGATGCAATCATCACCAACAGAATACAAGAGATAGGACAGAGAATCTCAGGTGTGGAAGATACCATAGAAAACATTGACACAACAGTCAAAGAAAATGCAAAATGCAAAAAGCTCCTAACCCAAAACATTCAGAAAATCCAGGATATGATAAAAAGAACAAACCTAAGGATAAAAGATAATAGGTAAAGAAGAGAGTGAAGATCCTTAACTTAAAGGGCCAGTAAATATCTTCAACAAAATTATAGAAGAAAACTTCACTAAAATAAAGAGATGCCTATAAACATACAAGAGGCCTACAGAACTCCAAATAGATTAGATGAGAAAAGAAAGTCTTCCCATCACATCATAGTCAAAACACCAAATTCACAAGACAAAGAATATTAAAAGCAGTAAAGGAAAAAAGTCAAGTAACATATAAAGGCAGGCCTATCAGAATTATACCAGACTTCTCGCCAGAGGCTATGAAAGCCAGAAGATCCTAGGCAGATCTCATACAGACCCTAAGAGAACACAAATGCCAGCCCAGGCTACTAAACCCAGTAAAACCCTCATTATTATAGATGGCGAAAACAAGATATTCCATGGCAAAACCAAATGTACCTATATCTTTCTGCAAATCAAGCCCTACAAAGGATAATGGATAGCAAACGCCAATACAAGAGGGAAACTACACCCTAGAAAAAGCAAGAAAGTAATCTTCTTTCAACAAACCCAAAAGAAGATAGCCATACAAACATAAAAATAACATCAAAATTAACAGGAAGCAACAATCACTATTCCTTAATATCTCCTAATGTCAATTGACTCAACTCCCTAATAAAAAAAAAACATAGACTAACAGACTGGATACATGAACAGGAATTTTGTTGCATACAAGAAATACACTTACCTCAAAGACAAACACTACCTCAGAGGAAAAGCCTTGAAAACAATTTTCCAATCAAATGGTCCCAAGAAACAAGCTGGAGTAGCCGATAAAATTGTCTTTCAACCAAAAGGTGACAAGAAGGATATGGAAAGACACCTTATACTCATCAAAGGACAAATCTACCAAGAGGAATTTTCAATTCTGAACATATATGCTCCAAATTCAAGGACACCCACATTCATAGAAGAAACTTTACTAGAGCTCAAAGCACACATTGCACTTCACGCAATAATAGTGGAAGACTTCAACACCCCACTCTCATAAATACACAGATCATGGAAACACAGAGACACAATGAAACTAACAGAAGTTATGGACAAAATGGATCTAAAAGATATCTATAAAACATTTCATCCTAAAACAAAAGAATATACCTTCTTCTCAGCACCTCATACCTTCTCCAAAACTGACCTTATAATTGGTCACAAAACTGGCCTCAACAGATACAAGAAGATTGAAATAGTTCCATGCCTCCTATCAGATCACCACAGACTGGAGTAAGGTTTATCTTCAATAACAACAGAACAATGGAAAGCCAAGATACATGTGGAAACTGAACAATGCTCTAGTCAATGATAACTTGGTCAAGGAAGAAATAAAGAAATTAAAGATACAGATACGTTTTTAGAATTTAATGAAAATGAAGGTATATCATATCAAAACTTATGGGAAACAATGAAAGAAGGGCTAAGAGGAACACTCATAGCTCTGAGTGCCTCCAAAAAGAAGCTGGAGAGAACATACCCTAGCAGCTTGACAGCACATCTGAAAGCTCTAGAACAAAAAGAAGCAAATACACCCAAGCAGAGTAGGCAGCAGGAAATAAACTCAGGGCTGCAATCAACCAAGTAGAAACAAAAAGAACTATACAAAGAATCAACAAAACCAGGAGTGGTTCCTTGAGAAAATCAATAAGATAAACAAACCCTTAGTCACATTAACCAGAGGGCACAGAGACAGTATCCAAATTAACAAAATCAGAAATGAAAAGGAAGATATAACAACAGAAAGTGAGGAAATTTAAAAAAATCATTAGATCCTACTACAAAAGCCTATACTCAACTCAACTGGAAAATCTGGCTGAAATGGACAATTTTCTAGACAGATACCAAATACTAAAGTTAAATCACCATCAGATAAACATCACATCTAAACAGTCCCATAATCCCTAAAGAAATAAAAGCAGTCATTAAAAGACTCCCAACCAAAAAAAGCCCAGGACCAGATGGGTTTATTGCAGAATTCTATCAGACCTTCGAAGAAGACCTAATATGAATACACTTTAAACTATTCCACAAAATAGAAACAGAAGGAACCCTTCCCAATATGTTCTATGAAGTCACAGTTATACTAATAACAAAACCTCACAAAGATCAAAGAAAGAAAGAACTTTAGACCAATTTCCCTTATGATACTCAATAAAATTCTCACACACTGAATCCAAGAACACATCAAACATGATCATTCACCATGATCAAATAGGCTTCGTCCCAGGGATGCAGGGATGGTTCAATAAATGAATGTAACTCACTACATAAACAAATTCAAAAAACTCACATTATCTTTTCATTAGATGCTGAAAAATCATTTAACAAAATTCAACATCCCTTCATTTTAAAAGTTTTGGAAAGATCAGGAATTCAAGGCTCATACCTAGACATCGTAAAAGCAATATACAGCAAATCAGTAGCCAACATCAAATTAAATGGAGAGAAACTTGAAGTAATTCCACTAAAATCTGGGATTAGACAAGGCTGCCTACTCTCTCCTTACCTAATCAATATAGTATTCAAAGTCCTTGCCAGAGCAATTAGGCAATTAGCAATTAGCAAAAAGAGGTCAAAGGGAAAGGAAAGAATTCAAAATATTACTATTTGAGGGGATATGATAGTAAACTTATATGACTCCAAAAATTCCACCAGAGAACTCCTGGAACACCTGATAAACAACTTCTGCAAAATGGCTGGATATAAAATTAAATAAAACAAATCAGTGGATTTCCTATACTCTAAGGATAAACAGGCTGAGAAAGAAATTTGGGAAACAGCACCTTTCACAATAGTCACAAATAATATAAAATACCTTGGTGTGACTCAAACTAAGCAAGTAAAAGATCTGTATGACAAGAACTCCTCCTCCTGCTTCTGTGTGTTTTCCCACCAAACCACTCCAGCCTCCTGGCCCTCACATTCCTCTACAGTGGAGCATCGAGCCTTCACGAGACCTTTTCTCCCACTGATGGCCACTTTCTCCCACAAGGCCATCCTCTGCTACATATACTGTTGGAGACATGGGTCCCTCTGTGTGTACTTCTTGGTTGGTGATTTAGTGCCTGTGAGCTCTGGTTGGTTGATACTGTTGTTCTCCCCATGGGGTTGCAAAACCCTTTAGCTCCTTGGGTCCTTTCTCTAGCTCCTCCATTGGGGACCCCATCATCAGTTCAATGGTTGGCTTCAGGCATCCACCTATGTATCTGTCAGGTTCTGGCAGAGCCTCTCAGGAGGCAGCTATATCAGACTCCTGTCAGCATGTACTTCTTGGCATCCACAATAGTGTCTGCATTTGGTGACTGTATGTGGAATGGATCCCCATGTAGGGCAGTCTCTGGATGGCCTTTCCTTCAGTCTCTGCTCCATTCTTTGTCCCTGTGTTTCCTTCGGATAGGAACAATTCTGGATTAATATTTTTGAGATGGGTGGGTGGCCCCATTCCTTCACCGGGGGCCATGCCTATTCATTGGATATGGTCTCTACAGGTTCTAACTCCCCTTTGTTGGGTATTTCAGCTAATGTCCTTCCTATTGGATCCTGGGAACCTCTTGGGTCCCTGGCATATGGGACTTTCTAGTGGCTACCTCCAGTTCTCCATCACCCACTGCTACATACCTCTGTTCAAATTCCTGACCCTCTGTACTTCTCCCCTGTCTCCTCTTACATCTGTTCCTGTCCCCTTTTCCCTTTCCTTCCCCTTTCCTTCCCAAATGCCTCCCTCCCTCTTCCTCTCATGATTATTTTCTTCCCCTTTCTACGTAGGACTGAAGCATCCACACTTTGGTCTTTTTTCTTCTTGAGTTTCATATATTGTCTGTGAGTTGTATCATGGGTAATCATGGGTACTCTGAAGTTGTTGTTGTTGTTGTTTTTTTTTTTTGGCTAATATCCACTTATCAGTGAGTACATACCATGTACTTCTTTTCATGTGTTCTTTTGTGACTGGGCTACTTCACTCAAGATGATATTTTCTAGTTCCATCCACTTGCCTGTGAGTTTCATGAAGTCATTGTTTTTAATTGCCGACTAGTCTTCCATTGTGTAAGTGCACCCCATTTTCTGTATCCATTCTTCTGGTGAGGGACATCTGGTTTCTTTGATTTTTGTGTCCTTATATCTTTTTGGGTTTGTGGACTAGACTAATTTTTGCTCAGATTTATACTTCCATAAGCTGCTTTGCTCTCTAGTGACACAGTAAGCTTTTCCCTACCAGCGTACACTATGAGACCCTGACCTCTACCCCTTGTAGATCCTCCATGGAGGAGCCATGCATTGCTTAGGAAGCTCCCTCATCACTAACAGAACTGAAGGAGAGTTAGAGGAGAAATAGGTAGACACAGAAGGTGAACAAAGTTTCCCCGAGATGGTAGCTCCTCCTTCCAGAAAGACATGAGAAGAAATAGTGGGAAGGCATGGAGGTGCTATCTAAGCAGGGCCAACAGGAGAAAAGGGAAACCCAGGGGTCCTGGGAGATAACTTAAGCTTGCATCTACTTAGTGGATTCTTTGCCCCAGGATCCTTCCCAGGTCAAGGGGATAACCTGTGTTCTTTTTCTCAGCAGCCAGATCTTCTGTCCTTCCCAGACAGTCAATTCTTTATTTGTTCCGGGAAATGAACTCAGTGATTCCCCAGCCCTCTATGAGTGCA
The DNA here is from genome assembly GCF_008632895.1 of Mastomys coucha. Taxonomy (NCBI): domain Eukaryota; kingdom Metazoa; phylum Chordata; class Mammalia; order Rodentia; family Muridae; genus Mastomys; species Mastomys coucha. Next base: position 6,387,151 of record NW_022196899.1, read on the forward strand.
CTGTTACAGAACATACCAGCCCCAGCACAGTTTTCACACTCTCTGAGTGGGACTGAACATTAAGTCACTAGGGTTGCTGAATCATTCATTTGTGTCTTCTTAGTTTGCTTTTGGCTGCTCCTTTAGAATCAATCAGCAGCAGCTGCCTCCAAATGGAGATATTCTACACTTTGAGTACAAACTATGATTTGGGATTTTGATACACCAATTCATATATTTAGCTTTATATTTTTCCGTGGATACTGGACAAATTGAATTATTTTTAAAAGTGGAGTGGATTTCATGTTTAAAGAAGCCTGCATAATTGCCTTTAGCTTCTTTCTATATTTAAACATTTCTTTGAGGGGGAAAGCATAGTGCCTAATCCCTTTGAAGCTAGAATTAAAGTGCATTAGAGCTTGCTTGAAACTTGTTATCTGTCATCCTAAATCCTCTTGAAGTTGGGTATAAAGAATAATAGATATGTATGCAGCCGGGATGCTGACGATTTTTACTGGCTTTGGGATTAGAAGATTTTCAACTATCAGTGTCTAAGCTTCAACTGCCTGACAGTCTTGACAAGGCCAAAAATAAGATTCTAATGGCTGTGATTGTAGAGGGTGGTTTTTTTTCTTCATAGATGGGGCAACGTGTCAATTAAAAGGGTATTGAGATAAAGAAATAGAAACTAGATTAAGTTTAAACTTTTTCGTGGATGATAAGAAAATCCATTTTCGAGTTACAGTGCATGGAAGATATACTACAGAGGCAAAGCGAGAATACCTTTACTAGTTAAAAGATTGCCTTTGGTCCTCAAAGCTTATTGAGTTCCTCATACTCATTTCAAAACAGTCTTTGGAGATATAGACATGTATGCTTATATGTATAGATGTATATATTTATGTGTATTTGGATACATGTGTATATGCACATGTATATATATATATATATGTATATATATATATATATATAAAGTAAAATTAAATTCCAAGGCCAAATAATGACAGCAACTTGCAAAGAATTTATGATCAGCAATTTTGTCTTCTCTCTGTCTTTCTCCATATTCCACGCCATTTGAACACTGAGCATTTGATGTCTTCTGGAGTTTCTAATCTCCAGAAAGCCTGGAATCTATATTTCATGTATATACAGAAAAATAAACACTATGTTTGCCTTAACATGATCGTCATCTTTTAGAGCCACAGCGAAAACTGACTGTGTGTCTATAAAGTGCACAAACACCAATGTAACACGTGTTTCACTGACTCATTCTTGTGAATAAAGTAAGCTTCTCTACTGCAGCTCATGAAAATGACTTAGTAGGTACTCCCAAATTTCGAAAGCAAGCTTGCTTGAGATCATCAGATGAAAGATGTAGGCTGTGTGTCCAATAAGGAACTTAAAGGACTTGTGAGGCTTCTGGCTCACATAGAGTGAAGTTATCCATCCACACAGAGAAAACTTTAGGGCAGTGGCTCGGTCTACTTTGTATCTAGCTAAGCACCACCTAACATTGACCTATTTTTTCATGCTTATTAGAAAAAAAAGCATGATGTTGATATTCAGTGATTTCCCCTTGGTTTCCGAAGCTTGGTAGGAAAACAAAGCTGTCCTTAAAGATCTATTTCTCTGAGCTAAAGCAAGTCTCCAAGGGCTTTCGACTTTTTAATTTTGAGACTTTTCATTATGAGGAACATTGGCAAGGATTTAGGTTGATTTCCTCTACTTCTGAGGCAGGATTGGTGTATTTGTTTTGGGCATGTTTACTGTCATCTTGTAGGTCTGTGTGCTCCCCTCACAGCTGTTTCCTGTTTATTTTTTGGATTGAGTATCTTCTCTTGGTCTTTTCCTAACCCAATTCTGTTACCTCACTTCTAAAAGCACCCAAGAAGTTTAAAACTTCTGTTTTCGTAAGTTTTAAATTCCAATTCACATTTAGTTTATTTTTATTAATTCTATTTCTTTGTTTTTTATTTATCTAAAGGAAATTTGTGAATGGTTGTTAAAACATTTTCTAGTGGATACTTCATGTCCATTCTAGATGATTATAATTTACAATTCATCAGCTCATGTGTTAACACATCTCATTTATGTTCTAGTTTTGTGGTTGGGGGCATGATGTGTAATTTTCTGATGCATTCTGAACATTTTGTCTATTTTGGAAAGGGACTGTGTAGCCTTTTAAATCTCTGTTTAGTAAATAGTTGCTCTGATTTGGCTGAACATTTGCCCTGGTACTCTGAGATTTGGTTCCAAAAACAGCTTCTAAAATATTATTTAGGCCTTCTAGGACTATTAGCCATTGACATCACCATTATGATTCTCTGTTAGTGCAACCTCAAAATACAGACAGTGTTTTGAGAAACTGGGGATCCAAAGTCTCTCAGTAGGAGGTAGGGATCTCAGCCCAGGAGTACTGTGAAACACTGTACTTGGACCTGTGATGAGATTTTTCTTGGCTATGTTACAAGAGTACTATAAAACACAGGACACTGGGATCTGTGATGGGATTCTTCTTGGCTATGATACTGGCCTACTTGTATCTCTACCTGGCTCACGGACACACAGACTTTGAATGGATGTAGAACAGTACCATTATTTGTTAGTGGGACATCTGTCTATCTGCCTTACTGGTGGTGTCTATCCTATTGCTCATTTGAAAGGACTATTGGTCTTTCTGTGGGGAGTTTTATTAAACAGATATGTGTGTGTGTGTGTGTGTGTGTGTGTGTGTGTGTGTGTATGTGTGCACATGTGCACTCTCTCTGTAATAAGGTGAGGCATGTATAAGATTTTCTTGTGTATTTTTCTTGTCATGGTATCTTTAATTACTTCAAATTTTTACTTTGACTGCTCGGGTCTTATTTCCATAGTTCATATTATGCTTAAAGAGGAGGGGGCTCAGGCCCTTTTGCCCACATCTCCAGTTGTTATAATCCAGAGAACATACAAAACAGAATAGAATTCAGGGCCAAATAAGTTCAGCTTGGAATCATGGCTCAGTTACTACTGTGTGTTACTCCATGTGGGAGATTTATTGAGTTTCTTAGGGTCTAATTTTTCTCATTTGAGAAATGGGCTGAGTCGTTGACTTTCATGCTCTTTTATTGAACTCAGTGTCCTCTACTGAGATCTTACTTTCAGGTGGGCACTGCTACAGTGCTGGGAATGCAGTGGAAGCCAATCTGGAACCTTCCTACTCCCAATCATCTCTGTCCACCAGCAGGTATTTCCTGTGAACACAGCAGCTGAGCAGGGCAATAAATCAGGAGACACACAGCCATCACACTCTGAAAATCCAGAAAGAAAGCACAACCAAGAAACAGAACACACATTCAACAAAAACAACCCCCAAAGCAGCATTTAGGTTTACAATTGTCCCAAACCCAGGTGTTTAGACACCTTCATTAAGAATGCAATAACAGCCAGAGCAATATGTCTCCACTGGAGCACAGCTACCTTGCCATAGTTGGTCTTGAATATTCTAACATAGTTGAAGAACACACACACAAAGACTTTAAGACCAACTATACAAAGATGATAGAGGTCCTTAAAGAGAAAATGGATAAATCCCATAAAGAAATTTAGGAAACCACAAACAATTGGTGAAAGTGAATAAATCCAGTAAGAAATGCAAACAAATAGTTGAAGAAAACAAATAAAATTATTTAAGACTTGAAAATGGAAATAAAAACAATAAAGAAAACACAAACCAAGAAAATGAAACCTTTAGGAATTCAAATAGAAACTATAGAGGCAAATTTTGCCAACAGAATAAAAAAATACAAGAGAGAATATCAAGCACTGAAGATATGAAAGAAGAAATGGATTGGTCAAATAAAATGTGAAATTAAAAAAAAAAATCCTGACACAAAACATCCAGGAATTTTGGGAAACTATGAACAGATTAAACCTATGAATAGTAGGAATGGAGGAAGGAGAAGAATGCCAGTCAAAGGCAGAGGAAATATTTTCAACAAAGCCATAGAAAATAATTTTCTTAACTTAACGATGGCTATAAAGGTACAAAAAGTATATAAGACACCAAATAGATTGGACCAGAAAAAGGATCTTTGCCATATAAATTCTTAATATCTATTTTCTAAACACTAGGACAGTCAAGTTGGTGAAAGAAACACTGCTACAGTTTAAAATCACATATTGAGCCTCACACATTGATAGTGCTAGTCTTCAATTTCTTACCTTCAACAATGGACAAATCATTAAGACAAAAAGGACCAGCAGCCTCAATTAATCTGGACACCCAAGATCTCTCAAACACTGGACCACCAAACAGACAGCATAAACCAGCTTATAGGAAGCCCCCGACACACATACAGTAGAGGACTTCCAGGTCTGTGTTCATTCAGAGATGATGCACCTAACCCTCGAGAGACTGTGGAAACCCCAGGGAGTTTAGAGGTCAGGTAGGGTGGGGGGTGGGGGTATCCACATGGAGACAGGGGGTGGGGAGGAGGTGTGGGATGTGGAGCAGTCAGAGGGTGGATGGGAGAAGAAGGGTAGGGAATGGAAATGGAGTGTAAAAAATAAATTAATTTAACAATAATGAAACAGGGAAATTATAGCTAACAGATGTTATAAACCAAATAGACCTAATGAATATTTACAGAACATTTCACCCAAAACAACAACAACAAAAATAGTTGCCTTCTCAACACTGCATGGAACTTTCCCTATAATTAGCCACATAGGTAGATACAAAGCAAATCTCAACATACACAAGAAAACTAAAACAACAGAAAGCTTATGAACACATAGAAATGAAACAAATCTCTACTCAGTGAAGAAAAAAAAGCCAATATAGTAAAACAGAAAGAGATTTAAAACTTTCTAGAATTCATAGTACACAGCATGCCCAATCTTAAGGGACACAATGTGTGCTAAGAGGAAATTATCTGAGGACCCAGCAATACCACTCCTGGGCATATACTCAGAAGATGCTCCAACATGTAATAAGGACACATGCTCTACTATGTTCACAGCAGCCTTATTTATAATAACCAGAATCTGCAAAGAACCCAGATGTCCCTCAACACAAGAATGAAAACAAAAAATGTGGTACATTTACACAATGGAGTACTACTCAGCTATTAAAAACAATGCATTTATGAAATTTTTAGGCAAATGGATGGAAACAGAAAGTATCATCCTGAGTGAGATAACCCAATCACAAAAGAACACACATGGTATGTACTCACTGATAAGTGGATATTAGCCCAGAAGCTCAGAATATCTAAGATACAATTCACAGACCACATGAAGCTCAAGAAGAAGGAAGAGCAAAGTGTGGATACTTCAGTCCTTCTTAGAAGTGGGAACAAAATACCTGTGGAAGGAATTACAGAGACAAAGTGTGGAGCAGAAACTGAAGGAATGACTATCCAAAGACTGCCCCACCTGGGGATCCACCCCATATAGTCACCAAACCCAGACACTATTGTGGATACCAACAAATGCTTGCTGACAGAAGCCTGATATAGCTGTCTCCTGAGAGGCTCTGCCAGTGCTTGACAAATACAGAGGTGGATGCTCTCAGTCAACCATTGGACTGAGCACAGGGTCCTCAATTGAAGAGCTAGAGAAAAGACCCAAGGAGCTGAAGAGTTTACAGCCTCTTAGGAGGAACAACAATATGAACTAACTAGTACCCTCAGAGCTCCCGGAGACTAAACTACCAACCAAAGAGTACACATGGAGTAACCCATGGCTCTAGCCACATAATGTAGTAGAGGATAGAATTGTCTGGCATCAATGGTAGGAGAGGCCCTTGGTCCTGTGTAAGATAGATGCCCCAGTGTAGGGGAATGTCATGATAGAGAAGTGGGAGTGGGTGGGTTGGTGAGCAGAGGGAGGGTGGATGGGATAGTGTGTTTTCAGAGGGGAAACAAGAAAAGGGGATAACATTTGAAATGTAAATAAAGAAAATATCTAATAAAAAAAGAGAAAAGTTCATAGCACTAAGAGAAATCTCATACTAGGACCTTAACATCACTAAAGCTCTGAAATAAAATGAAGTAAGCATAGCCAAAAGGAATAGAAAGAAATAACCAAACTGGAGGCTGAAAATCAATAAAATAGCAAGAAAGAGAACAATACAAGGAATCTGTGAAACAAAGAGTTGGTTCTTTGAGAAAATCAACAGGATAGACAAACACTTATACAAACTAACTAAAAGACACACAGAGATTATTCAAATTAATAAAATCTCAAACAAAAAGGAGGACATAGTAATACACGGCAAGAAAATCTGTAAAATCATAAGGACATACATTAAAAGCCTATATCCACAAAATTGACATATATAGAAATGGATACTTTTCTAAATAGGTACTACTTCCCAAAGACTAATCAAGATTAGATAAACAATTTAAGTAGATTTGTAACTCTTAATAAAAAAAAAAGCACTGATTAAAAGTCTCCCAATCAAAAAGTGCTCAGGGCCAGATTGTTTTAGCACAGAATTTTACGAGACTTTCAAAGAAGAGTTAATGCCAATACTCTTCAAGTTATTCCACAAAATAGAAACAGAAGAAACACAGACCAATTCATTTTATGAAGTGATGATTACTCTGACACCCTAACCACATAAAGACTTGACACAGAAAGAAAATTACAGAGCAATTTCCTTCTGAACATACTTACAATAAAACCCAACAAAATACTTGGAAATGGAATCCAAGATCACATCAAAAAGATTATCCATAATGATCAAATAGGTTTCATCCCAGAGATGCACAAATGGCTCAACATATGAAAATCTATCAATGCAATCCACCATATAAATAAACTAAAAGGATAAAAAAAAAATGACCATCTCATAGATGCAGAAAAAGCCTTTGACAACATACAATACCCCTTCTTGATAAAAATACTGGAGAGATTAGGAATAAAAAAAGATATAACTAAATATAATAAAGGCAATTTACAGCAAGTCTATAGCCAAAAATCAAGATAAATTAAGAGAAACCCAAAGCAATTCCACTAAAATCAGGAACAAGACAAGGCTGTCCACTCTCTCAGTATCTACACAATATAGTAAATTGAGTAGTACATAAGGCTGTAAGACAATTAAAGGAGATCAAGGGGATAGAAATTCAAAATGAAGAAACCAATGAGTCACTATTTATAGATTCATCATATTATATCATATTATATATATATAATATGGGTACAATATTATATATAAACTATCACAAAATTGTACCCAGCAACTCCTATAGCTGACAAACACCTTGAGAGAAATGGCAGGATGCAAGATTTTAAAAAAAAAAGTAGTCCTCCTGCACACAAAGGACAAATGATCTGAGAAAGAAGTCATGGAAACAACATCCATCACAATAACTACAAAAAATATAAAATGTCTTGGAGGTGATTCTAATGAAGCAAGAGAAAGAATTGTATGACAAGAACTTTAACCCCTGAAGAAAGAAATTGAAAAATATATCAGAAGATAGAAAGGTCTCTTATGCTCATAGAGCCATAGGATTAACATATTAAAAATGGACATCCTACCAAAAGTGATCTATATTCAATGCATCAAAAATTCCAACATAATTTTTCATAGGTAGATCTTAAAAGGACAATTTCAGCTTCTTATAAGACAAACAACCAACCAACCTCAGGATTCTTAAAACACTGCTGAATGGTAAATAAATAAATAAATAAATAAATAAAAATTTAAAAAAGGAGGTATTACCATTCCCAATCTCAAATTGTACTATAGAGCTAGAGTAATAAGAACAGTATGGCATCAGCACAAAAACAGAAATAATGATCAAATAGAATATACATGAACCCACACAATTGTGGAGCCTGACTTTTTTTTTTTTTTTTATAAAGAAGCCAGAAATAAACACTTGGAAAAAAAGGCTTCATCTTCAACAGTGGTGCTGAGTAAATTGGATATCTGTTTGTAGAAGAATATAAATTGACACATTTTATCACCCTGGACAAAATTCAAGTCTAAGTGAATCAAAGACTTTAACTAAACTAGATAAGATACATTGAACCTTTTTAGAAGAGAAGGTGGGCAATAGCCTTGAACTCTTTTGTGCAGGAATGACTTTCTGAACAGAAGAACACCAATAGTTTAGGGACTAAGATCAACACTTAATAAATAGTACTTCATGAAACTGAAATGCTTCTATAAGACAATGACATTGTCAATTGGACAGAAAGTTACATAATAGGAAAAGACTTTTACCAACACCACATTCAATAAAGATCTACTATCCAAAATACAAAAGAACTCAAGAAACTAGATATTAATAAGAATCAGTAATTAAATTAAAATGAGGTTTATTACTAAACAGAGAGTTCTCAACAGTTGAATCTTAAATGGCAGAGAAACACTTTTAAAAGTGTTCAATATTCTTAGCCATCCAGGAAATTCAAATCAAAACTACTTTGAGGTTCTATCTTACATCTGTCTGAATGGCCAAGTTCATAAATACATATGTCAGCTCATGCTGGTGAGGATGTGGAGGAAGGAGAACAATCTTCCATTGCTGGTGGAAGTACAAAGTTGTATGGTCACTATGAAAATCAATATAACGGTTCCTCAGAAAGACATGGCTATACTATTCTTGGGCATATACTCAAAAGATGCTCCATCCTACCAGAAGAACACTTGACCAGCCACGTTCATTGCAGTTTATTCATAATATCCAGAAATTGGAAAGAACCTTGCTGTCCTTCAACAGAAGAATGAATAAATAAAATGTACATTTATACAAGGGGGAATTAGCAAAAAAGAAGACATCATGAAAGCTGCAGGAAAATGATGGAACTAGAAAAATAAAATTATCCTGAGTGAGGTAACCCAGATTTAGAAAGACAAAAATGGTATGTATTCATTTATAAGTTGATATTAACCATTAAGTAAATGATAACCAAGTTATAATCTATAGGCAAAGAGAGAAGTTAGGTAAAAAGGAGGGCTCTAGGGGTGATGCATGGATCTCCTTGGGAAGGGGAAATAGAATGGATTTTACAAGTGGGCTATGAGTGGGTAGGGATGGGAGCAGGAGAGATCAGGTAAGATCAGGATGAGATGGAGGGAGAGAGTTTGGGAAAAGACAGCTGGAATTGAGAGGCACTTGTGGGGTGGTGTGAATACTTCACAGTGGAATTCAGTGGGAAATTCCTGGAATCCATGAGGGTGATCCTAATGAGGACTCAGTAGTAATGGGTATACGGAGTCTCAATTGACTATCTTTTGTAGCCAGGCCAGGCTTCCAGCAGAAGAGCTGGGTTGCATTCAGTTGAGACTATGGGGTCCCACAGAAAGTCCCAAACAGTCTAGGCTGAAGCGAAGACAGAGGGTTGCTCTCTGAAAACTAATACTGGGATCCCACTGCTAAAGACAATGTCCACACATGTCGTTGAACATGGAAAAGTCAAGAAGGTGCTTTCATGAAACCTTCACCCCATGTTCCAGTCTCCTTGGTACAGGAAGGTACTCCACATGCTACCAAAAGAGAAACACAGACACCAACTCATCCATAAAACCTTTGACCTACAATCTCGATTCACTGCAAAATTCCTGGCACAGACTGCATGAGAGTATCCAGACAATGCTTGATTTGACTTCAGACCCACTCACTGAGAAGGAACCAACACCAGACACTGCTTGCATAACCAAGAACCAGAGACTAGCTATTTCAGAGACCTACAACAGAACTAAAGTCATATGACTGGTCTAAAAAAATATTCTGTTATACTCATAGATCAGTACATTACCCAGCCATCATTACAGAGGCTTCTTCTAGCAACAAGGGAACAGATGCAGAGATTCACAGTCAGACAATGGAAAAGAGAGTCTAAATTGGAGGTCTCATTAAATCTCTTCCCTCAGAGCCTAGAGAATCCTGTGGAAGATGAGGTGGAAAGATTGTATGTGTCAAAGGGACATCAGGAGAACATAGCTCTCTGAATCAAATAAGCATGTCATGTATGAGGTCACAGAATCTGAAACAGTAAGTACAGGCTATTCATGCATATACACCAGGAGTTCTGAATATATATTATTAGCTTAAAGTTTTTATGGGGCTTCTGACTGTGATAACAAGTGGGTATGTGACTCTATGGCCTACTCTTGGGACTCTTTTCCTCATGTTGGGTGGCTGCGTCTGACTTCAAAACGAAAGTTTTGGCTTCATGTTATTACTTTGTCATGTTTGGCTGTTATCTCTTAGGAGCCTGTTTTTTTTTTTTCTAACGAGAAACAAAAAAGTAGTGGGTTGATTCTAATAAAAATATTACAATTAAAATAAAAAAAATCTGAGAATTCACTAAGGCTATTGGTGTGTCCTCTGGGTTGGTTGATTTGCACATGAAAGACATATCCCTTACTGGCAAATATTTCTACTTTTTAGCAGGCATGTACTGACCCAGGCAGGCTTGTCCTTTTCCTCCTGAGAAAGTAAGACTCAGATGAAAACAAAATATCAAAATGCAGAAAAGAAAAGACTTGTTCAGGGGAGTAGTAAACATTTACTAAGGAATCCAGGGACAATTAATATTGCTTTATTTTCATGGCATTTCTTAAGGTAGGACTTGTGATTCAGTTTTACAGCTGAAGGAATTGAGGTTGAGGATTGTGAGAATAGACTCGTTTGGGATAAGTCCCTGTCTGTATTACTGCACTTGCTTGGTGGTACAGTGCCGCGGGTCAGCCAATCTGGGCCTCCCTCAACCTGTGGGAGAAATGGGTTCCTAGTCAGGTCGGTAAGGCATAGGCAAAGAAATGATGGCAGAGATGACACATGGAAGTGCAGGATCTGAATGTATTTCTTTAAAATGGCATCAGACTTTTACAGTCATTGCAAAGGAGAAATGAGAAATCTGGCAGCTCAGCAGTTGAGGTACATCTGAGGCCACCTGAAACACACTGGGTCTAAAGCAGCCACCTCTTCTGGACAGGTGCTGCATTCCCCTACCCCAGGCCCAAGTGATCTGGGCCCAGGGGCTGTGGACTGCATGAGGGTCGAAGTTTGAATCTGAATGAATGAATCTATATCTAAGTCCTCGTCCATCTAAGTTCTTGCACAAAGTGAAAGCCAGGCTTAAATAGTATACAGAAAACAGGGCAAATGACAAAAGTCACGTAGGCAGGTGACAGTCACATCAAGGTCAGTAAGATCAGGTATCCAGGTGTGAAGTGAAAGAGCAGTGGTGCCCTCCCTGCTGGGGCTATTTTGGTATTCCCATGCAAATTCTCTGGGTCTGCTGGAGGCAAGCACCAGGAAGTTCCAATCTAGCAGTTCCTGCCCTTCGACTACTCTCTGGTACATAAAACAGTTCTGTCTTCTGTGGGACTGCCATGAGAATTCTAACTATGTCAACAGTAAGCAATGGTGCCTGACCTCTGTTGCTAACTCTGAGGACATCCTATCTGATAAGGCAACTTTCTTGTGAGAAGTTCCAAGCTAACGACAGTTTGGTAATAAATTAGGATATATTGGAACATTGTGCTGGCCAGGGAACAACGCCCAATCTAAAGTTTTAGCCATTTACGAATCATTTCTTGGGGTACATATATTCCTGAATAACAAGGCATGTTGATGATTGGAAAGACTAATTTGAGTTAGGAGATGCCAATGACTAACTGAATACCCAGGAGGCGCAAACTCCCTTTGAAGTCCTAATGCCTCTTGTCCTTGATCAGGGTTTTACCCCTGATATTGCAAACTTTACTGGAGTAGATGGGTGGACATGGCAGTACAGAGGAACATAAATGATATATAAGGTTTCTTTTTGGATGTGCTATCTGTAATGTCCCAGTGAGGAATGATGTGAAAGGTTTGGCATGTCTTGGGTGGAAAGCAGTGATGACAGGCACTTCCTGCAGGCAAGCTAGGCCTTAAAGGGAATGGTGATACAGTGGCATGACTCAGCATCCCTCATATCTCCATGCTGGCCTTCTTGCACCAGTGTGGCTGGGGAACACTGTGTGACTTCAGTGCCAAGGATTCAAAAACAATTCCATGGTAGAATTGTTTGCTTTTCTTATGTATTCTATCCTACCATCTGCTATTAGCGATACTTTGGCTTCTTCCTTCCAATTTATATCCCATTTATCTATCCTAGTTATCATATTGCTCTAGCTAGGACTTCAAGTACTATATTGAAGAGATAGAGAACAGCCTTATTTTGTCACAGATTTCAGTGGGATTGCTTTGAGCATCATTTAATTTGATGTTGGCTATGGGCTTGCTGTAAGTTACCTTCATTATGCTTAGGTATGTCTCTTTTATCCCTAATATCTCCAGTACTTTTATCATGAAGGGCTGTTGGATTTTGTCAAAGGTTTTTTTTCTACATCGAATGAGATGATCATGTGCTTTTTTTAAATTCAGTTTGTTTATGTACTGGATACATTGATTTTCAGATGTTGAACCATCCCTGCATCTCTGAGATGAGGTCTACCTGATTAAGTGGATGCTTTTTGATGTGTTTAGATTCAGTTTGCAAGTATTTTATTTATTGAGAATTTTTGCTCCTATGTTCATGAGAGAAAGTAGTCTGCATTTCTCTTTCTTCATGGAATCTTTGTGTTGGTTGTCAGGGTGACTATGACCTCATACAATAAATTCAGCAAATGATCTTTCTGTTTCTATTTGTGGAATAACTTGAGGAGTGTTGTTAATTCTTCTGCGAAAGCCTGTTAGAATTCTGCACTAAAACAATCTGGCTCTGGGTTTTTATTGGTTGAGAGACTTTAAATGACTGCTTCTATTTCCTTAGGGGTTATAGGTTTATTTCAATTGTTTACCTGTTATTAATTTAACTTTGGTAAATGGTATCTATTGAGAAAACTATCCACTTCCTCTAGATTGTTCAATTTTATGAAGTACAGGTACTTAAAATATGACCTAATGATTCTTTTGATTTCCCCGAGTATCTGTTTTTAAATCCCCATTTTTATTTCTAATTTTATTAATTTGAATATTCTATCTTTGCTTTACATTACAATGGATAAGGATGTGTCTATCTTGATGATTTTTCCAAAGAACAGCTCTCAGTTTCATTGACTCTTTGTATTGTTCTTTTTTACTTCTACTTTATTAATTTTAGCCCCTTCAAAGACCCTTAGTAATGGAGGACATGAGGTCTGAGGCCTCAAGTAGAGGGATTGGGACACTAAGTCAGCTACAAAACTTTTGATCTACAATTTGTTCTGCTGGAAGAGTGTTTGCTGGGACTAGCAGCAAAGAAACCAGAGAGACTTCACTTAACAATTGATGGGAGCAGATGCAGAGAACCATGGTTAAATATTAGGTGGAGCTTATGGAGTTCTATGGAGGAATGGGAGGAAGGTTTGAAGGAATGAGACACACCATGAGAACACAAACCACAGAATCAACTGACTGGGACTCAAGGGAACTTGCAAAGGTCAGGGAACCTGCAGGGTGTCAGCTAGGTCCTTTACATATATGTTATGGCTGATTAGCTTGTTTTTCTTGCAGAAATCCTAACTGTGGGAGTGGACTCTGTCCTTGACTCTTTTGCCTCTTGTGGGACACTTTTCCTCCTCCTGGGTTTCTTTGTCCATCCTTGATGTGATGTTATGTGTTAGAGTTTATTGCAGCTTGCTTTGCCGTATTTGATTGATGTCACTGGGAAGCCTGCTCCTCTCTCAGGGGAGGCAGAGGAGGAGTGGATCTGGGAGAAAGGGGAGGTTGAGGAGATATACTGGGAGGAGGGTAGAGAGGGGAAACTGTGGTCAGGAAGGAATATATGACAGAAGACAAAAAATCCAGAATGTTTGAGGATTCAGAACTGTGGAGAAGAGCTGCAGTGAATGAAATAAAGGAGATATTAATTTCACCTGCTGGCAAACTTCCTAGGACATCAGAGTATAACTTCAAGAGAATCTGTTGAGTGTAGAGATTTCTGTTATTTATTATTTATTATTATGTATTTCTCTTTTTCTAATTTTCTGCAACTCTAGTAATTAAGCTGGTGCTTGTATATTGGTGTTTATTATGCTCTAAGTGCTTTTACTGTTTCTTAAAGTAGATTTGGCATTCTTCAGGAGAGTGACTGTGCCTACATACTCAAACATCTAGAATGTTCTGAAGATATTAATTCCCAATGCGTAGTAAAGGGTTACGAATCTGTTGCTTGAAGGGAACTCAGAACTTTTAAATTTAGTATCATAGTCCCTGTGCTGAAGAAGTTGGGAAGATGAGGAGCTCATCCAAGTTCAAAGGCAGGTCAGGGGAGCCATCACAGTCCAGGCTAACAGTTGAATATTCATCCAGTTCTTGCTTAATCGTTTTTATGAGCTTGCTGAGCTTAAAAAGAAAAACTAAATTCATTTAAATATTTTACAAATTCTAATGGCACATAATTATATAAAATTTCTTAGATGTTTTAATTTTTAACAAGGCCTTCATTTTGTCATTTGTCATTGATGCTGGTGACAGGAAGAGAATATGTATTAAAATGTCAACTATACTAGGATGGTGACATTTTATCTAAGTACATAATTAAATTGCATTTTAGAGCCGATAATTCATATTTCAAAGGAGGTGATTGTATTTTAGAATCCTTTTTTGGGGTTGTCTCCAGTTGGTATTCTATAACTCTGTACTAACCATCTCTGTGTATGATCCCAGAGCGGCCAAAAGAAACAAAAAGATGTGGCAATACAGGAAGACTATGTGAAATTAAAGGTGTCTAAGTGGTTCTTCAAGGTATAGAGGAGAATGAACATTTTGTGCCTCATTTGTCCCTGATGCCAAAAACAAACTGATCATCTTCATTACAGTGATGGGAAATATGACCCAGTATGGAACAATTGAGAATCTTTACTTACTAGAAAGCAACAGCATTCACAGAGCTGCCAGTGATGATAATGCAAGCGAAGACACCCAGCAGTGTTTGGTACCTGTGTTTTGATTGATGATGTATGAAGTTTTCAAATTTCCAATCTTCCCACTGGAAAAATGCATAATTGTAATGGTTGAAAATGTATACATTATGATTATGCTTTACAGTTACCTAAGCATGATCGTACAGGACAGAGATATTAGTAGGGATGAAATGTACTTCTATAGAGTTTTATAAAATTTAAATTCCTATACACATACACAGATAGACATGCAAATGCACAAATAACAATGGCTTTTCAGGGATTTTGTCTTTCCTAGAGAATTTTATCATGGATAAAAAGCTTGCAACTCCTTTCAACCAATGCAGATTTACATTATGCTAATATTCCTGCCTGATGTGCTTTGGAGAGCTGCTACTTAGTATAAAATGACCTTAGCTTAAAGTTTAGAATGGGTAGTGCTCTCACAGCGATCAAGTCTCCCTGATACTGGCATTGCAAAGACAGAGTGCACTTTTTTCATGTCAAAATATGTCAATAGCCCTCACACTGAGTAGGAAAGAAAATAACAATTTTCTGAAAAGTTCAGAGTATCAAAAAAGCTACTGGTTAAGCAGAAATGCGTGAAACACAACAGCAACAAAGGATGGTAATGTCCTAAGTACTAAGAAAGAACAAGTTTACAAATATTGCAACTGTCTGTCTTTCCTGCCCGTGAAAGGTTCATCACATCATCTGAGAGGAACATCAGTCAAGAAAGAAAAAGGAAACAGTATTGGCGTCCAACATTCAGCAGCCTCCAGAGCGTTCCTCACATTTTTCAACCATCTCTGTTAGGAGTTGACTTGTAACAGATGAAATAAAACAAAAGCAACATCACCTCGTAGGGGAATATAAAAAATACTGTTAATTTCACGAAGTATTTGAAAGTAATTCTGTTTTCATAAATAACTAAAATGGTGTTTTTAAAGTTTTAATTATGCTGGCTGTGGAAAAAAATACTCAAAGTTACATAAACATTGTTATTTAGCATGTTTGGAAACCTGAACCACATTTTCAATTGCTGGTGGTATGCTTTGTTCTTGGTAGGAATATTTTTGTTTTGTAAAATATTTCTCTTTTAATCCTGATTATAAATCCTGGCTATTGACTCCCGTAGTAGTGAAATTGATCTCGAAGAAAGTCATGGTCTTCCTCAAGAGAATCAAGATTCTTTGTGGCAGTTGATACATTATTTTCCAACAATGCCTGAGCTGCATCAACATCATATTCAAGCATCACATTAGCCCACAACCATAGGAACACTTTATCAGTAGGAGCAACTGAAGCTTTGCAGTCCAAGTTATCTGCAGTAAGATTCTGGTCTTCGTGGAATTGGTGGACTCTCTTTCCTTTTGCACGTATTTCAGAATTTCTAAAGTCTGTTTAATTTCAGGAATCTATTTTGTTTTGTGTTTTTGTTTTTTTCAAGACAAGGTTTCTCTGTGTAGCCTTGGCTGGCCTTGAACTCAGAAATCTGCCTACCTCTGCCTCCCAAGTGCTGGGATTAAAGGCATGCGCCACCACTGCCGGCAGAAGATGATGGAGATTTTTATTTGTTTGTTTGTTTGTTTGTTTGTTTGAGACAGGGTTTCTCTGTGTAGCCCTAGCTGTACTGGAACTAACTCTGTAGACCAGGCTGGCCTCGAACTCAGAAATCCGCCTGTCTCTCATGCCTTTAATTTCAGGAATCTGACCTTTCAGCCCCTCCCCCATCTTTTTGAGCAAAGTTGTTTCATAAACTTATACTTTTAATATTGTTAATCTGGCTTCTTTAATGCCATATCTGCTTTCTCATTTCCAGGATGCTTCATGAAAGAATCTACACCTTCCACAAACACTGCTTCGGAAGTCTCTGGGTGGAGCCTCCAGCAACAGGTTCTAAGTAACATCCCTTCTTAGCCTTGGCCATCTTGAGAAAGCTGCCAGTTCTTTTCTATGAGAGACAGAAAGGGAATAGATCTGAATGGATGGGTAGTGGGTAGAAACTGGGAAGGATGACTAGAGGATGGGGAAACTAACCAGGGTATATTTTATGAGAAAAAAAGTATATTAGATAAAAGGAAAAGAAGTGAAAAAAACTTGTTTCACTGATTATTTGTATTTTTTTTTGTTTGTTTGTGTGTTTTTATTTTATTGACTTCAGCCCTGTGCTTAATTATTATTTTTTTTGTAGTAGTTCTTTTGGGTATGACTTCTTTTTATGTTTCTTTTATTGATATTCAGCTTTAACCCATGGTGATCAGAGAGGACAGAAGGTATGTCCTTTTGAATTTGGGTGAAATGTTCAGTTAATATCTGTTAGGTTTGTTTGATTTATGACATCAGCTAGTTCCAGTATTTGTCTGTTTGTTAAGTTTTTGTCTGGATGACCTGCCTATTGGCAAGAGTTGGGGGTTGAAGACTCCTACTATCAGTGTATGAGTATCAATATGTGATTTTAGCTGTAGTTGTGTTTCTCTTAACTTGGGTGCTTGTGTTTGGTGTAATTCTTAACAGATGTTGGGTTTTTGTCTTTGTAAGTATGTAGTATCCTTTCATATGTCTTCTGATTAATCCTGCTGTTAATTCTATTTTTAAGCCTATACTAGCTTCTTTCTTAGGTACATTTGCTTAGGAAAATCTTGTCCCATATTTTTAACTTAATGTCTATCATTGATATTAAGGTGTGTTTCTTGGATGTACTCAGAATGATTTATCCTGATTTTACTTTCCTTTTTAAAATCTGAGTCTTTTTATTCATGAATTGAGACCATTGATGTTGAGACATCAGAGAGAAGCAGCTGTTGATTCTTGTTATTTGTTGTTTTGGTGTGTGTGTTTCCCCTCTTGAATTATATATTCCTTGTGTTTTCTTGGTGTGTTTAATTTCCTTAGGTTGGAGTTTTCCTCCTAGCACCTTCTGTTAGGGTGGGTTTATAAATAGATATTGCTTAAATTTGGTTTTATCATGGAATGTCTTATTTTCTCCATTTATTGCAGTTGAAAATTTTGCTAGGTATAGTAGTCTGGGCTGACACCAGAGGTTTCTGAGAGCCTGCAGCAATCTTTCTTAGATTTCTAGCTTTCAGAATCTCCATTGAGAAGTAAAGCATAATTCTAATAGATCTGCCTTTATATATCCTTTTCTCTTTTTCATTTTCAACTTTTAATGTTCTTCCTTTGTTCTGTACATTTAATGTTTTGATTATTATATTGAAAAGGGGCTTCCTTTTCTGTTCCAGTCTATTTAGTGATCTGTATGCTTCTTGTACTTTGATATGCATCTATTTCTTTAGGTTAAGAATTTTCTCTTCTATAATTTTATTGTAAGTATTTTCAGGGCCTTTGACTGGGTGTTTTCTCCTTTCTCTACTTTTATTACATTTAAATTTTTCCTTTAATAGTCAAGTTTCCTAGATGTTTTGTGGTCATGATTTTTATTATTTTTTCTTTCATCAACGTATCCATTTCTTTTATTGTGTCTTCAATGCCTAAGAGTCTCTTTTTTCATCTCTTGTACTATGTTTGGGAGGCTTGCTTCTGAGGTTTCTGTTGAGTTTCTAAATTTTTCATATCCACATTTTCCTCAGTTAGTGTTTTCTTTATTGATTTTATTTCCATCTTCAGGTACTGAACTCTTTTATTAATTTCCTTTCATGTTTATATTTACAGATTTATTTAAGAGATTATCCATTTCATTGTTAAAGACCTCTTATATCTATAAAGGCTATTTTAAAGACTTTTTCTTGTGTTTCAGCTGTGTTGCAATTCTCTGCGCCTGTTGTGGTATGGTTGCTGGATTCTAGCATATACATACAGTCCTTGCTGTTATTGACTGTAGTTTTACACTGGCATCTAGACATTTGGGTTTGGGAAATTGTAATTCCAGGTGTTGATATATGGTCTTGTCTGTTGGCTGGCTGTTTTGTTCTTTGTTTTTGGTGCCTTCTTTGGTTCTTAGGAATATTTGTTCCCTATGTTTTGCCTGGTGTGGAATTCTTCTGGGATCCTGCTAAGTGTGACCACTGAGGGCTCCGGGTAAAATGTGTTTCTATGTGTTGATGACTGAAACTTGTAATGTGGCTGATGGGTGTGTGTATGCGTGGAGAAAGTTCATAGGAGTGACGAATGCAAAGTGTTCCACCAGAATTTGCTTAGTCCCCTGGGAATGAGGTAGAGAGTGCGAAAAGGCCACAGCAGGAAATCTGATACAGAACAGCAGATGAGGCTGGGGAATAGATATGGAGGAAAGGAGTGAGAGTGATCTGTGTGCCCTGCTGGTCTACATTGGCAGGCATGGCTAGTGCATTTCCAGAAATGCCTGCTGGAGTTGGGAACTGGGAAAACAGCATGGACAGGGAGGAAGATTGGAGATGCTGTGTGGTCTGCCTGAGACAGGTAAGAGGGGAGGTAGAGGCCAGAACAGGAGGTCTGCTACACAGTTGGCATGAGACTGAGTCAGATTTTAAGGAGTGAAATTGGATTTTAAGGAGAGGAGGGAGAAGTGACGATACACAGTTAGGCTGGATTCTTTGGCCAGACTGGCCTGAAGGTTCCCAGCAAATGCCCATTGGAATTGGAGGCTAGGATAAAACTTCGAGCAGGGGCAGGGAGTTTGGAGAGGAAGGTCTGTGTGATATATGGGAGGGAGGTGGGTGATGAGGTTGGGGCTGCAGCCTGTGCTCATTTACAAACCTGGGAATCAGACTGAGAGAATGGATTTGGAAGAGGGCAAGAGCAAGTAAAGATCTGCTTTCCTGGTAAGAATGAACTATTTCAGTTTCTTAAATGGAACTTGTGATGTATCTAAATGTGTCCAGAAGGAATATCTTTTCCTTCTGGATCTCTTGCCCTTCTGATTTTTAGTGGCTAATATGGAATACTTTGGTTTCTCCATCTATGGTGATTGAGAGTTTTGCTGGGTATAGTAGCCTGGGCTGGCATTTGTGTTCTCTTAGGGTCTGTATGACATCTGTCCAGGATCTTCTAGTTTTCATAGTCTCTGGTGAGAAGTCTGGTTTAATTCTGATAGGATTGCCTTTATATGTTACTTGACCTTTTTCCCTTACTGCTTTTAGTATTCTTTCTTTGTTTTGTGCA
>NW_022196899.1:6407987-6415955 GCF_008632895.1 Mastomys coucha
TTGCCTTTCACCATCTCTTGCTTTTTGGTGTTAGATGTTCTTAGTGTCTCTGACTAGAGCTTGTCCTATCCCTGCCACCCTGCAAGTCCCCTGCGAATCGTGGGACCTGTGCCTCCCGGCTGGCTGCTCTGGTCTTAGAAACTCACCAGAGAGAGAATGGCGGCTCTCGCCCGAGTCTCTGGCTTAAGGCGTTCCCTGGAGGTAGGCCCTCCACTTGCAGGGAAGGGGCAGAGAAGGATGCTGATCCTCCTCTGTCACTCGGAAGCTGAGCGGATCCTGCCCCTGCTGCCCTGCGACTCCCCTGGGACTCATGGGGCCTGTGCCTCCAGGCTGGCTGCTCTGGTCTTAGAAACTCACCAGAGAGAAAATGGCCGACAAAGGAACGTTTAATACAAATGATATGTAAAATTAGTTAAGTATGAATCTCTCTCCATGACTTATCGTTTTTGACATTAATTTTGGTATTTTTTTCAGGTGTCTAAGCATATACACTGTTTTGCTTTCAGGTCATGGAAACATTTTGAGATGAGCAAACCATTAAATCTTGTTTGTACTAATATAAATCAATAGTGACAGATTGTTTACACACACATACACACATGTATCACACATGTATGTATGTATGTATGTATGTATGTATATTTTACTAGTGAGAGACTTACAGAAGCAGTAGCTCCTAAGCTAATAGACCAGGTAATGTAGGATAGTCAGTGGAAAGCAACAACCTTTGCTCAGGCTGTACATGTTGGCTAAAATGGAGCAAGCCCAATTGGAAGCTTTCTCCATTCAGCCTGTGCCTACTGAATATCAGAATTGCAGGGGGTGGATGGCACGGATAGAGTTTTATGATATGATAGGGATTTGTACACTGGCAAAATTCATCTAAGATGTGTTGGAGATGAAGCAGGGGTATGGCAGTAAATTGACTTTAGAAGTGAGGAAATATACAGAGTTTCTGGGTCATCAGCTGCCCAAGATTTAGTTGTTCAAAGAAAACAGAGAAATCCTTGACAGCTAAGAAACTCAGGATACAATGATGAAGTAAGAGATGCCTTCTCCCTTGGGGACATATAAATTATTTTTATAAATTTAGAAGAAGGAAGTTGGAGATAGGACAATATTATAAAGTCCTGTGTTCGGTGGTGTAGTTGAGTTGGCAATTGTGTCCTTGGTTTTGGCTTGAACATAAATGTACAGAACTAAAGCACAGATGAGAAGGAGCCTTGTAGTTTCTGCCTCAGGTTCTTAGTGTTCAGCATTGGTGGGATGTTTTGATATCATCACTCCTGGCTGTACTTGTTATACAGACAATTCAAGAACATCTTTTGGTTCCAGAGAATACATGAGGATGCTCTACTGAAAGGGAGTCTATTAGGGTACAGTAGATAGAAAGAGATAAGGAGATAGAAAATAAAGCAAAGAAATGGGTTTTTACTTAGGACTATAACCTGTATTGAACATTGGCAATTTATATCTAAGCTACAGTTAAGTCTTTACTACAGTCCAGGGAAACTGAGATCAGGTTTTCAAAACTAGAAATGTTTTCTTATTTATTGAATGGTCCAAATATGTGGTAGTATATAGATTTGTGGGTATTCCCCATTTTGTGACATTAGAAGACCATGTTTGGGTCTTTTGTTGTTGTTGTTGTCGTTCTTTGTTTTGTTTTTTGTTTTTTATTCCACCTTAGTACCTATTTGGATTTTACAATTAAGCTCCAAAGAAAGTTATTTTTTTCTTCATTCAAATTTGAAGTATTTATGTACCAGTAAGAGATATTGCTAAAATACAACAAGAGAAAAAGAGATTTGTTTTGGAATTTGGAGAGAGATGCTGATTTCAGAGCAGAGAAAAGATCGAAGACTTGTTTGGTAGAAGAAATAATTCCCTTGAATGACCACACCGAAGGCTAAATGAGGAGATAGATAGAAAGGCAGAAATGTTCAGAGGGTGAATTCTCTCTGCAGATGATCCCAGACAGCTTCCAGAGAAGGAAGCTCTTACACCTGGGAAGAACTACAAATGAGAAAATGTGGATGATCAGTGTTTTTCTGGACCTTGTACAAAAAGGGACTTATTGAAAACCATGCTCCCTTGAGGTATGCATCGCCCATGAACTTTGTCCTTTTGTAATCTGTCCCAGTGTCAAATGAGAACCTTTCTTCCTCACCATTTTGTGTCCCACAGAGCATTTGTGCTATCAGCATAGACACATGACCTTGCCAATCAGTAGTAATACTTTCTGTTGAAAGGAACACTGCCTTTGTTAGGGTTTCCATTGCTGAAAAGAGACACCATGACCAAGGCAACTCTTATAAAGGACAATATTTAATTGGGGCTGATTTACAGGTTCTTAGGTTCAGTCCGTTATCATCATGACAGGAAACATGGCACTGTCCAGGCAGGCATAATGCCGGAGAAAGTGAGAGTTATACAACTTGTTCAGAAGGCAAACAAGAGAAGACTGGTTCCAGGCAACTTTCTCAAAGCCCACCTCCACAGTGACACACTTCCTGCAACAAGGCCATACCCACTAACGGTACACTCCCTGGGCCAAGCATATTCAAACTACCATACTCATGAAGCTTTTAGAATTTGCAGTTTGTAGTCAGCAGCACATTTGGCCAATTAAATTGGGGTTGGTCATTTAAAAACATCAGTTCTTGCCTCATTTTTTCTCCCTTCCTTCCTGCTGTCTCTTCCTCTTCTTTCTTCCTTTCTTTATTTACTCTCGCCCCAGTTTTTTAAACAAAACAATCTAATATGCTTTATCTTTATCTTTAAACAATACCTTTTTGTGTCCCATTGTGTGCTGCGGTTGGCTAGTAGAGTTTCACACACTGTGCATTGGCCTCCTTGCCAGAAAAGAATATTACTATCTTAAATGTCCAACAAATATACCTCATTGTAAGAGTTATTCAATTCTAGGAGTGTGGCTTATCATGATGAAGACTGTATAAAGGCTGGCTGTCTACTGTAAATATATAGAAGCGAAGATGGAAGAGGCAAGATAGGGGAAAAAAACCTCACAAGCACAGAGATTGGATAGTGTGAAAATCAATAGCTGACTTACTTCCTCTTAAATCGACTTTCTAACTCAAAGTTCTGCAGACGCTAGCCACAAGTCCTCCAAAATACATTTAAACAGTCCTGCTGAACACTGGTTTATTTCATTCATGTATAGTCTGCTTCAGTCTTCCTGACGTCTGAATATTGATGCATATTTCATAAAAATTTTACAATTTTTATTAAATTTTGCTATTCATAGCTCTCAAACACTAATAAGAATGATGGAAGCCTGGTCTAATCCCGTTTGCCGTTTTCTTTAACTGACCACACTGAGTGCCAGAGCCATCATGTCCTCCGGCACCAAGCATGGAGTACTTACTGGGTAATTCTGCCTAACTCAGTGCAGCAGACTATGAGTGAAAAGCTCAAAACAGAGTTTCTAGAGAATCTTGTTAACATTGAAAATTTTGTTTGTTTGCTCTTTGGTCTTGTTTTTCATTATTGTCTATGGTTGTGGGTAAAATATTTAATATGACTACAGACTAGATTAAATTGAGGCTTATGTGTGAATCTAAGGGAACTTCCCATGGGAAGGGAATCAACATTTTTGGTCATCACACTATGGATTAATGCAATGAGAGCAGATCCAGACCATTGTATACAATGGAACTACTCACTTGGCACTCCTAGTCTGGCTGGTGATCAAATGAACACTCTTGCAGCCTGTCAACTGACAATGCACTTAGTCTTGTATCTCGTATGAACCATTTACGATTCTTATATATAAGTTGCATTTAGCAGTCTGCTTTTTCTAATCAATATTCTTAATCTGTTAAGTGTGCAGCATAAAAACAAAGTCTAGTTATTGCTTTCCAGTTGAAATATCTAGGGTTTTTGTCTTACTGGAAACTTGTCAAAACATCTGATGTAGATTTTTGAGGATATCACTTTTTAATCAGGAAGATATTTTTATCCTTGAAATTATTGAAAAAGCAAGTTAAAACAAGACTTGCAAAAACCTATTTTTGCTATTAGCAAAAGGTTTAGGCTTTTTCTAATAGTTAGGGAGGATTTTGTCTACCGGCCAGATGAAATCACAATCAGTTTGAGTATTTAGAGAGAACAAAAGCTTCATAGAAACTGAGAAATTACTCAGGAAGAGGAGACAGAGTAGCAGCCCCTCCCATATGACTGGCTGCCAGTTTTCATGTTTATTCTTACATTCTTTATACTTCCACAATCTAACACATTTATCTTTCCCAGAGGAGTTACTCTGGCATGCATAGCACATTAATATGCACATTTAAATGAGGAGTCAGGTTCCAGGTTATAATAAAAGCCACTTATAAAAAGTGCCTTTCTGATTTCAAATCTTTGAAACAGCCACAACAGATAAAATTATTTTCCAAGGAAGGCAAGTTGGGCTTTATTGCTTCTTTCTAAATGTTCAAAATTTACTTTATTAGTTATTTTATAGCATGTCCCTAAATGAATACATTCATATCAGACCAAGGGGAATGAAGCCCGGCACTGCGAAGGCTCTCTAATGAGCCATGCAGAATCGAAATAACTACATATGCATTCCGCAAATGGACCATTAATTGGAAAAAGAACCAATGTGTGAAGACATAATCCTATAGGATGGAACTCAAAATAGAGATATATTTTAAGGCATTAAGAACTTTTGATTTACTTTTGTGAAAGAAAAAATAAGGTTAAATGTGAAATCTATTTTTTTTCCCTCATCTACCTTAGCCAGAGCATTTCCATCAAACTGTGGAAACATCGAGAAAGAAAAATTTATTTTTGGAGAATTTTGTCAGCTAAAGAAGAACTCTCTTCTTGACCTACTCCATTTTCCTTGATATTTAAATATCCTATATTGTCACAGTGGTTGGTTACTCTCTCAGGTGCCACAGAAACTGAGAAAGGCGTGATATTCCGACTGCAGGAGAGACAAGGACATGTCAACACGACCAGTTCCCAGATTGAACTTGAACTGTGTCTAGATGAATTCATCCTCTGCACCAGGACCTGTTGAGAGGAATGGTTCATTACAATTGTACCACGGGTGTGTTTTGGTCTGTCTGGGATGCACTGCATATATGGTCAGTCAGCTCCTTCTAAAGAACAACTCATACTGCCTTGCATTTGAACACTGTCCACGGCAATATGTACAGTGTCTCTTACCTTCTCTGCAGTAGTTACATTCTCTTCCTTGTTCAAATGAGCACTCAGCACTCATTTCTCTTAGCCCCATTCTCTTGCCTCTGTGCTTTGTAGACCATTCTCTTTGAAAGGATGTGACATGGAAATTGGTAAAGTTGACGACTGGAGGCCCAGGTGAGTTTTCACACACCATCATTACTTCAGTTATGGAAACTTCTTTTTTTTTTTCTTTATTTTGTACTTTCCAGTCAACTTTTTTGGAGAGCATTTGTTGTTGTTAGTGAATCTGTGATTTGGCTTTACACAATTGGTGAAACAGTTTGTAAAATGGTTCTTTATACACATGTATTTTTTTGAGTAGAGGACATACATAATGTTTATCAGACATTAAAGAAGTTTACAGCAAATTAAGAAGAACTGGTCAAGGGCTGTATATGACATCTGGAGTTTCCTAAAGGATTTATGGTTTAGATATGATGCCCCAGGGCTTTGAAAAATGTTCATCACTGACACACCATCTGGTATTATTTTGGTGGGATCGTTTATGGGATGATAATGGGATGAGTCAAGAATTCTTCCTTTTCAGGGGAAAAGAAAAAGATGCTATTTGAATTCCCATTCTAGCTTTCATGTGGGCAAACTTGATACTTGGGGAATTCAATATGTTCTTGTTCAATAGCCTTTGCTGAGACATGGCAAAACAGGGAAAATATTGAATTCTATAACATTTAAATAGGAAAAAATTAGCATTCTATTGTTGCCAAAGAACAATTCTTAGCACTAGACTTAAAACAACAGCATTTGTCATTTCTTGTGATTTTGTATTGGGCAAATATTTCTTCAGTGCTGTCTGGGGTCACCTCAGCTATGCTCTGTGCTCATAGTATGGCCTGAACACCTGATTCTCTCCCTAGAGTCTTGTCCTACAGTTTTTCCATGTATTTTTTCTCTAGGAGAATTTTCTCCAGCTCTTTGTAATATATAGGCTGAATTCTATAAGAAAAGGACTCAGGACAAGAGCTTATAAAACCTCTGCTTTGTCACTTTTGATAATGGTGGCCACCAAGTCCCATGTTCAAGTACAGAATCAGTACTGGACAGACTCACCTTAAATGTGGTGAGTAGGAAACACAGCTCTTTAGGAAGCACTAGTGAGGTGTCCAGCTTACAGAGGGACTAATGAAACTATGTGTCAGCCAGGTCAGTAACTTACAGACAGAAACAGACTCTATCACTCTATCGAAGATCATGGTACTTTAAATATCCAACTTAAGATTTATCTAGCCATCTAATTTTGGGACAAATCATGATTTAAAAATCTCTGGAGAACAGAAAATAATAACCAAGTGTTCTATTTAAAATATTTCCATAAAGCATACAGAAATGAAAATCTATGGTAACATAGTAAGACAAAATTAAGTTTAATAATTTGAGTGTCATTCTTATGAGTGATTTTTATACAAATTGATTCTATGCAAAAGATGATAAAAAAATTACCAAATTCAAGTAAAATAAAGCACATATAGAGCGAGTAAGCAAAGTCAATTCTAGGAAGAAATATTCTTATGGTCACCCCAGTCAGATGGCATAATGGCATAATGAAAACAAATGATAACAAATGTTGGTGATGATGTGGGGGACACATCTGCTCACTGCTGGTAGGAGTATACCAGTAGAGCAGTTTAGCTGTTATGGAAATCAGAGTAGAGAATCCTCCAAACCATGAAGATAGAACTACTGTAGGATCCAGTTATATACCACTGCTTGGCATGTACTCTAAGGACTTCACAATCTACCACAGAGCAACTCTCTGTGAATGGGTTATTGCTGCCCTATTTACAGGAAGTAGAATAAACCTAAGTGTCCATCAACTGATGAACAGAAAATAAAAACGTGATACAGATACACAATGGAATTTTGTTCAGTTCTAAGGAAATATGAAATTAAAAAAAACTTTTGGGAAAATTGTTGAAACTGGAAAACATTATAAATTAGTTAACCCAGGCCCAGAAAGACAAAGGCCCACCTTCTCTCTCATACATGAATACTAGCTTCTGAAGTTTAGACTTGTGTGCTTAATTATGAGCATCGTTGGAGGTCAGGAAGCTAGAAGAGGCCCGTGATAAGGGAGGAGAAGAGGGCTTAAGACATGAAAAGGTGGTGATATGCATGTGCTATGGAAGTGTGGTGGTAGACCTATGGTTTAAAGGTATAAGCTGAGCTGGGGAAGAGGTTGGGAGAAATAGAGAAATAAGAGAGTTAGGGGTGTTAAAGAAAATAAACATGCATGAAAATCCTCATGGAGACCCACTACTTTATAAAGTAATTAAAATGTAATTAATAAAAGAGTTTGAACACCCATAACTAACATGGGTGGATGATCCCTTCAGACGACACACAGGATATAAAGTTAAAATATGTCAGTAAGAGGTATAGAATGTTACCTACAAGTTATTGATAAGGGAGGCCAGGTGCCTCCAAAGCCCTGCAGGCCAATGCCACAGCTTTTCGTTCTCCAGCATAACTATATTGTAAGACCTATGGATGAAGACTCAGCACATGCTGGAGAAATTAAGACACAGAGAGAAATTAAGCTGGAACTGATCTGCAACTTTCTAGCTGCTAGCTATCCTACATAATGCCAAAGGGTGCTGCTACTCAGACCTTCGTCATGAAGCTGCAATGCTGCCATGTGCCCATGGAGCAATACTTGTAAGATGGTTTACTGGTGTAGTCAACTATCTTCCTCCTCCTCTTCCTCCTCCTCCTCTTCCTCCTCTTCCTCCTCCT
>NW_022196899.1:6416157-6425018 GCF_008632895.1 Mastomys coucha
CTTCCTCCTCCTCCTCCTCCTCCTCCTCCTCCTCCTCCTCCTCTTCCTCCTCTTTTTCTTTGAGGACTGTTCCATAGGGTAGAATCTGTGCCTGGTCAAAAACCCCGGTCTAGGGGGTCATAGGCTCAGTAAACTTGTAAATACCCTACTGTTGTTTTACTAAATGGAGACTTCGTCAAACTGCTTTCTAAATATTATACCCATAGGTTAGTACTGCTATCAACTTTGGCCAGAAAAGCTTTTTATTTTCTTTCTGCCGTGGGCAGTGATTAATGCAGAGACTTATAATTGCTAAGGTGCTGAGAACAAGTGAGTGTTGGATACTCGGTCCTAGTTGGGGCATTTGTATCAACCCCTCTTCCATCCTGCTTCAGCAAGGCTCAGGAAACCTTGTGAAGAGGGAAAAGAAAGAATGTGAGAGCTGGAGGATGATGAGGAGTGCTGTGAGATTCTCTCGTCTGCATGTGCATGGCTGCTGTACACAGGAACTCACTATACATACCATTACTGCAGGGCGTGCACATGGTCGATCCGGCAGGTAGTAAAACTGGACCCAGTGGGTTATAAAAATGGAGAGAACTTGAAAGCTGGAAGGGGATGTATTGGGTGATTTTGTGGGGGAAATGCTGTGGGGAGAATATGGGGTAGATATGATCAAGGTAGATTGTATACAAGTATGAAATTGTCAAAGAACAAATAAAAAATGTTTTTAAAAATTAAAAACAAGGTGCAAAGTTGTCAGACATCGACTAATTTAGGGTAAGTATTAATAAAATTAGACAAGGATTCTGTGTCTTCTCTGGTGGTCTCAGACCATTAGAAATGTACAATGTAGGTAGCAAGGCTGAAAACATTGTTAACTATTAAATGTTAGATCTCTACCTCATTATAATTCACATTCAAGTAAAAAGAGCATAGTAAAACTAAATGGTTCACTTGTCTATATAAAAATAAAAGAATTGCTGGCAGAAAATAAAAAGTATCTCTTTTTTGTACATTTCTGTATGTTGGTTTAGTTATCAAACTTGAATGTTAGTCTATCCTCTCTAAATATACACTTCAAGTGTTGTCTCTCGTATGCTGACCTAGAGATGCTCTTCTCCTGGTAATTCCTTATCACTTGTGTATAGGAATATTTCCCTGCTTCCTCCTCCAACATCCGCAAAATTTACATCTCTCCTCAAACGTTGAACCTTCCTAAACCATCTGACTTTTCTGGTGGTTAAGAAAATCGGCTTGACCTCTCCCTCTTCTCCTTTAATTTTTTTTTCTTTGCATTGAGAATCTCATTACCATCTCTCAGTTTCTAAGGTCTCTGGATATGAAGATACTACTGTACGACTTGGAAGAGAAAATGTGAAACAAGATTTTAATTTGTCAGTGGAAAATTTTCCTTGGAGAGTAAAAGCAAAAAAAAAAAATCAAGGCCAAGAGTGGATCAAAGTTCAGACAGTACATAACACTCGTGACTGAATTGTAACCTGGTATCGGCAGACAGAATTTAGGTGCAGGGATGTTCTGATTGATTGAATTTGTCTTTTTAGGGAAGATAAAGGAGTTGCACTAATAGACAAGCTGAGCACTTATGGCTGAATCTCAGAAGTAAATAGTTGTACTCTAAGGGATTTGAGGAGGAAGGGTTATAGGACTGTGTCTGCTTTGATAGACAGACTGTGGGAAAGGAACTATGTAATTGTGTGCATTGACTGTGGCTAATTCAGACGGTGCTAATTGTTCCCCAGCCGCCAGTCAGGGTGGCGCTCTGAGACTCCATGACTCTGCTGGATCTCCAGGAGCTGAGAGCAATGGAAGGGAGCTAACCTGTTTGAAGGGGAAGATTGAGCTTTGCTTCAACAGTGTGTAGTAGAATCCCAACATTCACTGCGGGAAGCAGGGGTGGTGGCACTGGCAGGAATCATGTCTGGTTCTTTTTGTCAATATGGTTTATAGCTTTTTTTTTTTTGGTTTCCTGTCAAGGAATGCTTGCCTCATTTGATTTATTCAAGATGGTGCTCTTTACCAACAGTCATAGACAGATGATTTGCGAGGTGGAGAGCAGAGGCCCGGTACAGAATAGCCAGGAATCTGTACCAAGAGCCCAGAGATAGTTTCTACATCATCTTGTGGAGCACGCAAGCAGAATAGTTAGCTCCATCTAAAGAAAAACAGGTAAATGCATTCTGTGAGACTGAGAGCTCCTGTTTAGGACAGACCTATCTTAATGTTTTTTTGTAAACCATGGAGAAGTTTAGATAAAACTAGGCATGATTGACCCAGGAACAAGAAGAGGTTAGTTGCAACCAAAGTTATGTATTATTTCAGATATACAAATATAAATATTATCACTTATTGAACAAAATTATCAACTACACTTAAGATCTAAATAGTTCAAGCTTACTTATTATGCTGCTCTGCCAAATTCTCCATTATCTGCTCTAGTGTTCTGACCTGTTTTTCTCATTTCTCTGTCTTTTCTCCACCTCCTTCCATGCACATTCCCCATTCATGGCTTTTGATAGTTGAGTATTAAAGGAATCTGGCTGAGTTTAATGACATTTTGTCCAAAGAATGTGACTTTTTGTCAGGAATTCATGCTCATCTGTAGTGGTCAGAGTACACTCAGGGGTTCCTACTGGCAGTTTTGCTCCCCCATCTGGACATTTTCTTCCCTCTTCTTTTTATTTTTTTTATTAGATGTTTTCTTTATTTACAATATCTCCTTTCCCAGGTTCCCCTCCAAAAGAAAAAATAAAAATAAAATAAAATAAGAAATAAAATAAAATAGAACAAAAACAAAAACTAAAACAATCCCCTATTCCCTCCCCCTCCCCTTGCTCACCACCCTACCCTCTCACACTTCCTGGCCCTAGCATTCCCCTACACTGAGGCATAGAACTTTCACAGGGCCAAGGTCTTCTCCTCCCATTGATGACTGACTTGTATTATTCAGCTATTAAAAACAATGAATTTATGAAATTCTTAAGGAAATGGATGGACCTGGAGAATATCATCCTGAGTGAGGTAACCCAATCACAAAAGAACACATGTGGTATGCATTCTCTGATAAGTGTATATTAGCCTAGAAGATCGGAATACACAAAGCACAATCCACAAACCACAAGAAACTCAAGAAGAAGGAAGGCCAAAGTGTGGATACTTCGTTCCTTCTTAAAAGGGGGAACAAAATACCCATTGAAGAAGTTTCAGAGACAAACTATGGAGCAGAGACTGAAGGAAGGACAATCCAGAGACTGCTCTACCTGGGAATCCTTACCATATTCAATCATCAAATCCAGACACTATTGTGGATATCAGCAAGTGGTGGCTGACAGGAGCCTGATATAGCTGTCTCCTGGGAAGCTCTGACAGTACCTGACTAATACAGAAGTAGAGGCTCACAGCCATCCATTTGACTGAGCACAGGGTCCCCAATGAAGGAGCTAGAGAGAGGACCCAAGGAGCTGAAGGGTTTGCAGCCCCTTAGGACAAACAACAATATGAACTAACTAGTACCCTCAGAGCTCCCAGGGACTAAAACTACAACCAAAGAGCACACATGGGGGGACTCCTGGTTCCTTCTACTTTTTAAGAAGAAAAGTTTTTAAAACTAAGTGGTAAGAGTGTCTTCTTTTTACTCTGAAGTTTATAGAGAGTTTTCCTATTTTAAAGTTTGCAGCAAAGCTTATAAAGACATCTGCTACACAGGCCATCTGTATGTGATCCCTGCAAATGCTACACAGGCCATCTGTATGTGATCCCTGCAAATGCTACACAGGCCATCTGTATGTGATCCCTGTCAATGCCTAATCAGCTACTCAGTCATCTGTAGGTGTAATCCCTTTAACACCTGATGAACTCTCCACCTTCCTAGACAACCTGGTGTGTCTGGTTAGGCTAGCTGCATCTGCTCTTGATTTTCTTCTTTTTCATTCATCTTCATCCTGCTTTTTGGTTATCAATTCCCACTTGGCTAGACTGTATTTGTGGCTGAGATGAATCTCATTCCTGTAATAACACTATGCAAGTATCTCCTTTCTAGTCATGATAGATCTGAATAAAGTCTGCCTTTCAGTGCTTTAACGGGGTTACTGAATTCATACAGTGTAGCAGTGTGCACTGGCGTCATAGAACCTGTGAAGCTAATAAAAGTTGAATTTATTAGCTGTATAAAGTGTCATTTTTCTCACTAGGGAAGACACAGACCCTGAGAACCCTTGAACCATGATGCCTGTACATGACAGTCTCATTTTTGTCTCATTTACTCTTTATTTTCACTTTCTCTTATTGTGTTTATTCCTCCTTGATGATGTGGCTAGAAAATGTATTCTTGTAAACATAGAAAAAATTTTTTGTTGCGTTTATGTGTTTGTATCAGAGAGAGAAAAGAATGACAACATTTACATTTTTCTGTAAAAAATGTAGAGCTATTTTATTTTTCTGTCTTTGGCTATTTTCCTAACTATAAGTCATTACATGTTTTAAATCAAAGGAAAAATAAAACAGAAAAAATAACCTTTAAATTTCTCTTGATTTAAAAAATGTAAAAAAATATTATTTTAAGGAATTTGCCCAACATTTTGAAGAATATTGAAATAATAATTTATAAAGACATTTAAATCTCATTTAACGAATTTTCACAGATTCTAAAATCTCCCTTGCAGTTTGTATTTATTTACCTTATGTCCAATATTTTCCCCTGCCTATCGTAGGAGGCCAGGTGGGATGCTTTCTGGCATCACGTTGACACTTAGGAGGTTTTGATTTTTGGAGACTTTAGCGTTTTTGGAAATTTGAATTGGGGTTTTTCTCAACCTGGTAATTGATCATGAAGAAATGCTTAGAATAAGTAAGGGTTAGGTAAGAAGTGAAGGTGACTTTGAAGCACAAGACTGCCTGTTATAAAGGCCAGGATGGAAATTGATCTGAATCCTTCCCACTGACAGAAGCAAGGAAACTAAGAGAGAAGAACAAGGAAGAAAGCAGGAAGGAAAGGGGGAGCTTGGGAGCTCAAAACAGAGGCAGCCATGGCTGAAAACCGCGTTAACACTGAACAGTAACCAACACATGTGAAGCAAAGGAGCTGGGGAGCGATTACCCGCAGCTCCTTCGTATTGTATACCCACAACTCCTTTACATCATTAGTTAACCCTGAAGTATTTCCTTTGAATAGCTGAGTAAGAAATAGTCATTCTTTTGGTTTGTGTTTTAGATGTAGCTTGAAAAAAAAAATCTGAGCTGACTGTAGGAGATTACCTGAGTATTCTGTGCTTCTTCCTGGCTGCCCTGAGACTTTTCTCTCAGCTTTGGCTGTGTAGAGATCAGAGTGGGTGAAAGGAAAAATTGAAACTAGTTAAATCGCAAGGTTACTTCTTCCTCACCGCTGGCATTAGAGCCATCCAAAAAGGATGTATTGACATGCAACAGCAAGTTATAGGTGTTACAGGCAATTGACTTTCAAGTTTATCCAAAGGAATCATGTTTCCGGTGGCAAGTTCCGTATAAAATTTATAGCATTTCAGGTTAATGTTACTGAGCACCAGGGGAAGGTAGTGAAATTGAGAGTGTGAGCCAAATCGTCTTCCATAATAGTAGACTCGTGCTTGCCTCGTTTGACCTTTGATTGCTTAGCCGTTATGGGCTGCAGTATCTCGAAGCAATGCCCAACACCCTGCCCCTTCAGTCTCAGCATCTGTTCGAAGCCTGATATCACTCTCTCGGCACCTGCTCTCTCTGGGCAATCACGGCCACAGGGCTGGCTCGTGTGTAACAAAAGCCGTTTCTGCCTCTCTGGTAGTAAATGGTCTTAAATGAATTTTTTTTTTCCCAAATAGCTTTTCCTTATAGAACATTTCACACTGTTTTTGACCTTGTACAGTACTCATTGTCCTTTACAAAAATAGTCATCGTGGGCTAAAGAGCTAACATTCCATAGCTGTCATGGCTGGCTGGTCTAACTCTAGCCATGGAAACTGAAGAAAAGGGATTATAAGAGTTCTCTTGAGTCTTTATGCTTGAGACAAGCTCTTTTTTTTTTTTTTTCCAGTAGAGATTTATATTACCCAAGCGATTGGCTTTCTAATTTCCTTTGGGAATTGTTAAACTGCATAATGGACTAACTGGTTTAGATTCATATTTCCGTTTTGTGTTTTAGATACTTTGAATACTAAAGGGAGATTTCAGGTGGTCTGATTTATTTTGAAAAATCAAAGCGATGAGAGCAGCTTCCACTCCTTGGGTTTGAAGGAATGCGTATTTTAAATATCATGGGGCTATTTTTGTGTTTTAAGAATTTGTTTGCTAAGCACATATTGTATGTATTCCTGTTTGAATGTCAACTCTATGCTTGTATCTTCTTTTTAAGAAGCTGTGATAGAGCTGAAGAGAGACAACTCAGCACTTAGGAGTGCTTGTTCTGTTCCTATTACTCACATGCTAGCTCCCACCATACGTGTGGCCAGTTCCAGTTCCCTCTGCAGGCTTCATGCATGCATGTTGTACACATACATACACACAAGTATAATACTCATACATATGAAATAACTCTGAAAAATTAAAAGCTGTGATTTTGATATATGCGAAATATTACAACAAAAGCTAGACATTTGTTTAGAGGGAATATTTGCAGCTATGGGTAATGAAAAGATTATGATAAAACCAAACAAACCTAAAAATGAGAAAAATTAGTGCGAAAGCTGATAGAAAAAAAACATTTGGATTTCCAGCAACCTCCCTAGATAATTTCTGGATATAGTTTTTGAAGCTGATTTTGACTGACCTCTCTGTGTGGAATGAATTAAGTATCTCTTGGCATTCAAACCTTCTCTTTTGAGATCAATTAAAACTAACAGAAATATGCATTCCAGTTAACAGTGTCTCTTTCATAGGAGGCAGTGTGCCTGTGCCTCTCGCTGTATTTGCTCGACTGAGCCCGTCTCTACTGGCCATCACTGTATATTTTGCCATGGAGCAATTACTAAACACCTTCACTAGTCAGAAACGGTCAACTTGACTGTGGTCAAGCAGGATGACAGATGAAGAGTGGGGATAAACTAAAGTCAGATAGACTTCTGGCTTGCAAGGGAATCAACAGCAAAACATATGAATGGAAATCGCTTTGTTATACAATCGGAAAAGACTTTAGTGACTGAAGTAGCTCCCAAGCCCAAAGAATTTGATTTTAAAATGGAAGAAATGTTAAGTATTAGGTGCTAGGCATCTTTTGGTATGCAGCGGAGAGAAAGAAAATTATTGTGATGGCCAGAGATTACCTAATAGCAGGGAAGAAAGCACCAGCCATGAAAATCCAAGTTTTTCTGCCTCAAGCTTCAGTTAACTCTTCCATAAATGAGTAACTTTGAGGAAAATATCCTGCACTAAAGATCTGTTATGAAACAACTACTCTTATATTGTAGAGCTATCTGAAAATGTAGTAGGATGCTTCACGTGTGCGTAAATGCACACACACGCACATACATGCACAATGGATTGCATTGGCTTTGGTGGTTTCTTGTATATGACATGCAAGGTACAGGTAGCAAGCGATGTAGACAGGAGCTCCGTGTTCAGGCTTCTGCACAGTGACTAGTGCGGTTTGTAAGCAAGCCTTCAGATTATGTGTGTGAGCGTTTTAACTTTGAGACTTTCTTTTCAGAAATATTTTTGATATTTCTGATTATTTTATCTCCGCATATAAAGTTAAGAACTAGCCTGTTTTCATGCATTTTACTTAAACTGTAATTTTAATTGACATCTCATTGAATCTATGAATCTACCTAAGCCTTCTAGCATATAAAGTAGTAAAATTCATGAACGTGTCATTTTATTATTTATTTAGGACCTCCTTGATTTTTTTTCGTTAGTGTTGTTTTGGATCTCTCTGTCTCTTTCTCCATCTGTCTGTCTCTGTGTATGTGTCTATCTGCATGTGACTGCATTTGCATTCACATATACACCACAACGCACTGGGACTTGGATATAGAGGTCAGAAAACAACTTCAAATGTTCATTTGTACTTCCACCTTATTCTTTTTTATGCCAAGCTAGCTGGCCTGTGAACTTCCGAGGAAACTCTTGCCTTCATTCACCTCCCTTTTTTGTCACAAAAATGCTGTGATTACAGAGGCATGTGCTGTTCTGCCATCTTTATGTGAATTCTGGGCATCTGAAGTCTGATCCTTATATTTGTGTGGCAAGTATTTTACCTACTGAGCCAACTCCCCAGTCCCAGTGTTCTGTCTCATACAGATATTTCATACATTTTAAAAAATATATACCTATGTGCCATGCACACTTTGCGTGACAGCGGTATTTGAGGCGTAAACTTCAAGGAAAGTCAGTCTCCTGCCTCCGCATTGTCACCTGGCACCCCAAACTCAGAGGTAGCCTAGATATGTCCTCGTACTCGTGTGCTAGGGACCCACCAAGATATCATTTCTTAACAGCTAGAAAAAGAAAATTCAGACATTGCTCTCTGACCTTCACCAATGTTCCAACGTCCTAGTTAAAACCTGGCTTGAAATGTTAAGCCATTCTAACTAATTGCCTCCAGCATTTTGGGTAGGGCATTAAAGCTTACAGAAAGAGAGACAGCATAGAGCGTTCAGCAGCAGACAGTCTGCACTCAGCATTTGGACTCACTCGCACTCGGATTAGAACCAACTTTGGTGGACTAGGACTTAAGATTCATGCAGTCCGTAGCCAGCCCCCCCCCCCACACCCCCTTGCCCAGAGTGCTTGGCCCCCCGGGGGATGCAGCACCAGTCGAGATTCAAGAGATTGAGCATTCGAGATTCGAGCATTCAACATTGAAGATTCCATTGAGGATTCGAGATTCAAGCCTCTACCCTCCTGGCTGGCGCACC
>NW_022196899.1:6425028-6442656 GCF_008632895.1 Mastomys coucha
GGGACTCTGGCCAGGACCAAGCAGCCTAAACATACTCTGAGCCTGGGGGTGCTGCACCAGTCCAGAGGAGATGGCTGCTGTTTTAGATCCAGTGTGTTTTAGGTGGCCTCGGATGTACCTCCACTGCTGAGCTGCCAGATTTTTCATTTCTCTCTTTTGCAATGGTTGTAAAAGCCTCATGTCAATTTTTTAAGAAATACATTCAGACCTTACACCATTCGTGTCGAGTCTGTTTGTCAAAGCCGAATCCCCTGCACACCTGTCCAGAACCCATCGTCCCTCGGAACAAGGGACCCCGTAAGAAACCCCAGTCCGTGGCACCTATGAATTTGTGTGATAATATGAATACATTGATTTTCAAATGTCATTTTCCAATTATGATTGTTAACACACTCGTCTCTTCATCTCCATCGAGTCTTAATCAATAATTCAACCAGCTACAAATAAAAGTAACTAGAAAGTTGCATGTGTACCAAACATATATTTATTTTTATTATGTCATTATTTTCAAAATAATAAGGCATGGCACAACCTTTACATTGCATTAGGTAAGCAAGTCCACCATACATAGCTTTATAAAATGATGCACTTTGGTCAATGTAAACACTGCCATTTTATATAAAGGTCTTGAACACTAGAAGATGTTAGTATGTATAGGGTCCCAAGGGTACAAAAATGACTGGCTGAATATAGAACGGAAATTGACTGTTCTATATTAGTCCTATAATCTGCGGCTTTATAAACTCAGTTGTAGCAATGAGCACCTTTAATACCTCTTGGGTTTTTAACTATGTGTCTGAACCTTAGCCAGGACAGCCTAAAAGCTCCGAATGCTAAGAATCTGTCAGCTATTGGGTGCCCGTAAGCACAATACTTGGGAGGCAGGAGGAGGATCAAGTTCAAAGCTAACATCAATCACACAAGGAATCCCAGGTCAGCCTGTTTTACATGAATCCTTGTCTCAAAAACAAACAGGCAAACAAAACGAAACAAAATGCTACCAACAATAAATGCACCAAACCCAAGAATCTCTGTTAGGGGAATGACTCCAGGCGAGACTGATAATGCTGCCTGGCTATTTGGCTTCAGGGTCAGCGCTGTAATCCAAGCAAAGCCACAGGACAGGCATTCTGAGCAGTGACGACATTTGGTTTATGCCGCTAGAAGCTCTAGTGAAACCTATGACTGTCCAGCATAGAGTGCAAGCGATGCTGATTCAGGATTGCTAGATGAAGGCAAGGGGAGCTAAAACATTTACATGTGTTTGGGCATTGAGAGGAGGCTCGTGTTCATATGGCTCACAATTCCTTTACTTCTGTTTTAGTGCTAGAAGCATTTGCATATTTAAAGACTTCCCTATAGCTGAGAAATGAGACACTGACAGTTATAATGCAGTGATAATGGATTCACGTGCTTTCTGTGTGATGGAAGATTGTTTAGACTTCGAGGTTTATTTTGTCCTGCACTAGAGTCATTAATCTTCCTTCCTCATTTTCTTCCACTGCTGGGATATGACAAGGATTTTCTTTCATCTTGAAAATTCATATATGATAGGGGGTTCTATGCCTTAGTCCTGTAGTCTTAACATATCCTATGGAGTAAAAGCAAATTGGTTTTTTATTCTTCACACCGTTATATCCTTGAGAAATGGTTTTCAAATTACAGATTTGATTCCTCTCCTGGTACTGGAAGATCATAAACAAATGCATTTTTATGTTATTTTTCTTTAGTGGGTTTTATGATTTCATCCTCAGCAACTGGACTAATTCAATAAGCAGCAGACCATAAGACGGTGAATGGATACACTATTAATTTTTATTGCTAAAGTTTCTTTTATGTACTGTTTGATCTAAAGATGTTATTCACATTTTTATGATGACAGCAGCAGACTTGAAGCAGATCTAACTCCATAATTCTTATTGATAAAGCCTAGATATTTTAAAAGTAATGGCCCAAGGAATGGCGATTACCCACCAACCAGTTGATAGAGTGGGAAGTCGAGGTTGTGAGAGGAGACTGGAGCAGGTGATCACCATTCCACTGGCCAATAGACAGGTAACAGTTGTGATGGGCTGAGGACAGGAGGACAGATTCAGGGCAGGAACCTGGAGATGAGTCATTATTTTTCCTCCAAAATGAGAAATGCAGGCCCTAACAACAATTATTCTAAATTGCCTTAATTCTGTGGTTACACAAAACTGTAGATGAAGCAAGTCTACAACCAAACTGGCCAGTCAAGTTAGGAGGAAATAAGAAAATGAAAGCAATGGATGTAAGAGTTTTCTTGCCTGCAGACAGACTGGTGCCCTGGCCATAACACCCTGGATATTTTGCCTGAACCTGAGTCTGTAATTAACACATGCAGCAGAACCTCTCCCTCCTAAGTTCCCACTGACTCATCCAGTGCTAGTGATTAATATTGCCTTATGAGATCCGAACAAAGAGAGCAGTGGACAAATTATAATGCAGGAGGAAAGTGATATTAGCTAAAGCCTTGGAGGGATCATATTTACATCGATTTGGTTGGTATTTATTGCAGGATCGTTATGCATAAAGCTATGCAATGCAAATAAGGTTCAGTATTTCTTCGAACTTAATTGGAGAAATAGCATTTATTTGAAGAAGGCACATAAGATATAAGTAAATAAATAATTCTATGTAAACTTATAGCTTTTCCTCATCATGAACTAACACATCCTTGCCTCTCTCTGGTAGGTGGGTCATGGGAGTGAACGGAACAGGACACAATACTGCATCGGATCTCAGCTCCTCATACTTATGCTGAAAGTATTCTTATCCACTGATCCATTTAGCCTTGAGATGCCTTTTTCTTGTGCAAGGTTTGAGTAGATCAGTTTTTGCACATGCCTATGCAGTTGTTCAAGTACTATTTGTTCTAAAGAGCCAATGATGTGGTTTGACAACCTTTAAAACTAATCAAAGACACACATACATGAGTTTATTTCTGAACACAAAATATTTTCTGTTTATTTGTATTTCTACATTTTGAAAGGTCTAGTACTCCAGCAACTGAATATTTGTAGAAAATGATAAGATTTTGAAGCATGAGCTTTCCCAAGTTTTTAAAATCCTAATTTCTTTTAAGAATTTTAGAATCAGCTTGTGAATTTCTGCAAAATCCATGAGTTAGTATTTGTGGATATTATATCAAAAGTCAAATTGTGGAGCATTGACAATAATAGTAAATCATCTTTCAAATTCTTAAAAATGAATGTCCATTTATACCCTTTTCAATTTCTGTATTTTTTATTTCAAATGAAAATATCTTCTAAATTTTACTTTTGAGCTGTCTGTTGCTAGTATATAGCATTAAAACATAAATTTGGTTAGTGTTCTATAAACTTGATGTATGATTAGTTCTAATATTTTAATGGATTCCTTAAAAACTTCCATATATAAGGTCATGATATCTGAAAACATGCACTACATTTTGATATTATCTTTGTATATTCACATTTAATTAATTTAATTAATTAATTTAATTAATGTGTTTTTAGTGTACTGACTTTTATCTTGGTGACATTTCACAGTTTTTATGTCTTTTTTGTCCTCTGCTTCTGTCACTACTTTCTTTGACATTAGAGGAGTATTTTAGTATAATCTTTTTTTAATTCCTGCAATAATTTTAATACACCTGCTTAGAGCTTGTGCAGGGGCTTATCATGTATCTCCTAATAGAATCTACCTAATTTTTATGAAAAGATTTCAGCACTATTATTATATAAGTTATGTCTAAACACATTATAAGTGATTGATCTAAAAAGTATGAGAAAATGAGGCAAAATACATACAGTTATATGGTCTGTAATCTGAAAACCATTGCCATATTTTACTCCCATTTTCCCATGTAAATTTGAGCTACTATTTGATGTCGTTTCATCACTCTGGTAAATCATTACTCCAACAGGTGTCTGTTGCATTATTATTTAGTTTTGTTTTGCGAGTGCTTTCTGACAATTTGACACATGCTTTCATGTTTTCTTGTCACTCTAACCCCCTACATTCTCTTATCTTCTTTCCACGTACAAGAATTTCCTCTTTCTTCTCAACGTGGCTCTTCTGTGTCTTTTTGTTTGTTTGTTTTTGTTTGTTTTGCTTTGCTTTTTCTTTGTAACATAGTACATTTTACCAGGGCTGCATGTGTGGGTGTGAACATGGGCATGGTGTTAACAACTAGGGCATACTCAATTCATGAGTGTGTACGTCACTTAATACAATAACCTCCTCTACTCCCATGACCGTAAACTTGCATTAGCTCACTTGGGTGAAGTGGAGGTCCTGTAACTCCTTTCCTGATCTACAACTGAATGTTTACTAGCTCAGTCTTGTGGAGGCCTGATGCAGGGAATTATTGTGAGATCATGAGTATATGGTCATGCCAGACAAAAGCCACAGCGTCGTGGCTTTCCTCCATGTATTCTTTGGTTCTTAAATTCTTCCTGCTCCTCTCCTCCATTCCCTATACCACAGATAGGGTGATGTAGGTGCTGTCTTAGTCAGGGTTTCTATTCCTGCACAAACATCATGACCAAGAAGTAAGTTGGGGAGGAAAGGGTTTATTCAGCTTACACTTCCACATGGCTGTTTATCACCAGAGGAAGTCAGGACTGGAACTCAAGCAGGTCAGGAAGCAGGAGCTGATGCAGAGACCATGGAGAGATGCTCCTTACTG
This sequence comes from Mastomys coucha, assembly GCF_008632895.1. Classification (NCBI taxonomy): domain Eukaryota; kingdom Metazoa; phylum Chordata; class Mammalia; order Rodentia; family Muridae; genus Mastomys; species Mastomys coucha. The sequence goes on from NW_022196899.1 coordinate 6,429,722, forward strand.
GCTTGCTTCCCCTGGCTTGCTCAGCCTGCTCTCTTATAGACCCCAAGACTTCCAGCCCAGGGATGGCACCACCCACAAGGGGCCCTACCCCCTTGATCACTAATTGAGAAAATGCCCCACTGCTGGATCTCATGGAGGTACTTCCCCAACTGAAGCTCCCTTCTCTGTGATAACTCCAGCCTGTGTCAAGTTGGCATACAAAACCAGACGGTACACTTGAGTAGGGGAAATGTTTTTTTTTCTTTATGTTTTAGTAATCTTTAGATGTTTGTTTGTTTGTTGCTTTATATAGATTGTAGTACAGTCTGAAATCACTTGCTTTTCTTAAGTGTGTGTGTGGGGGACATGGTTTATGTGCATATGTGCACTGGGGTTTGCAGGTGTACTCACACATTGAGAGGACTGGCACAAAGTCTCTCAGTGAACCCGGAGTTCACAATTTCAGCTAGACTGGCTACTCAGCAAACCCCAAGGATTCACCTGTCTTCTTCCTTCAATGCTGAGGTTAGAGATGCTGACTTTTCAATGGGCGCTGGGCATCTAAATTCTTTTTCACATTTGATCAGCAAGCTTTCTTCACTGTCTATTCCCCTAGCTCTTCATCTGCATGAGCTGAGTTACTCACAATGAGTCTTCTGTTTATATTTATCTGTGGATATATTTACATTTTCTTAACTTTTGAAAGGTGTAGATATGAGCTGAGAGGGGTTGCCAGCATTTTAACAATGTAATCTATTACCTTCTGACAGAACTTGTTCCTGATGGTAGAGTCACTGTGGTTCCCACAGAACTTGTTCCTGATGGTAGAGTCACTGTGGTTCCCGGTGGGATGCTGTCAAGATTTTCTGTTCATCTTTAGTTTTCAACATTTTTAGGAAAAAGTGTCAGATTACACAAATTTTTTTTAACTTGATATCTTTAGGGTTCACTGAAAATTTGGATCTGCCTTAAGCTTTTAAAAATAAAAATTGGAAAGTTACAGTTATCATATCTTCAAATAGTCTTTCTGTCCCTTGCTTTGTCATCTTCATTTGACATACTCACATCGTGGCATGTATGACAGTGCCCACCATTCCTAGGAGGCTCCTGTCATTTGCTTTCAGTTTTTATTCTTTCTTCTTCAGACTATACCTAGTCCGTATATCTTCCAGTTGTTTTTTTTTTTTTTTTTTTTCTTGCAGGTTCATGCCTACTATTTAGTTCTTCATGGACTATTTATCTTGTTACTGTGCACAGGCTATACCAAGATAGCTTTATGAAGGAGCAAGGTAAATTGTATATTACCTGTTACATATTATCATTTTTTCCTGTGACAATTCCATAACACATACATTTTGCTATGTCCCCTTCTAGCTACTTTTACAATTTCTTTACCTTTCCCTATCATACAGCTCCCTTACCTTTCTCTAATAGTATTTTTACTACTTTCAAATCATTTAAAAAAGTTCACCATGCGCAAGCAGTTATGTATATGAGGGCACAGCATGTGTACATTTGTGTGTAAACATGTTTAGAGGTCAGAAGCTAAATAGGGGATAACTTCAAGTGTCCCCTATCTTTCTCACTTGATTTGGAGACATGTTTAATTAAAGTTATTAATTCATAAGCCTGGTGCAGGGCTGCTACCCACCTCAGTGGCTTATGTTCCTGAATGAAAGACACACACATAGCCTTTATATTTTAATACGCCTTAAGAAATACAATAGCTGGGCGTCTGCCTAGCTTCTACGCCTCTAGAATCCACCTCCCGCTGCTGATAATTCTGAGTTACTACTTACTAATTTCTGTGTTCCTTCTTGGCGGCTCTCAACCCATTTGTGGTGCCCTCTAGACTGTGCTTCCTTGGCTTAGAGTCTAGGGTGCTCCCCTTGCGACTCGACCCCAGAGCAGCCTCTCTTTCCTGTCTCTACAACTCCTAATGCCTTTATCTCCGCAGTCGCAAGCCCGAGAACTTCTAATATCCTGCCTCTGTCTGTCCTCCCCAGCTATTATCTGCTGGCATCGGCCTGCAGACCCTTTCATGCAAACAGTTTTTTGAGGAACATAATTAGCATTCATAGTATAAGCAGTTAGAAATACATGGTCTCTCACTTGCCTGGAAGTAAGCCGAGTAGACTAAGCTGGCTGGCTACCTTTCTAGGCTAGAGTTATAAGCGTCTACCACCGTGTCTGACATTTTAAAAGAATTTTATTAAACCCAGGTTTATGGAATTCAGCTTAAATTAAAATTATGATATAAAATTCAATAGCATTTTATTATACCATAATTAATATTTTCATTAAGGCATATGTCTTTAAAGGATAAACTTAAAATAAATGTTGGTTAGTAAGTAGTACATAAAATTGATACTCATTGTGCTGTTTTTCTACATTTGTAGGGAGTTGAAATTTCTATAGCTAAAATAGAAAAAAAAATTGCTCTAGTTAACATAGTTATACATGATACAGTAAATTCCATGGGGTTTAAATATTTGAAAGCCTCAGAAGGATATTAAACTTTGATTTCATCATTCACATTCTTTGACATCTTTTGTGTGTGTTGAAGGTGTATGCCTTGTATGTCATTCAGTCAAAGTCACAGTATCAAGCGATCTTGTCTTCAAAATCAGTAAAACCCTAGACATTTGAATTAGCTGATGGAGGAGAAACATGTGAAGCATTGAAATTAGAGGTCCAGGCTGAATATAAATTCATTCCATAAAGTGCATGAAGATCTCAACATTTGCAAATGTAGATAGGTAGGGCTGTTTAAAGTCTATGCTGTTTTAAATACTTCTCTCCTTTGCTATTTTTAAAGAAAAAAAGAAGCAAGTAGTAACCTTGTTAAATCTTCATATATTATTTTTGCATTAAAAATTTTTTATTATTCAGTAAAAATATTAATGTAAAGACATCTAAATTAAACATCTGCAATTTCAAAGAAATTAATGGAGCAATGAAAGAGTACATTACAACTTAACAACCTCCTTAAAAATAATGGTATGTCTTGGGTAGCAGATTGTCAAATGGATATGCCTTAATATTTACTAAAAAAACCAATGGTGAAAATCAGTTCAAGCCAATCCTATGTTTCAAGTTTTTTCTTTATTACTTTGCTCTGGATTAAGGAAGATAAGAATCAAGCACGAATTCTCACTTCAGAGATTGAGCTGTCAAATTCTATTTCTCTAAAATTAAACACAAGTGCAATTTTATTTTGATTGGAGTGAGAGACACACAGTTTAGTGTTATAATTTATTTCCCACCTCTTTCGAGTAAAGGAATGAGTCATTAGAACATCTATGTTTTTCTAGTTATCCTTTCAATGACATACCTTTCAATGACATCCTACCAAAAGTCCCAGACCTGCTTATGTGTCACTAATGAGAACTCTTTTCCTAGCCCTGGTACTTACATTACCATCTTCCAGATGATGGTTTTGTGTATTTTAGCCTTTATTTTTATGCCTGTGAATATCATTAGAACCCAATGACATGAACTGAAATAGTGATGGCCTCTCTGGAACTATCTTTAACAAACAGTTAACTTCAGGATTGAGGTTTTTCTTTAGTCCCAGAACAGAAGTTGGCTAATGAACTTCTGGCCCGATCTGCTTGATCCCAGAGTCTTGGGTTTACGGTTATGTCCTTACTTTCTGAATAAGACAAGACCCAGCCCATCACTAACAAATAAAGTTATATCTATTCCCAAGTTACCAATGGTTTTTATTAAGTCTACTTCAGAAAAGCATTCTGCGTTTTTACCGTACATTTAAAGCTAAACCCAGATCATCAAAAATCTGTGGAAGACTTCGTTGAAGTGTATAGTGCTTCTTTGTAATGACATTTTTTTTTTTTTTTTTTTGCTCATTTAGAATATGGCTAGTCTAAAATAGGATGTGTTCATTAAATGCTTCTCAGGGATCAGGGTACCCTGCAGTAGATGACATAGGAAGAGGACACCAAACAAATAAAGCCAGATAGAGGACAGCAAACACAGCCCTCTAAAGCAGGATTTAGGAAAGCTCCTATGAATTCAGAGCTTCCAGCAGAAGCCCAGGGCCTGCACGAGTCTACACCAGGTACTCTATGTTATGGATTCCAGGTTGGTGTTCTTGTGCTCTTCCCAAGTACACGATTGTGTGGGCCTCTGCTTCTTGTGCTTTCTTTTGGAATCTTTTGTTTTATCCAATTTTGATATGATAGATTTTTGCCTTATCTATTGCATTATTACATTTCATTATTATCCCCTAGCAGCCTGTTTGTTGTCCAATGGGAGACACATGGGACCTCATAAAATTTCAAAGCTTCTGTAAGGCAAGGGACACTGTCAATAGGACAAAATGGCAGCCAACAGGTTGGGAAAAGATCTTCACCAAGCCTACATCTGATAGAGGGCTAATATCCATATATACAAAGAACTCAAGAAATTAGACTCCAGAGAATCAAATAACCCTATGAAAAATGGGGTGCTGATCCTTCTGGTTTCCATCTGTGCCCAGAACTGACCCTATACCACAGTGCTCCATACCCAAATACAGCCAGGAGAAAGCTGGTCTCCCTAGAGTGCTGACAAGCCTGTGGGCAGGTAAGACCATCACTTTTGCTCCTAGCTGCCCAGTGCCCTCAGGACACGGAATCCAAGGAGCACCCTGGGAAAGAATCCTTCTGGTTTCCATTTGCACTTGGAGCTGATTCTGTGCCAGCACTCCATACATAAATACTATCAGGAGAGTGATGGTTTCCTCGGAGTGCTGACAGACATGTAAACACAGGTAAGACCACCATTTAGTTCAAATTCGTGGCCTAAGAGGGATCTTATTACAAAAGCCTATATTCAACAAAACTGGAAAATCTGGATGAAATGGACAGTTTTCTAGACAGATGCCAAATACCATTGGGTAAAACGTGTAAACTGTCCCATGACCCCTAAAGAAATAGAAGCAGTCACTAAGTCTCCCAACCAAAAAAAGCCCAGGACCAGATGGGTTCAGTGCAGAATTCTATCAGACCTTCAAAGATGACCTAATACCAATACCCTTCAAACTGATACACAGAATACAAACAGAAGGAACAGTACCCAATTCATTCTATGAAGCCATAGTTACACTGTGTATTCTCCATTGGAGATGGAATGGTTTCTGTCTAGTCAGGAACTTGTCACAATTTCCTTTCATAGAGGACTTCATAAGAGATTTTTTTCTATACTTTTATCATGTTTGATAATTCAAACTGATTTTTAAACTGGTTGAGTGCATATTACTTTCAGCTTCAGAAGATATAATTTATACTTAGGAGGCATTTAACTATTAAAAATTATTTTGATGACTCAAAAAATGTTAATACTGAGTTTTATACTTTAAAATATATTTTATTAGTTTAATAAAAAAAGAAAAAATTAAAACAAAAGAACTAACAAAAACTAATAAAAAGTACATTGACTGCAGGCAGATGTTATATAATTCCTTTATGGCATTATACAACTTCCTGAGAAAGCAGTAAGAAAAATATTTATCAGTCAAATTTTACTTGATACAATTAATGAATCATGGCATTTCTGTTAGGTAAGTTTTAATCACACAATTTGTTCTAAATAAGTGTATTGGAAGGTCTTAGCATGCATTTTTAAGTCAGTCAACCATATTAGACTTTCAGAAGGAATTTACTTTGCAGAGTTGAACATAAATATGTTTAAATTAAATATATTAAAGGTACAACGTGTGTGATAAAATGTTCATGTTTAGTTTCATTTTTGAGAAATGCACATAGCTGTATAATCACCACAACTGAAGTTCCCAGAAAAAAAACACACCCATGTTCGAGATACTATGAGGATCTGACTAGAACTTCTTGGTTGTGGAAAGCTAGGATGGTACAGATACAAAGCCAAATGATTTCTTGTCTTCCTCCCCTGAATAGGCTTTCATTGCCCACATTTGTGTCTGACCTGACTTCTTGAGAACTCTCTTTTGGAACATATTGTTTTAACAGACTGCTAACTTTTGCTAACTCAAAATCTAAGAATGTCAAAAGCTCAGATAGCATCTGAGACCCATAGCCTGGACCTATGTCCCTTATTGTAATCCATTTGCTTGAACTACCTATCAAACACAATTGTATGTGTTTGTTTTGAGACAAGGTTTCACATCACTCGATGCCCTTGAACTTGCTGTGTTCTCAAAGATGAGCTGGAACTTGTGATGTTCCTGCGTCTAACTCCGGAGTTTGGATTCCATCTTGTCTGCCATGCTGTATTTATGTACCACTGGGATGGAATTCCAAGCAAGCCCTCTACCAATGGAACTACATCCCCACTCTCACCTACGCATTTTGAAAATGCCTTGATTTATGACTTTCTTCTGTCTTATAATTATTAAAAATCTCATCAAACTAAAAAATATCAGGGTACAGAGCTAAACAAAGAATTCTCAACTGAGGAAACTTGAATGGCCGAGAAGCACCTAAAGAAATGTTCAGCATCCTAAGTCATCAGGGAAATGCAAATCAAAACAACCCTGAGATTCCACCTCACACCGGTTGAATGGCTAAGATCAAAATCTCAGGTGACAGCAGATGCTGGTAAGGATGTGGAGAAAGAGGAACACTCCTCCATTGCTGGTGGGATTGCAAGCTGGTACAACCACTCTGGAAATTAGTATGGCAGTTCATCCGAAAATTGGACATAGTACTACCTGAGGACCCAGCTATACCAGTACTGGGCATATAGCCAAAAGATTCTCTAACATCTAACAAGGACACATGCTCCACTATGTTCATAGCAGCCTTATTAATAATAGCCAGAAGCTGGAAACAACCCAGATGTCCTTCAACAGAGAAATGGATACATAAAATGTAGTATATTTCCACAATGGAGTACTACTCAGCTATTAAAAACAACAACTTTATGAAATTTGCAGGTAAACGGATGGAAATAGAAAATATAATGAGTGAGGTAACCCAGTCACAAAAGAACACACATGGTATGCACTCACTAATAAGTGAATATTAGCCCAAAACTTGGAATACCTACAATTCACAGACAATGTGAAGCTCAAGATGAAGGAATACCGAAGTGTGGATGTTTCAGTTCTTTTTACAAAGGGGAACAAAATACTCAAGGGAGAATATACAGAGACAAAGTATGGAGAAGAGATTGAAGGAAAGGCCATCCAAAGACTGCCCCACCTGGGGATCCACCCATATATAGTCACCACACCCAGATACGATTGTGGATGCCAAGAAGCATATGCTGACAGGAACATGATCTCCTGAGAGGCTTTGCCAGAGCCTGACAAATACAGAGATGGATGCTCACAGCCAACCATCGGACTGAGCAATGTGTTCTCAATGGGGTCCCCAGTGGAGGAGTTAGAAAAAGGACTGAAGGAGTTGTATGGGTTTGCAACCCCATAGAAAGAACAACAATATCAACCAACCAACCTCCCCCATCCCCAGGGCTCCCAGGGCTCCCAGGGACTAAACCACCAACGAAGGAGTGCACACAGAGGCTCCAGCCACATACATAGCAGAGGATGTCCTTGTCTGGCATCAATGGGAGGAGAGGTCCTTGGTCCTGTGAAGGCTCACTACCCCAGGGTAGGGGAATTCGAGGGCAGGGAGGTGAGAGTGGGTAGGTGTGGGAACACCCTCATAAAAGCAGGGGGAGGAGGGATAGGAAAGGGGAAAATATTTGAAATGTAAATAAAGAAAATATCCAATAAAAAAATTAACACAATGCTCCCCAAACCTAGAAAAGAAAATGTAATGCCTAATAAAAACAATATAAAACTGAAAAAAAGCCCAACTCTATAACCAACCAGAAATACACACACACACACACACACACACACACACACACACACACACACACACACCAAATAAACACAACCACCACAACAACAAAAAAATTACAGTCAACTATGCCTGACAATGGAAAAAAAAGAATACTGTGTTACAAATCAATTCAGTTTAGGAAAAACACAAGGATTGTGTGTGTGTGTGTGTGTGTGTGTAAGCAGATCTAGTGTAGAAACCATGTTTCACTAGCTAAGGATTTTGAGAATAAATTTAGTTATCTATGCAAAGATGTGGAGGAGTATTGACCTCTAGAGAATGTTATTTCCTTTCTTTATATGTCTGATAATTAATCCATCTGTATCATTCTCTGTTATTATTCAAGAATTTCTTCCAACTATCAAGAATTTGACAGTGTGTCTGCTGTATAGTGCCATTCAACAAACAGTATTAAAATTGTTGCATTTACATTTCTACATGTTTTCTCATTCTATTTGTTAAAAAGTTCTTTGTTTTAAATAGAAAACATTATTTCTCACTTTAAGTATATGCTGGGAGGATTTTTATAAATGGACTAGCTTTTGTAGGTTTCTTCTGTGAAGCACAGTAAAATGAAGGGGACAAAACCAACATTGTATAGCATGGAAAAGTTCGATGGAAAGAACTGAGACTTATTCTTGCCTTGTTTGATAGAATTTAGGAGGGATTTTGAATGCAGTCTGCAATGAATTGTTAAGATATTGATATTTTTAAATTCACTATCTGGCCTTTTGACTGATCCATTATATTAATAGCACACACTGATGTTCAGCCAATTTAACAATAATTGAATGTAATATGATGCATGAAATCCACTGTGTGATTACCCTCAAGATGAAAATTTATTTTGTGAATGCTATGATGAGCACTGAAATGAAAAGTTCAGATCTTACCTTGAGAAAAGGTTACAATGATATCTCAATACAAGTGGCTCATTGTATTTTTCAAATGAATTTAGAAAGGAATGGGATAAACCATTCATATGTGCTGCCTTTAAATGATGCAACAATAACATATTGGTATTTTCTTTTCAAATAAGTGTTCTTTATATCATTTTGCTTTAAGTAATATTTGTCATAGTTATTCATGCCTTCTCACATCAATGCCATGAACAGTTGTTACAAAACATTTCCTGCCTATTCAAGGTCTTCTTATCATCAATAGTATATCCATCGTGGAAGGTAGACATGAGTTCCACCACTGACCCTTCTACACACGTTAGTAGTTTAATGTGTATAAACCTTACAGAAGTGCCCCCTTTAAGGTCAGTGGGTAGGTCTTTGTATCTAAGCATTACAATTTTAATGTTCTAGACACTTTTTATCTGCATCCTACAACATATTTGTTCCTGATTCCCAAGCATCTATGTCCACGTCACAGTTAAAAATGTATTTTGTTTCTTCCCAGAGGTTTCCAAAGTTAACTGTTCCGTCAGTGCTCAAAGCCTGAAGTCCTCTCTAAGGTTTAAAGAAAATTCAGCCACAGACTGTTGAAAATAAAAATGCCATTAAGATAATTTCAAGATACAGTGTGAACGTCACTTTCCAAACACGAGGAATAGGAAAATAGTAAGAAAGACTTAGACCGAACTAGACCGAAACCTAGGTGAACACACATTAGACTTTATAACTCCACGTTCAGCATCTGAGGTACATGGTGGTGTGGTGTGAGTTCTAAGTTTGCCAAGTCTTGTCTCTGGGACCCTGCTGGCAGTAGCCTGCGTGGTCACCCTCTTGGTTAGGTTCCGTCAACTTCTGGGAGCTTCCGAAGTAAAGGAAGAGTGGTCTATTTTGGCCTTTTCCACGTCGAACTGTTGGGGGACATTTAAGACTTAATCTATTGAATTTAGTATCTCGGATTTTGTATCCCTCGTTGCAACATCAGGTGGAAAGTTGTTAATATCATGAACAATCATGAAAAAAAATTGCATGAATGGATTCTTTCTACCCCAAAATTAAGACAAAACTGCTTATCACCATGCTGTGTTTTTGAAATTAAATTGTCAGTGTATTGTTTTAGGGACGTAGGACATTTAAGAGGCAGTTAGGTCACAAGGGCTCAACACTCATGGATTATCTCAGAAATGGGTGGTTATTGGCATGGGCTGTGTGTCCTTTGTTTCAATACCCAACATATCTCTCATACACCTTCTTACTATGTGATGCCAGTGGCCCATGTTATAACGCAGAAATCAGGTCCCCAGGAGATGTGACTTCTCTTGGTCTTTACAACCCTCACTGTTTTGAGAAATGCATCTTACTTATACATCACCTAGTCTGCGGTATTCCGTTTAGTAGTGGAAAATGTATTCAGGTAGACAGATTACCTTCAGCTGCTCCAATTCCTTCTAATACTTCCACAGCTGAGCTTTCTCTTCATCATTCTAGCTATAGTTTCACTGGAGCTCCTCTAGTTTCTAGAATATCTTAATAATAATCTTGCTTGGAACACATATTTCTACTCCATCTGTATTATTTACCCTTCTTATTAGTTAGGATTCCTCAGAGAAATAGTACCAATGGTGCATGTGTCGGTACATGGATGCAGGAAGAGGCATGTTATAAAGACATTGCTTATGTGAGGATAGACACAGAGAAGTCTCGTGCACTACAATAATAAGCTGTAGACATGGGTGGTATCGTTCTACTGCCACTCTAAGTGGTTCAAGCAGGTCGGCTGATAGTGTAATGTGTGATACAAATTCAAGTTCAAACGAATGAGGAAACTGATATTCCAGCTAGAAAACACTCATGAAGAGATCCTTCTTTACCCCAGTTTGTTTTATTCCCTGGACCAGGGTCATCACAGAGGAGATCAGTGTGCATTAGTTTGTCTATACTTCAAATGTTCATCTCATCCAAAGCACAGAAACCCCCGATTTTAATGCTTAAATGAATAAAATGACTACAATCTGCTTCACTGATGCGGGCAAGCAAAACTATCGTGGACTTGTAGTTATATTATGAGTGTGCATTTCTGTAGGAAAAAAAAAAAACCATATCTGACTCAAGTCCTGAGCAGACTGCATTCCTAGTGTAACATATGGCTCCAAAGTATGTGTCGACTTCTTGTCCCATGTATAAGACTCTCCACCCAACTTGTATTTGTCTTCTTCCTTCTTACCACTGTAATTCCTAACCTAGAAGTTATGCCTTGGCGCTGTGAAGGTGTTCAATACGTGTTCATTGAATGCATGAGCTGTTCTATTAACCTTTAGCTTGAATTCTTACTAACATTAAACAATATAATTATTGTGGCTTGATTGCTTATGTAAAGCCAACATTTACTCCTGGCCAATTACTGTTGAATATATATATGTAACCATATTCAACATTCTGGTTTCATTAACTTTGCTCTGGGATTTATAGACTAAACCTTCTCAATTCAGGGTCTGAATATTTTATGCTGATTAAAGCTATGGCTATCTTGTTAGAGTTCTCTTTGTCGGTCTCCATGAGGGAAAAGGATGTTCAATTTAGCTGTTTTAAATTAGAATGTCGAATATGAAAGAGAAGTTGCTTCTGAATAAAACTGGCTTAGATCAGAAAGCTAGTGCTGCACATCTTTGTCCTTAGGTTCCTACCTCCTCAGTCTAAAGATTGTTAGAAAAACCACTGGAAACAAATATGTTTCAGGAACTGCTGAGCAGGTGAGTCGTGATATGGTATAAACATTATTCGCATCACACGATGCTCATTTATATGTGAAGGGAACTGACTTTTCAACTGTTCTTCAATAGGGTGATGAGTTGACATATCAATCTGATGACAGAGTAGATGTGAAGTTAAGTGGACGATATTTCTTCCTTTCATAGTGTCAGGATGTCTGCAAATGGTCCTTCAGTTCCCGGGCACATCCTCTCCTTCTTTGTTTCATATACACACTGGCTGCTTAGGTCACTTTCTATATATCACAGAAACTCCCCCTCCCTCCATGTGCCTGGGGGAGTATGCCCTACAGTGAGCTGGGCCTTGCCGCATCAACCATTGATCAAGAAAATGCCCCATAAGCCAACCTGACAGAGCCAAGTCTTCAACACAAGTTTCCTCTTCCAAGAAGACCTTGGTTAATACCGAGCGGATGAAATTAACCAGCACAACATCTTAATAAGGTATCATTTTCCTCAACTGAGGAGAGAAAGCTAGTCTCATAATAATAATAATTTTCCCAAAGCTATATAGCTACGACATTTCAAATCCTATACTGGTTTCTGGGCTTATCTGGTATCAAAATCCAATGGGCATAAAACTATACAGTTTAAAAACACCTGAAATTTACCCTATGTCTATTAGAAAGGTAATTTATTTCTTCCTTTTATCCCACAGGATAACCATCTTTCCCTCTTGATTTGTGTACAGAGTATGTCATATTTAAGAGGGTGTGGCCGGAAGAATTACAGGGTTTTTCCAGCTTTTCAGGAAATGGTTTAAATATGTATGTCTTAGACGCTCTGGGGCTCCTTCCCAGCCTCTCTGCCCACAGCTGGGAATGGATACCAGGGAAAAGCTAGAACTCAGAACAGTTCAAAGGAGGGCTTCCCTGGCATACTTAGAACTTCATGGATTGCTGGGGGGGAGGGGCTGATGTTTGGAAAACAGCTTCTTTTTTTTATCATCTTGGACAGAGGGTGTTAACTACATGGAAACAGAGGGTGCAGAGCTGAGGTCTACCCTATGCGTCTGCATCAAGTGTTTTCTTGTTTCAGTGACAAACACAAGAAGAAGAACAACAGAACAAAATGTAACGGAGAAAGAGTTTATTTTGGCTCATGTTGGAGAGGTCACAGTTCATCGTGGAAAGGAAGATGGGGAGGTCATAGGGCAGGCGTATGGACTGGAAGTTTTCATACTGAGGGTGGTGAAGAGCGTGGTGTTTGGCGTGCCTGTTTATTCAGTGTAGTTCCCCAGCCCATGCATTGGTCAATGTTACTCACTTTCAGGGTGTAGCTTTCTTCCTCAGTTAAACCTAAATGCCCTCATAGACACACCCAGAGCCGTATCTCCAGGCTGAGTCTAGACCTAGTGCAGACAATAATATGAACCATCACAGCATCTCAGCCACACACGCGCGCGCGCGCGCGCGCGTACACACACACACACACACACACACACACACACACACACA
>NW_022196899.1:6442765-6460761 GCF_008632895.1 Mastomys coucha
ACACACACACACAGAGGCACACACACGCACACGCACACACACACACACATATACACACAGGCACATGCACACACACACACATACATGTGTGTGGGTGTGTGTAATTTACTGCCACATATAAAGTGAGTTTATCTGTTTCTCTACAGATGATGTATTTCCACCAATAATGTAGAGCTCTCCTTCCTTCCTAGTCATGAATCCACCCTCACCCTATGCTACACAGAGCTGGCCTCTTCAATGCAATGACTCCATTTTCCTTCTTCTCCATGGTTGACACTATTTCCTTCTATTCTGCAATAAAAATAACTATATGTAATCCAGGCTTCTGACTTTGCTCTTAGATTCTCTACTTTCTTTTCCAATTATTGTAAGAATTTTGGAACATGGTTATCTTAATTATCCCCATTGGGTGTTAATATAATTTATTTGGTTAAAAGAATTGCAAAAAATATCTGATGGATTTTTAAAAATATTAGCTAGACTATTTGTATAACTATATAAATTATCCCAATGGCAGAAATTGATTTCACTATTTGAAACCGATATTCCAAATATTCACAAAAGCAATAACAGGCTATCTTGTTATATTTTAACTCTATAGGATTAAATTTTTATCTGTAAATAATAGAGCCATTTTTGTAGTATTGTAAATCATTGTAAAGTTTTGTCTTATTTATGGTGGAAGATTTATTAAGTTGATATTAATGATAAATTTAATTATAGTAGAAAGATATTCTTAATAAAAATGTTGATAACCAAAACAGTGTTTTCCAGACACAATAAGACCATTGCACACATCAAATTACAGAGATTGTGGGTGCATGTATTAGATTAGGCTAAATTTCCAACATGGATTGGGGGCAGGTCTGAGAAATTCCTTCTCATAGCTAAGGGGTTACTAAGCAGTAGTTGATGACTGTTAGGGAAAGAAGAATTAGTTTTCTTTAGGGACGCTGCCCATTGTAGGTTGCCAGTCCTTTATAGGTGTTTCTCTACCCATATTCGTACTGGCAGAACTAAATGAGATTGTTGGGGGAGCGGGGAAGAGCACATGAAACTCGTGAAAAGTGTTATGGGAATTTAGGCGGGGTTGAAGAGGGAAATAGATGGGATAAAATCACATTGTTTACATGGATTAAATTCTCAAATAATAAAAAACAAGTGGAAGTAATTTAAATATAAGAGTACCCTAGTTATTTTTGCTCTTCCCGTGTTCTTAGTTAGCATTCATTATGTACCCACATGCACCACACACACACACATACTACCCTTACCACTTTAACCAATATCAGGATGCTTAGCGGTTTAACTAGCGGGATGAAGGAAAGAACTACTCTATCTATGATTAGCTTTTAAGAGAATCTTAAATGGCTGATTCCTAGGAGTGGAAACTGACACTTTAAGAAGATAATGTTAGGCAGTGTAGTGCAGCAAAGTGTTAGATTATTTTAGGTCCAAGGAGCAGAAAAACATGTTTTTAATATTACATTTTTTAAAAGACTTTTTGTCTCTTCTGTTAATTTTCATCCTTCATTTGTGAATGTTTACATAATATATCCAGGAAATAAGTCTTCTGGAAGTGTAACTACCTCCAACAGATGTAGCTCTTAATAGCTCCACATTTACATTAGAGCTTACGATGTTTGCCTGAATGCTTCACAGAGGAAAGTTCTTTATTTATTTTTCTGATTTTTATTTTAAGCCCTGCTGAAAACTGTCATTGACAAAAGTGAAGGATCGTCCTTATTTTTCCGATTATTGTGAATGTGGCAAAATATGTATGCATGTAAATTAGATGATGAAAGCAAAAGTTCTAACTGCAATTACCAGAATGTGTACCTTATATTAAAAAGCCTACAAGAGGAGCGAATGCAAAGCATTGTCCTGTTTTAATACTTCATTGTTATTTTAAAACCTACTTATTATATTTATTTCCAGTTATTCAATTACAACAATAAGACAATTGACCCCTTTAAATTATCTAACAATAAAATTAAAATAAATGCCAATATTACCTTATGGAGAAAACTTAATAACTTCTAAGTATTTAATGAACTCGGTTGTATAAGGGTTAACCACCAGGTACATATCCAGGTCATCTAAGGCATACACTAGTCAGATGGTTGCTAGGCAACAGAGACCAGGTTCAGCTGATGTGTGTTTCTAGGCAAAGCTTATGGTATGAAAAGAACAAATTACATGATACCTGCATTTTTGCTATTATGCTTTTGGAAAATCAAGTTGTATTTAGAAAAATGTCTTGACTTCCATTATTCACAGCATCTTTCTTCTAATGTCAGAATGGTACCACTTGATAGTTAAGATATAATGGGAGAGTAAATTAAAATGACAGATGACATTTTATTTTGTATGTGTTCTTAGCTATAGACCTTTCACATAATCATGGTTTTGTATTTTGCCTGCAGTTAATTAATTTTTCTAAATTCATTATGTTTGAAGTGAAGCTAATAAATAAAAATTAATAGAAATATAATTAGCTTAAAATATACACATTTCCATGCTCCTGAAAAGCTATAGATTAAAATGACTTATAATGACATGATCTAGGCACAGCAACAAACATGTCATCAGTGGCGTAACACAGAAGTGTTGATATAATAAGAAATAGAGCATGGTGCCCATTTAATGGCTATAAAATAAAATCATGTTAATATTTTTGTCTTTGATTTAACAATTCTTAATTACTGAACATGCAGGGAATAGGCAAGAATGTTGGTTGGGGCATCATCAACATGTAGATAAACCTAGAAGAGATAAATCTAAGCCATTCAATAGAAGGGTAGGAAACAAAACTGTCACTTGGACATATGTTTTAAAACATGTTTTTTAAGGCAAACCCAAGAGGGCTGGTTTTTACTCACAAATGAGGAAGTAACAAATGTCACTAAAATATGCTTTCATTTTCTTAGTTTTTAATAGAAAACATTTAAATAGAATTTCAAAAAACCAAGCCAGGTGCTCATGGTGTACACAAGCACTTGGGAGTCAAAGGCAGGCAGATCTTTCAGTTTGAGGCCAGTTTGAACTACAGAGTGAGTTCCAGGACAGCTGGTGCTACACAGAAAGACCATGTCTCAAAAACTAAACCCCTCCCCCCTACAATATATGTATATTTGTAATCAGATATAATATTTCACAAATTAAAAAAAAAATTCAGTGAACATTTTATAGTTGGTCTTGGGACCAACCTAAGCAACTTCATAAAGCAAATGAGAAACTAGAAAGGGTTACTGTAAGTGCTTGAATTATGATTTTGGGGGGTGATTTTGGGAATTACTTGGATTAGGACAACTTTCAAAGGTCTCTTTTAGAGATCTTCCATGCTAAGAGATGTAAAATGAGTGAGTGCAGGTGTGTCGAGGAGACTCTCACTGTTCATTTTGTCTTAATCATGGTTATTTATGTTTAAATAATGAGACTTCCATTAGCAGTTGAAGTACGTCTTGTTTTATGACTTCCTTTGAGTGGTTTGAGCACTGGCCACTTTATTTCTCACTCATTTCTTCAGTGGAGCATCCAAGATATCCTACATGTGCATCTAAAAAATGGTGATGATAGACTCATGAATCTCAAGGTGACATGGAGAAAAATAGTGGAGTTTTGCCTGCACAATTGAGTCATGATTCTGACTCTACCTATTTTATACCGATGAATCCATAATTTGATCTTGAGACATATTTTTGCTCTCTGTATGGACACACTTTGCTAGAAGCTAACAGCATCCTTTATTGGCTAATAAGCCAAGTCAATGGAGGTTTCTAAACCTAATTCAGAATATTTCACTGTGCATGCTAACATTATTACATATGGTCCAAACACATGGTTTGCTCAAGGATAGATGGGAAAACTAAGAATATGTCTCAGTAGAAAATAAATAATAGAAAAATTATGATGCAATAAAATTTGTTTATATTATAAATGGTCATATTATAGCTATATTGGACACTACGTATGAAATATAATTATAAAAACATCAGAATTTTCTATTCCAGAAAAGCCTCTGTCACAAGGCCAAAGCAAGGGACTCAGGATGCTTCCTTATATATAGTAGGAAACTCTACTGGGGAGTTGGAGAAGATGAAAAATAGAGAAGAAGGGACTGCACTTATTAAATGTCTTGCACTTGATAAACAGTGTTAATTACTGTGATAATATGTTGAGTAGAAAGTGTCAAGAAGAGAAAAGAAACTTTCAGGAGTTACAAAAAGTTATGAAAAAAAATCTTAAAATGGAGGCCATTTTGACATATCATTTGACGGATGCTAAGCCTTACCTTATGTTAGTTCCTTAATTTTCATAAGACAAATACTTCTGAGTTATGTATTCAGAAAAATAACCAACTGTGATTATTTTACTAAAAGACAACGCTGGTATTTATGAAAGGGGACGAATGCTGCATACTGTTTAGTGATGTTTTTTTTACCTTGTATTTTCATACTTATTTTTGACTATGACAGTAGTGTGAAAATTCATTTTCATCCCTAAAATACACACACACACACACACACACACACACACACACACACATGCACACACATAGACACACTCAGACACACACACACACGGACACAGAAACACTTATAATAGTAGTAAAATTGTTCTACAACTTAGCTGCATGTCCTGAAAGAGCATTCTTATCTAATGCATTTTTATTTTATTATATTTGATTTGGTTCAATTCAATTTCATTGTACTTAAAGGTCAGATCATGGCATTCTATTACACTGGTATAAAATAACTTATTAAGAACATAGCATTGATTTCACAACACATGATGGTTTATAACTTGCAGTTTATAAATTACTGACCATGTAGTATTAGATAATGCTTCCATGAAAGTGTATGCTGTTAGCTATGAAGGTAGAATAAGAAAATAATTACAGAAAAAAGTAAGAAAAATGGTAGGACTGGAGAGTCGGGAGCAATTGTGCTTCAGGTACAGAAAAAAGACATTGCAAAGGCCCAAAGGAGATTTTTGCATTCAAGATTATTTTATCAATAACCCATATAATTTTTCTAACTTCAGATGTAGGTTGAGATATCTAGTTTTGAATATAAAACATCAAAGGATAGTATCTCTGTCTTTTCCCTCTTTCTTTCTTTTTCTTTCTCATCTCTCTCTCTCTCTCTCTCTCTCTCTCTCTCTCTCTCTCCCTCTCCCTCTCTCTCTCTCTCTCTCTCTCCATATCTCTGTGGATTTAGTGTAGCTCTGGATGATCTTAAAACTCCAAGCCAATCAAAATTGGCATTCTACCTTCAGACATGCAGTCTGTAAAACTGTTGCTTATCTGTGGAATCTATTCTTCCCTCTGAGTGCCCTGACCTGACCTGCAGGACTTAAACAACAGGGCTCTTGAGGGAATGGAGCAACAATGACAAATTGGGATCAGGAGGGAGAGAAGACAAGAAAATTCTGTTCAAGTCTCCATTTACTCTAGGGAACCAAAGGGCTTATAAAGCTACAAACCACAAAGGTATTTGCTCAGGTGCACTGGCCAAACAGGTATTATTGTTTGGTAACACATTAACATAAATAGAATGTCCCTATTGTAAAAGTCTGGAAAGCCCCATATCTCATAAAATGTCCTGAGTCAATTGCAGGAATGAAAGCAAGATAGTGGAAGAAACAAAAGAGTGTTAGTTAATAGATGATGGTCCAGGGACAAGATGAAGACTGACATGACAGGGATTTGGGGCCCCAACAGCTGGGCTGCCTTGTCTAGCCTCAGTGGGAGAGCCATACAAAGAGTTTATTTACCTGAGTCAGGGAAAAATCAGAGGAGGCCTCCTTCCTCTCAGAGGAAAGGGGGAGAAGGACTGAGGAAAGAACTGTGTGAGGAGTGACTGGGGGTGGGGGGTGGGGACAGTGACTGGGATGTAAAGTGAATAAACAAGTAGAAAAAAATTCTTAATGCCAAAAAAAGGTGTTAGAGTAGGTGTAGCCTTGTTAGAGGAAGTATGTTAATGTAGGGGTTGACAATTAGAGCTTCCTCTTAGCCTTCAGAGGCCTCCAGAACAAGACATAGAACGTTCAGGTCCTCCAGCACCATGGCCCCCTGGACTCTGCCGTACTTCCACCATGATGATAATGGAACTAACTTCAGAACCTGTTAGCTAGTCCCAATTAAAAGTTATCCTTTATAAGAGTTGCGTTGCCCATCATATCTCCTTACAGCTATGGAAACACCAAGGCAGAATTTGGTACCAGGGGCTGGGTAGGGTATTACTGTGATAAACCCGACCATGTTTTTGTTTGGAGTAATGTGGATCTTGAGACTTTGGAAAACAGTGGAATCCCTTAAGTGGGGCTTAATGAGCCATCCTAACAGGAAGATGGAAGATGGTGGTGTTAAGGGTGATTTGAACTGTGTAGGCCTGCTGGTTTAAGAGGTTTCAGAAGAGAAGAATTTTAGTATTTGGCCTAGAGATTGTTTTTGTGATGTTTTGGTGAAGAATTTGTCTGCTTTTTGCCCGTGTCTGAAGAGTATGTCTGAGGATAAGGTCAAGAAGGCTCAGAAAAACTCTGAGTACATTGTTCTCTAGTATAATCTCGTGAAGAGTGTTTTGGTCATACTCAATCAGCAAGCTTAGAAATGGAAAGTGTAAAATGTTTGGTTCAAGTAATAAAAGACCACCAGAAAGTGAAACAGGAAATCTTTTTTTGTTGAAGGCATCAACAAATTAAGGGAGTAGTGATCTCAGGACAAGATCCCAACCAGTTAAGCTTATTGTTTGTGTTTGCAGTTGAACAAGGAATAGGTACATCATATTAGGTGGTATTGCCTGGTTATTGTTTTCATTTGGATTTTTAATCTGGAATGAACCATAATTCAGAAATGGAGGACACAGGCTTTTGATCCTAACCTTGAGTAATAGTGGCCATGAAACCTTAGGCATAGTAGTACATGCCTTTAGTTCCTGGAGACAAAGTCATGCAGATCTCTGAGTTCAAGGTCAATCTACAGTGCAAGTTCCAGGACAGGTAAGGTTAGGCAGTGAAGGAGTTTGAGAAAAGAAAGCTTGTGATAATGTAATTTAAAAAAAAGGGGGGGGGCGTATTTAAACAGAAAAACCCTGTCTTGAAAAACAAAACAAAACAAACAAAAAACAAAAAACAAAACAAAAAAGGGAAGAAGAAAGAAAGAAAGAAAGAAAGAAAGAAAGAAAGAAAGAAAGAAAGAAACAAAGAAAGAAAGAAAGAAAGAAAGGGAAAAAGAATAAAAAGCTTTGGCACCATGAAGAGAGCTTATGAGAGGATATTGGTGAAGCCCAGTTACAGCATTCTGTTGTACCCCCAGCAAGCAGCAAAGCTTGGCAGCTTTGGCCATCTGGTTCTGGCTTTAGAGTCAAGAATAAAAAGGACTACAAGGACAATTGATGGTGGCTAGCTGGAGCTAAGAAATTAGTGGTGATTAAAAAGAGACCAGCATCACTATGGTGAAATCTTCTGGTAAGTGGTTTTTGAGAGCACAAAGAAGCTGATTTTCAGAGACAGCCAAGGTGGTACCTCATGCTTCAGCTTAGTAATGTGTAAGAGTCACCCAGGTTTTACTTGTTTTCAAAGCATGAAGGAGTCATGGAGATCAGCTAAGGCTTGGCACTGTGAGAGGCCAGGCAAGGCGATTGGTGAAGATGCAGCCTCAGTTGAAGTTGAAGGTCTAGGACTGAAGGGGTCAGGCAAATAGTTTGAGGTTTGGCACCATGAAAAGAGCTTATGAGAGGCTATTGGTGAAGCCCAGTTACAGCACTCTGCTGGACTGGAGATGTCAGTTTCATGGGATGAACACCAAGAACAGCAGCAGGAGTGGAGTGGAGTAGAGTTAACCAGAGCAGGAGAAGTGACACAAGCCATTTGGAGGAGCCCAGAAGATCATGTGTGGATTCCAAACACTGGAACAAGAAGGTGTAAAGTTGTAGTTGCCTTAGATACTCCAAGATGTTAGAGCCATGTAATACCTGCTAACACAGAGTAGAGAAAAGCTGCTAACAGGGAGTGAAAACAGTCCAAGAGACAGAAGTGTGTTGTAGTCAACAAAGCTGAAGGATTTGGACATCAGACATGAAGATGCAGAGTTTAGATTTTGCCCAGCTGGGTTTCGGGTTTTGCTTTGGTAAGGTAGTTCTTTGCTATGATATTTTGGAATTGTAATGTATATCCTGTGCCACGATATGTTAGAAGTATGTGAATATGCTATTTGATTTTGATTTTATAGGGGATTGCAGTTAATCAATTGGATGAATCTCCAAAGAATCTTTAAACTTTGGACCTATATGTTGTTGAGACTGGTGTAGACTATTGGGACTTTAGAAGTTAAACTACATGAATTTCTCAATATGCTATAGCTAGGTATGAGCCCCATAGATTTCTTTTTCAGGCTATAGCACAATCAGGAGAGAAAGATAAATACACAGACACTTTTGTACAGAAATCCTCTTTTTTTAGGCAGCTAAACCTCTGAAGAGGAGAAGCTAGATTAGCATTTAGGTGATTATTTAACATTGTGAAAGTATTTATTTAAAACAATAATTTTAAAATCTATAATATTTGTACATTTCCATGTGACTACATCATAGTAGTTTGACACATATATTCTGTGTGTACTGACTAAATCAGGTTATATCTATATTCATTTTTAAAACATAAATCATTATTACGTGTTGGGAAGTCCACCTTCTGTATCATTTGGAAATATTTCACGAATTGTTTTACTCTGTAGTTCATTTTCTGGAGAGGCAATCTTTCCTCTCTGCTTGGGTTGCTGTGGTCCTGATTGACTTCTTCCCACCCCCTACTCTTCCCCTCTCTGGTGGCCAGAATTCCACTCCAGTTGTTTTTCAAGATTGACCGGTTTGTTTCCACAAATGAGTGAGGACAGGTAGTAGCTATTTTTCCAAATTACTTCTGTGTTGTTTTCTGTTGTTTTTTTTTTTTTAACAAGAGAAAAAGCAAGAAATGAGAAGAGGAGAAGAGGGGCTCTGAGAGTTTTGTAGTGCTCCAGGGCAAGGTGAACTCGCCTGGCTAACAATCATGATTTGAGTCACCTCAGGCACGTTACTGTTTCTGCTCACACAACAGATTTCACAAACTAAAGCCCCTGTCTGAGGGGATAGTAGAGCTAAAGGGCCATGGGGAGACTGTTCACTCCGTTATCAGCAATTGGCAACTCATCACAGAATCTCCTTGCTAGACTGGATGAACACAGAAAATTCAAACTGAAAATATGTATCTTAAGTTAAAAACAATTCTTAAAGCTCAATTATATCTTTTCTCCTACTCTAAATAATCCTCTTGAAAGGAATTATTCTGTTAACTCAAATCTATTAACTTATCATGGATATTTCTTTCCAACTTAGAGTCTCACCTTCGTCTCCTTTTTTTCACAGAAATGATTCATTGACTTGGCAGAGTTTATCTATGATGAAATGTACTGTTTCTTCAGCTTCTTTCACAAAAGAGTTCAACAGAGATGGAACTCTTTTAGGGGATGAGGTTCACCTTTTATGTTTATTCTGATTCTTTTACCTTACTGGTGTAATCCTCTTAGTACCTGGAGATGGTTCTTTTGCTGCCTTGTTCGAATATGCACCATGACACCACCCTATCATCTTTTCTATCAGTGTTGCTAAATGAGGGTGTTTAATAGATAGGATGGAAGGAGACAGCCTGGTGAATTGATAGTAATTCGTAGTAGACGTGGATCAGAAGTGAGACAGAGGTCAGGTTGGTTTTGCCTGAATATTTATTTGTTTTATATTATTATTTATTGCTGGAGATCAAACTCAGGGCCTTACTCATTCTACTTCAAATATCCTTAATTTTCTGAGACTGGGTTTCACTCTGTAGTTCAAGCTCACATCATACTTCGTGATCCTCCTTTCCGTGCCTCCAGACTGCTTGGATTACAAGCAGGTACTACCATTCTTGAGAGGATGGTCTCTGAATTTAATACTCAAAGCTGAGAAGATTTTATAGATAATAATGTCTAGAATCTTTCAAAAGGCATAATTGGATGAACTAAAATAGACATTTTTTTTTGTTTTTGTTTTGTTTTGTTTTTTACCAGAAACAAGGGATGGAAGGTAGGTTTAATATAATTTGATACCAACACTGACAGGTCTTCAGAGACCAGGACAAGAGTTCAAGTGGATAACTGTATCATGGCAGAGGCAAGCAGATTTTAGATGCCATTTTTGGTAAAGATAAGCGTGGATCAATGGGTTCTAAGAGAAAAATAATTATTGAATTTTTTTTTTACATTTATTTGTTTCCTTACGTGTGAGTGTTTGTGTGTGTGTCATGTGTGTATGTGTTAATATGAGCATCATGAGACAACTTACGTGAGTTCGATAGTTTCTGGTGGTCGGGCTTGGCAGCAAGCACAGCTATCTCATTGGCCTTGAAAATAAATTTGTTACAGATGACATTTAGAGGTGTGATACAAGGAGAAATGTGCAGATATAATATCATTAAAGCAAATAATCCTTGAATGTGCATACTATGAAAAGGTTTGGAAATTTTGTCACTTGCCCTGAAGTGTTCTCTTGACATGCAGCCAATGTTTTGACTTACCAATAGTTAAGAGAAAGTAAGAGTAGGAGAAGCACATAGGAAATGATTGGTAAAAGCCCCTGAAATGTCCTTTCCTTCTCTGAGCCCCAACATGGAAGTCCCTCAATTGAGTTTATCATTGTTACATTTCACAGCTTCATGTACTCTTTGCTAGCATTTGCACAACAGAATGCATTAATAAGTATGAGTATTAGTTACTGACATTATTTTTTATAGTTTGAATACTATTCTTTAATTTAATAAAATTTAATATTAAGCAAGTTGGCTTTGCTGCAGGCAGTTCCAAGTCTTTCACCCTTGGATGTGAAATGCATGAAGGCTCTTTAATGTTTGAGTGGAATGAGGAGATATAGAAATTCTTGCTTGAATGTTACCTGGCAGAATATTTCAAATTGTTTGTTTAGTTGTGATTAACTAGTTATAAACTTAATTTAATTGTTGTCGCTTCAATTACTAAGGAAAAGTAGGTAAATAACTTTTGAAATTACCAAGGCTACATTGTATGAGTATATTTTTAAATTTATTACTAAATATTACTCATGTGAAAGATGAATTACTTCATTTTCATTTTCATTAGGGATTTCAGAATTGATACTTTGAATATAGTTCTCTATATGCAAATTGGTATTTAAAAAAAACCACATAAACCAAACTATCCTAATGAATTCCAGAGTAATCATGTAGTTTTTTATTTACAATCATGAGAATTTTGCTGTTATCAAAAATTATACCTTATTACATGGCTTATTTTTCTTTAATGCTAAAGGTGTTACCTAATTGCACTGTAATTACACATAATTTATCAAATAGAAATAAAGACAAAACTAGTAATCAGAGGCTCTTCCTCCATTTGCAGATACTGTGTGAAGGTATGCCGTGTAATTAGTTTACCAATGTTTACTGTAGAACAAGTGGAATAAATTGTCATCATTTCTCCTTTCATCATCTGACAGCAAGCTTGGAATTCATTTGAATAACTTTACAATGGAAGTCATTACCTCATCAGAGATCTAGTGTTCTATATTATAGAGTTTATAACAAGAGAAAGTAAGTTTATCAAGTGGATAGAGGCAAGAAGATGCACTGATTCTTGGAGGAAGAGTGCAATTTCTATTATTTTTTAAGGGAGTAACATGGTCTCTTAAGGTCCCACATATAATGAATCTCTAAGAAGGCATATTCTTTTTTTTATTAGAGTGCAGTCAGGACGTGGGAAGGTAAAGATCAAAGCCTGGAGTTGGAAACTTGCTTCCTCACATCCAAAACAGTAGAAAGCAATAGAAAGGGTTAAATGTGGGCAGTCAAATCTAGAACTCTTAACAGTTACTCGCTGTCTTAGTTAGGATTTCCATTGCTGTGAAGAGACACCATGACCAAGACAACTTCTATAAAGGACAACCTGGCTTACAGGTTCAGAGGTTTAGTCCATTATCATGGGAGGATCATGTAGCATCCAGGCAGGCGTGGTGTATGAGGAACTGAGAGTTCTATATCGTCATCTAAAGGCTGCTAGGAGAAGACTGACTCCCATGGAGCTAGGAGGAGGATCTCATTGCCCACTCCCAACAAGGGCACACCTACTCTAACAAGGCCACACCTCCTAATAGTGGCCCTCCCTGGGCCAAACATATTCAAACCATCACATTTACTGTATGTAATGTAGTCCCTCTCCCAATTCTGACAGTTTAAGTGGGAAGGATGTGGGAGAGCAAAGATTGCTTTCTTTTCTTCTCAGAACTTATTGCCCATAGTAACCTTATTCAGTTTTGGTCTTTTAACAAGATTACCACTTTCATCTGGGCCACAGATGTTTAGTGCAAGTTTCCCAGCCATGACCAAGTATTTGAGTTTATGACATGAAAGTATTGCATCCCTACTTATCCACCTTTCTATCTCAGTCTTTTTCATTCCTATATTTCTGGACTCCCATTTTCATTGAACATACTTCTTATACTTAAGTAGTTGGTGTTGGGGTCAGAAACATTGAAAATGTGCATTTGTGGCTTTTTTCCTGGGGAGCTGCTCACATAGTCCTGGTGTCTGAGAAGTTGTTGCTGCCTGAATTCTAGAAGCCACGGAACACTAGTGGGAACTGTGAGTCTGAAGCCAGAGAAGCAGGAGGCCGTAGCATTCAGTGAAATCTTAGGGTAGCCAATGGTAGATGCTCTCCTCAGGCACTGATGCAGACAAAATGCAAAACAGGGACACTTTTCTCCTATGAGGTTGTTTTGTGATGGCGATCCAGGGATTTAGATAGTGCCCACCCACAATGAGGCAAACCAATGGTTTTCTTGACCCACTGAGTAGAGTACTATTTTTTCAACACACTGTCACACACACACACACACACACACACACACACACACACACACACACACACCTACAAATTCAGTTTATTTGGACAAGGATAAGACAACTGAAATAAAAATGAATATCTCTTGTTCAAACTGCAGCAGAGGCTTCTGTCTCAGTTCAAAGGCCCTTCTGTTTAATTATAGGGTTATTCAAGCTTGGTTAAGTTATTCTCTGATTAGAGAAGACTTATAAATTAGGAATTTCTCTTTAAGAAATAACATTGATTTTATATAGGGCTTCAACATTTACCACAAAGTGAATTCTCCAAAAAGAAAGGAGAGAAGGTATTATGTCTAGAAAGAAATTAATATTTGGTCTAGTTCATATGATGGCTCATTATATGTTCAAATATGTATTTTTAAATTAGATTTGTTCATTTTATTTTATATGGACTGTATTGCTTGCACATATGTATGTACATGGTGTGTGTACTTGGTGCCCATGGAGGTCAGAAGAGGGCATCAGAAACTGTAGTCTCCTGGGACTGGAATTAAGGATAATTTTGAACCATGATGTGGTTGCTGGCAACTGAACCAATATCATTTGTACGAACTAGAGGTTCTTAACCCCTGAGCCGTGTCTCTAGCTCCTTCATGTGTGTTTAATGTTAAAATGCATGTGTGACATTAATTATTTACTAGATTCGTATTTCAGGTACGTAGAACCTCTGATATCCTATCTGACTTTTAACCTACCACTGAATTGCTGGTTTACAGTAAACTTAAGTACCCAACACATTACTGACGCTGTAAAGAGGTTTTTAAATATTTAATGGCTAATCAGTTTTGATTTTAAGTTTTCTCCAAGAACATGCTCTCTTTAGAATTTTAACATGGTAAAGCATTGGAGAACTTTGGTCTGGACATAATATTTCTTAGGTCATGTTAGTGATAAGGAATGATCCCAAAATATCTCTCCTACTTTACCAGTCAGCATTGTATAACTTTGGGGCAGGGATTGCAGAATACAAATGGATAGTTAAGAAATCATTTTTTTGCCAGGCAGTGGTGGTGCAGGCCTTTAATCCCAGCACTTGGGAGGCAGAGGCAGGTGAATTTCTGAGTTCGAGACCAGCCTGGTCTACAGAGTGAGTTCCAGGACAGCCAGGGCTACACAGAGAAACCCTGTCACAAAAAAAACAAAAATAAAAAAAAAAAACAAAAAAACAAAACAAAACAAAATCATTTTTCTGACTATACAGTGGATTTACCCTTAGGGCATGAAAAATGAACATTTCTGATCTGCAGTTATCAGGTGTTTATTTCCCCCAATGGAGTATGAATTGATGAATGTTTATCCTGCCTTTAATGTTATAACTAAGTTTGTGGTTGTGGTTGTAATCTGTAATATTGCTCTGCCTGACAGTGAGCTGTCAGTGGCCTGTATTTCAAAGGGAGATGTGAGTATTTCTTCTTGTGCATTTAAGACCATAAATGAAAGAAGAAACTATAACGAGAATTTGTATGTACATAAATTTTATAATCAAATATTTTTCCAAAGTCTACTTTATGTTGTCTAAATCATATATGTTCATGAAGAAACTAGTTTTTTGTCAATGTTTATGGAATAAATCCAGAAAAACCTACATAAACTCCCCTGTGACATATGTATTGCGAGGTAATATGATATTTACAATATCCATTCTTATTAAGTTAATCTTCTTTGGATACCATTATTTGAATTCTGCGAGTACTTTTTTGTGCGGTTAGTATTATAAAAGAACGGCAAGTTTCTGCACTACACCCAGCTACTCCCTGCCCCTGCAGGCTGGCCAGCCTGTTCTTATCTCGTGGAGACTTTCTGCTCAGAACTGCAGAATCTCTCCACCTAGCCAGCTTGCTAAGTTCCAGTTGGCGGGTTGCCACCGTGCCAGTCCCATGCTTCGAAACCTCCGCGGCCTTTGTGGCGCACATCAGGCAAACCCACACTTCGCGTCAGTACCTTTCTCTCTGGAACCCAGTTGAGCTACCACATGAAGGGAAACACGACACAAACTTAGTTCAGAAACAGTGGTAAACTCAGTCCCTGGGAGCATCAACTAGAATCCTAATCTTGTAAGCTATATTAAGTCTAAATCCTCCGGTGGTGAATCCTAGCTGGTTCGCCATCGAATCCAGAATGTGCTACCTCTTGTTCTGTCTCTGTCCCCTTCCGAAAGCCCCTAATTCTCTCCTGGTTCTTCTTGCTCTTCCTCTGCCCAATCCAGAAGTCCACCCTACTCACCCAGGGATTGGTCCCTTGATTCATTCAGTGGAAGGTTCACAAGAAGTCACCTGAGTATGTGACTCATTCCTCCCTCCAGACAACCCGTCCAGGGAAAGCAGAATTAACATCAAAATACAGGCAGCACAGGGCCATCCACAGAAATTTTTTTTAAAGTATTATAATAATAAACATTTTGGTTTGTGATTTAAAAAATATTTCTTTTATGGTTTTGAGATTATAATGTGCTTATGTGATTTACTTTCTTTTTACTTCTCCAAAAAAATCCATATACCCTAAATTGTTTATTTCAAATTTATGGCTCAGTCTGCATAACATTCCTTGTATATGAGTTTTCAGGGCTGATTAGTTAGTATGCTCTTCCCTTGGGAGGACATGTGATGTATGCTTTAATATTTTTTAATTCTCACTTTAGTTAAAATTGTCCATGGTCATGTTATTACTTGTAATCATTAAGTCAAGAAGGATGAAAAACAATCCTGTGTTCTTCCTCGTCACAGTATGAACTTCTATCTAGTGGAATTTTTGTGTCTATTAATGGTGTTTGATAAACCTTCTACATTGCTATTGTTAAGCACATTCATTTGCACATTGATACTAATCATAAAATTTATAGTTCATTTTTTTCTGACCAGAACAAGATAGGTAAAGATGATATGGCGGTGTTGTTAGGATAGTCTAGTATGACAAGATATGACAACCAGGATTGGATCAAAAGTCGCAGAGGAATCAAACACCCATGTTTTGTAGGACATAAGGAAGATACAAAGATATTATTGTCGAAAAGGTATCTTTACGGGGCTGGCGAGATGGTTCAGCGGGTAAGAGCACTGACTGCTCTTCCGAAGGTCCTGAGTTCAGATCCCAGCAACCACATGGGGGCTCACAACCACCCGTAATGAGATCGGACGCCCTCTTCTGGTGCATCTGAAGACAGCTATAGTGGATTATGCCAGAGCAAGCGGGGCCAGCAGAGGTCCTGAGTTCAATTCCCAGCAGCCACACACATGATAGCTCACGGCCATCTATACAGCTACAGTGTACTCGTACACATAAAATAAATAAAAATAAATCTAGAAAAAAAGTAATTTTACAATATTGAAAAAAAATGGTTGTCTTGTAGATTAATGTGCCTTTTAGTCCTCATGCTCTGAGTTTCAGCCCTTCTTGACTCTCTCTCTGGACTTTACGTGCTCAGTAAATCACAGACTTGAACCCACAGTTGTTACAGGTCAGGTTACAGCCTAAGGGTTGCTGTGCCGCAGCATCATGGAGGCGGATGGGGGAATGCTTGCTGTCCCTTCCTTCTACAGCACAGGTCCTAAAAGTGAGTCCCTTTCGTTCTCTCTTGAAGTCCAAAACAAGTTTTATTTAGGCTCTTCCTTGCTGTGAACTCCCCAGCGGAGAAGCAGGTGGCAGAAGAACTGCTACTCAGAGCATCGTTTCACTTTTCTGCTTTGTCTCATTTATTCCAGGAGCAAAACTATATTATTGTTATTATCATTATTATAAAATCCAGAGCTAAGATAACTGGCTGGAATGGGAGTTGGGGGTTCAACTTACGTCTCACACATTTCTGTCTCCAAATTGGAGCCAAGGTTAAAATCACCCAGTGGTTTTCATGTCATTTGCGGCTGTCTCTATTTGGTAGAAACAGCCACATAAGCAGTTTTGCACACAGGAAAAACACAGGCTGTGTAAATTGCTGTCTCAATCTTTTTGTGTGTGATATGATTATAAAATGAGAACACTGGCTTTATTTCTTACTTCTCCTACAAAAAAGGAAACTTAAGAAACAAAGGACATCTTAGGGAGTTTGTTGTGTGGAGTAGAAAGCTTGCCTTCAGGTCTTGGATTCTTTGTGACTCAGTAAGACGACATATGCTCGGTTTTCTCTTTAACACCCAGGTCGACTCTTCCTTTGTCGACTTTCATGCTTTGTTTTCTTTAATGTATCATTCTTTATTTAAGTCATTTTAGTTAAACTTTTTTTTTTAGACTTATTTTTAAATTTTAACTTATGTGGTTGTGTCTGTATGTTAGTGTAGGCACATGCATGGTTGTGCCAGCACGGGACAGAAGGCATCAGATACCCCTGGATTGAGTTATAGGTGGCTATGAGCTAGCTTCTAAATAGGGGCTCTGGGAACAAGAGTCTGGCCCTCTTCAGGGGCAGCAAGTACTTTTAACTGCTGAGCCATCTCTCCGACCCCTAAAATCCTTTAATTTTAAGTTTTTTTGTTTTTTTTTTGTTTTTTTGTTTTTGTTTTTGTTTTTTTGAGACAGGGTTTCTCTGTAAGCCCTGGCTGTCCTGGAGCTCACTCTGTAGACCAGGCTGGCCTCGAACTCAGAAATCAGCCTGCTTCTGCCTCCTAAGTGCTGGGACTAAAGGCGTGTGCCACCACACCCGGCCTTAACTTTAAGATTTAAATGTTTTGAATCTTTTAAAATTTATTCACTCACTTTTGTGTGGTACAATAGGTACAATGTTTTGATATCTATACATGATATTTATACATCATAGGATAATTTTCCATAGTCAAACCAATTATTCTGTTTATTACCTCCCAGAGTGACCTCCGTATGAATTAGGAGTTCTGCAAATATAGTTTCTTAGCACATTTTTAATACAATGCAGAATTAATTATAGCTCAAATGTAAAGTAATTTGTTCAGTCTATATATTATGCACAGCTACAGCATACACCCCCGATTTACAACTTCCTATTCTTTCTCTCTCCCTAGCCTTGGTCATCACTTTTCTACTATCATGTGTGTGTGTGTGTGTGTGTGTTTGTGTGTACCTGTGTGTGTTGTTTTTTTTTTTTT
>NW_022196899.1:6460771-6501665 GCF_008632895.1 Mastomys coucha
TTATTCAATCACTCTCTGATGGACGTTTCTGTTATTTATGTTTCTTGTTTTGTGTGAAGAATGTAAAAAATACAAGAGGACATAAATCTCTACAGAAGGCTAGTGTCTTCTTTAGATAAGTTATACTCAGTAGATAGTGTGCTGGGCACATAAAATGAAAAGATATCCTCTCTTTGCCAACTGGAAAATTAAAGATAGAGAACTGTTCATAATATGCTAGAGAGAGACTACAAATAAACCTCAGCATGGAATAATCAATGAATGTTTAGTGGGGTCACCTAAAAGTTATAATGCATGTTAATAAATGGGGCTAGAAAAATTAATACCTAGAGATAAAGAGATTAGAAATTAATATACATCCCCCCACACAAATCAACTCAAAGCGAATTTTAAGATCTAAATATAGGTCCTGAAATGAGAAAACTAAAATAAAACTAGCCAACCAACAAATCAACCAGCTAGCCAACAAAGCTACCAACAAAGCAACCAAAGAAGCAAACATCTAATCAGGGTAAGAGCTGCTGGATTGGCGTCAACATTTTATGATACTAGGTAGCACAAGTCAACAAGCAACAATCAAGCTTGAAGGCTTTTGCACTGTATAGAAAAACAATAACAAAATTAAAAAATAATCTATGAAATGAGAAAAATAACCACAATTTACATTATTATTACATTATACATTTATACAATTTACATTATACATTGAATTTGGGTATGTCTGATAGGAAATTCACTAATGAAAAACCTATAAAAATATACAAAAATACAGCATAAAGCCAGGTTTTGGTGACGTATGCCTGTGGCTGCAGCATTCGAGAAGCCACGATAGGAGGATTGTGACTACCAGGTTCATCTGGGCTACTCGGTGAGACCCTATTTTAACTAACAAACAAACAAGATGAGAAAATAAAAGATGAAACAGTAAAAACTGAAAGAAGAAACATGATTTAGCAGAATGTCAACCAATTATCAAGTATAAAGTGGGCCAGGGAACTTATACACGTTTTCCCAAGACAAATATAAAAAGTGTCTGGTGGGCATGTAAAAGAAAGGGTGCTTGTCTACATTAATCATTCCAGGAACTCAAATAAAATATCCCAAGATGCCTCATCTCTCAACTTTTTCTCTGATATGGAACTCTTGCTATTGGGCTTCAAGAAGTCTCTGTCATTGACAGGCACAAGAACAGTGGAGGGTGAATGTGCTTGCTTCCTATGATCATAAGTTGGAGTGAGAATAAGACTTCTTTTTATAGAGAAATGCTTTTTAAACTATACTTAGCATTTGTATAGGGATTAAAAATACAGATGTTTGACTCCAAAGGGGCCTCCATTTTACAGCCAGCTGTATGTCGCACCATGCTATCATTAACTGAGTGTTTAATCAGTTACCCTGAGAAAGCATGTGAGATTAATGTGGATCATGGAATGCACTGCATGCTGAGTGCTTAATGAACAGCAATAACTATAGTCTTAAGAAATGTAGGGAAATATCAGTGGAGGAAGAGCTGCATATCAAAGTAACATGGGTTATTTATTTTGTATTTGTTATGAGCGTCTCATTGTCAAATGGTGATTGCAGCTCCCTATGCTCTGGGCAATGATATTTCAAGCTATAATGAGAAAAATGTTCTTATATAAATATAATTAGAAATACTTTCTCAATGTAATACGTATGTTGTTTTTATTTTAGTGGGGAGAGTATGCTTAGAGAAAAAAAATTCAATTTGTAGATACCGACGCAAGGTATCAGGTTTCATGAATAGAAACCAATCTTCCAATCAGTTGTTATGTGACTCTATGTTTCTTTTCTCTAGTTAACTATACATTTTTCATATTTACGTTAATTTCAAGAGAATTATTGGTGCACATAGCATAAATATCTGGAACACTGAAGTAACTTTAAGCTTAGGTCATTACATTTAATCTCCATCTGTAATAGACTACCTCCCTTTCTGTGTAAGTGGTATCCCAGGAAATGGTATCACAAATTTTTATAATAGCGCTCATCTTATTTACTTAGGCAAAATTCACCATAGTTCAAAGTACCAGATGTATTTTTTCAAGTCACTCTTTTCCTATCTATGTCTGTCTAACTTGTTGTATAGACCAGCCGGCCTCCAACTCACAGAGATCCACTTGTCTAACCTATAACTTGTTGTATAGACCAGCTGGCCTCCAACTCACAGAGATCCACTTGCTCCTGCGGCCTGTTTGGGGGATTAAAGGTGTGAGCAACAACACACCGCAATACCTTGATGTCCTGAGATTACGTGATACTTTTCATGTCACATGCCAAGCTTATTAATAGCTGCCTATGTCCTGAGTGACTCTCTCTTTACCCACTTAAAAATGCACACCAGATTCACCCGCAGTACTTAAATCTGTTACTGCTGTCTGGTAAGAGAAATGTATTCAGTTTCCCAACT
Organism: Mastomys coucha; assembly: GCF_008632895.1. Classification (NCBI taxonomy): domain Eukaryota; kingdom Metazoa; phylum Chordata; class Mammalia; order Rodentia; family Muridae; genus Mastomys; species Mastomys coucha. The sequence goes on from NW_022196899.1 coordinate 6,463,203, forward strand.
GATTATTTCCATGCCTTCTTAAGTTCTCAATATTTGGTATATTTATTCCTTCATGTCTTCTTTCTTTTTTTCTTTTTCTTCATTTTTGATATGGAAGGATGAACCCAAAACCTCTTGTATGCTAGGCAATCATTTCACCGGTGAGTTATATTGTCACACTTTTTACTTTTATTTTTTATTGTGATCCAGTGTCTTACTTGGTTGTCCAGTCTGTACAACTCATTCTGTAGCCCAGGCAGGACCATATTTTGTGACTCTCCTACACCAGCCTTCCCAGTAGCAGTGCTTCCAGACTCTAGAAAATATGCAAGTATATGACTTTCTTCATTAGTGCCTTGTGTCCTAGATTATTATAGTTTTGGTCTAAACATTGCATTTACAGCCAAAATAGACTGAATTCCCATGAAAATGTGTTCCTATTAAAACATAGTTGCTTTTAAACTCATCACCAAATAATTGGTTCTGTGTTAAAAAGAGTCCTCAAAACTTTATTTCATTACCTCTCAGTATCCCGTGTTTCAAGTTTTTATTACTTTCATCTCTAATAGTTATTATTCTGTTATTTCAGAAAAGTCATTGTGGAGAGTCTGTGGCATGTTGGTGACTGAGCCAATGGGAAGATAAGTAGGGCCTTTGGTCTTCTAATGTAACCTCTGCATGCCTTCTCCCGGTTGCAGTGCAAGGTCCCCAAACACAAACTTTGACGAAGTGCTAATGTTTACTAAGTGATTCCATTTACTTATGGTGCAAATCCAATTTCCTTCAGGACATTATTCACTGCTACTTTTTGTACTAGCATGTACTCCGTCTCAACCTTTTACTCATAAAACATGTAAATGCATTTATAGACACCAGAAAAGTTTGAGCAGCCACATAAAATGACAATCAAATTAATTAAAATTGTGTACTTATGGTTGCCTTTGCACACGACTAGATGTCTGTCTTTCCATGTTGCCTGCCTTCTATCCATCAAAGATCATCTCCCCTGTGAAATTTTCATGAGAGAAATGGATTCCGGCTTATTGTTTCTACATCCCTTATACATGAGAAGAACTCCTCTACGAAAACATTTTCTGGCTGGGATGTCCTCAGCAGGTAGAACGCCTGACTAGTATGCTTTGGTACCCTGAGTTGGATCCCCAATACTACATAAAGAGGTACAGACAGGAGGACCAGCAGTTTAAAGTCTTCTTGGGCTACGTATGGTATTTACCTTGGTTACTTTACAACCTCAATTTAAATGCCTTCCATATTAAAATTGAACAGTTTTGTTCATGCTTTGTCATCTAAGTAGATTGAAGTTATCAACAACAGGGGCAGAGCTACTAATTTCCGCTAATTCTGTCATCTAACTCAACTGCTTGCCATATTGACACTTCATACAATTGTGGTGAATAGGTGGAGAGATGAATGATTGGAGAGAAGAATTCCACAGTTATATTTTTTTTAAAAAAATTGCTTTAACATGCCATTATTCTTGTTAAAGCTGTTTGAATTATATACTTCTGGGACCCAAGAAATAAGTTTATATACTTTACAACTTCTACAGAAAGATATAAAAACTTATACATAAATATCACTTATATCCCTAAGATGTGAGGAGTTCGTAGAGAGTGACACAGAAACTCATAGAGGGTTTGAAAGACATCTCAGCTCTTAGTTGTAAATCTGAATGTTCTGTTTATCTTCTTCCAGCTTTCAAAATGAGAGTGAGAGAAAGAAAAAGCAAGTGAGAGAGAGAGAGAGAGAGAGAGAGAGAGAGAGAGAGAGAGAGAGAGAGAGAGAGAGAGACACCAGGGGAAAACTGTATTTTAAGTCACAGCAAACAAAACTAATAAACAGCAAACCACAGAGATCTGTCATCTGAAAGGGAGATACAACATTCATTTCAGAAACAATTCACCAGTGTGGCAACAGTCATTCTGACAAGGAGAAAAGAAAGTGTATTTTAGAATAGATGTCTGTTTTGTTGAATAAATCTTGAGAAAAATACTGCATGAACTTTATGGATTGGTAATAAAGACTGAGGAGATATGAAAAGACAACATTTCTAGTATTAAATAAAAGTCCTGTTATTATTGAGATATATTTTTGAAATCAGGAATTATTTGAGTATTATTAATATTGAAATCTTTTTCATAACAGAGTACTTAAATAGATGTCTTTTGAAACATTCTCCTCTTAGTGAGGGGAGGAATCTGATATTGCATTCAAAATTATCTCTATATTTATCTCATAATTCTGTAGTAAGAAAAGAAAATTATGTCTGAAAACAGATGAGGATTATTGGCTTGTAGAAAGACCAATTGCTCTAATAACCACTCAGTTTATTAAAATTAGTATGAGTATATTCTAGAAATGAAGAGAGAACATGTTTCGTGTAATTGGATTTTTGTCAGAGCTTGAGTTCTGTCAAAATCACACCATTAGAATTGTATTTAATAACAGCTCATTTGGAAGGTGATGACAGAATACTTGAGTAAGGGAATGAGCAGAACTAGGCAGAAGCAGATGGCAAGGTAGCTGAAAGTAGATTATGGAACGGGATTTTCACTGAGGCATCTGGGCTCCACCCTGTTTAGAATCCTCGAGGGACCATGCAGAAGGAACCTCAGGAATATTTACTTCACCAGACAACGGCATCTGGAGCACTCATTGACTGAAACTTACGTCTTTCTGACTGAGGCTGTTTCTAAAAAGTTTATCTATTGTCTAGAAATTTATCTATTGTACTTATCTATTTCTTTTCAGAAAGTTCCATGGAGGGTGGAGGAAGGAAGTGCCAGGTCCACACAGCTAAGACTGAAGGCAGAGCTGACTCAAAGGTTGTGGTAGAAGTAACAAGAGTCTCCAACACGTATAGGATGGGCAATTATGTTCAATTTTAATTTATCCAGCAATTACTCTAAGTAGAAAGATGGCTATTTTGTAATTTACTTGCTTTAAGAGATACTAGGTAATATGAAGAAAAGAACCCAGTGTTGAGGAATTCGTTATTTTTCTTTTTAATTTATTTAACTGAAAATAGACTTTTTTCTCACATAATATATCCTTCTTCATTTCCCTTCCCTCTACTCTTCACAGATCCTCCCCAACTACCCTTCCATCTGGATCCACCCCCTTTCTGTCTCTCATTAGAAGACAAACAAGGCTACTAGGGGATAATAATGAAATAAAATATAACATAATAAAATGAAACAGAACTAACACATTAGAATAGGATGATATAAACATTTATAAGGAAAGCACCTCCAGAAGAAACACAAGTAGCAGATATAAATGCAGAGAGCCGCACAGTCAGGAATCCCATAAAAATAAAATCTATATGCAAAGGACCTGTAAGGCAAAAAGAGAATGCTATGTAAATTTTTAAAAATTGTATAAGCCCTGACATGACATTATGAGACAAGGAACCTCCATTGAGTTTGGTTGGTTGGTTGGTTGTTTCTGCTGAACATCTACTGCGGGGTATGAAGCCTACCCTTAAGATTAGTCTGTTTAACCAGGCAGTGGTGGCGGTGCACGCCTTTAATCCCAGCACTTGGGAGGCAGAGACAGGCAGATTTCTAAGTTCAAGGCTAGCCTGGTCTACAGAGTGAGTTCCAGCACAGCCAGGGCTACACAGAGAAACCCTGTCTTGAAAACAAAAACAAACACAAAAACAAAAAACAAAAACAAAAAGAATAGTCTGTTTCCCCAGTGAGACTTCCCTGGAGAAAACCAAAATGGTTATCAACTGGTGATAGGTGAATATGGCAAATTTTGAAGCAGATTCTGAAGAGCTTCAATGTGCATGTAGTTAGCGATGGGAACTTAGTGCTATCAGGCCTATGATATTTCTCCACATCTATGAAAATTCACCTCAGTGAAGACCTATTCTCTTTTTTCTTCATGACTTTGATTTTGAGCTAATCAAATGGACAAAATGCTGGGGTACCTGTCACAATATCTTTGCCACTCACCCTGTCCTTTAGTTGTCCCCAGGGCAGATCTTCCGTTGGGCAATAGAATTGGCCCTCGTTTTCCTTCTCTCTCTCTCTCTCTCTCTGTCTGTCTGTCTGTCTCTCTCTCTCTCTCTCTCTCCTCTCTCTCTTCCTCTCTCTCTATGTCTCTGTCTCTCTCTCTCTCCTCCCCTCACTCATTACTTCTCATTTTGATATTAAGATCCAACTTTATATCTTTACACATACTTCTAACAGTTACATCATTAAAAACAAAACAAAACAAAACAGTCCTGTTGTGAAGAACTTTTCAGCAAAACATACGGGAGGAAAGTGCCTTCTATGTTATGGGGAAATGGATTTTATTAGTGTATTTAATCTTTATTCACACTGCATAGATGGAAGAGGATCATTTTCAGGGAAGTCAGAAGGATCTTAAGGGTCATGGAGATGGTGAATATTTCAATGTAACTTTAGAGTCTTTTGTAATGATGTTACTGATCATGCAGTTTAAATCTCTACTGATCTGATTTCAAAAGGTATGTTAGCAATTATTCCATCCCACGTTGTTTTAGACATTGTAACTGCAAATAAAGCACCATCCTACTTCACTGTATGCTTGGAACTCTCAACAGGAACATAGCTCCGATTGATGCAACTCCTTCTTTTACATTTTATACCTGGCCCATTGATGGGAGTTCATCCATTACTTATCATGCTTACTCACTGATATGCTTCTTTTGAAGTTACCATACCTATCCATCCCTCACCATGTTATGTCAGTAAGATACATGTCCTCGGGTGGCATAGGAACACTTGATATTCTGTCTGCTACATATTCTCTCCAATAAATAATGATATTTTTAGGGAATTTATTTTTTAGTAGAGTCCATCACAGTTTATACATAGATACTTCTTAGAATTCTTGTTATCAAAGGAATTATGCAGTATTTCACTGTGCTTTGAACACAAATTTGAAAAGTCACAACTATCACTGTATGCTGTGTTATTTGATTATAATCTTGTTTTCCAAGTCCCCCCTCCACATACACACTCTTTGGGGGGATTTGAGTTTATCAGAGATGATTTGTTAAAAAATATTCCTGAAAAAGCTGCTACATTGCTATTTACTTTATTTTATTTTCTAATATCCACTTTAGGCACTAGAAATAATCCTGTTGGAAGTGTTATAAGGTCTTCATAACCATTATTATATCATTATTGTTCAGATGATTTGGAGCCTTTTGGTAAATGGAGGAATGGATTGTCATTAGTTTGTCTGGAAACAAAATGTACATGAAAGAATTGCCCTGCAAAACCTTAGGTTGTTAGTATGTTAGGTAAAATATACTGTATTTCTGGAAGGAAAACGGAGAACAGTTGAATAAATGTTACATGAAGAAGGAGTTGAGTTTACTACAGACATTAACTATGCTAATAAATTCTACATCTTTAGAGTCTTTTAAAGAGATTTAATGATTTCTTGCCAGAGATATGATAAAGGACGTTTATAAATATATAACATGAGCTCATTTGAATTTAACTTTCTTGTTGGAGATATGTAAATGTATTCATGGTTTATTCATATTTCTCAAAATTCTGTATGAATGTATGTAATCCTACAAATTTATATCCCTACATAAAATCAGAAATATAGGACATAAAATTCTGAGAGAAAGAAAAGTTACAGCCAATTGTTACAAAAGAAAACCACATGAGAAAAACCTATATGAGAGATAGATCACTTTAAAGTCATTCCTGAGAAACCCGTGGACATGGTGTGAAAATTCTATTATTGACATAGAATGCACCTGGCTGAGACCTGTGGCATAAAACCAAGTGTGCATGAAGCAGACTCCTTGGGCCTGTGGAATCTTGGGTGTGAATGTGCTTATGGTTGATGGGATAAGCCAAACAAGGGTGGCTACTATAGGAAGCATCGTCAGGCAGCTAGAACGCATCAACAGCAAGTCATGATTCATGCTTCTAAGACCTGGTGGACATGAGGTTCGTGCTGAGGTTATAATGAAGGCAGTGCTAGCTCAGTTTCTTTTCAGTGGCTTTGGGAGAGAGTATGAGGTGGTCCATGTCTTTAGAAAACCAAGTATCAGACGCAGATCTCACTCATCTATCTCATGATAGAGATTGGAAATTTCACAATGAACTGGGTTTGTATGTTGTTCAGTTGAACGACAGATGTGATATTAGACTTGGCGTATAGTCCAGAAGATTCCATAAAAGAACAGAAAGTCACAGATTTTGTGAAACATTTTTGAAGTGACTGTGGATGGAAATCTGGAGAGGGTTTAAAGTTTCACAATATGTAAATTTCCCCTTTTAATGTGTAAAATCTGGCATGAGGTACAGAGCTTACTTTGCAAAGAGAAAGAAGGAACTTCAAGTGTAAAATTTCTTCTGGGGGAGTGAAGATCGATTTGATCAAGATTCATTGTATGCATGTATGAAGTTTTCAAAGAATAAAAAAAATGCTTCTAGTTTAAACAAATCTTCCATAAAATAATATTTAGAAAAGTGATAAAGTGTATCAAAATAATGTATAAAAATTGTTCTCTGGGCTGTCTGATCTCTTGTTCTTTGTCACCTGCCAAATACTACTGGCCTTAAAAAAAAAAAAAAGCAAAAATAAAGTTATGCCTAAGGATATTCTGCAATACTCACAGACTAGAGTCTTACTCAGCATCAGAGAAACCTCCTCCTCCTACATCAGATTGGAACAAATACAGAGATGCAAAGCCAGACATTAATCATGCACACACAGAGAGACTTTGGTATACCCAATCTAAAGGGGATGTGTTCATTAAATCTCTCTCCTCAGAGCACCGGGAGCTCCCTGGAGGAGGTGGAAAGACCCATAAGGGATGGAGGACACCAGGAGAATACAGTTCTCTCGATCAACTGACAAAGTTCATATGAATTGACAGAGAGTGAAGCAGCAAGAAGGCTGACATGGGTCTGCTCCAGGTCCTCTGTGTATATATATATATGTTATAGCTTACAGTTCATTATTTTTAAGAGAAGCTTGAACGTGTGAGCGAATTGATATCTGGTTCTAGTGCCTATTCTTGGGTCTGGTGTCCTTCTGTTTGTTTGCCTTGCCCAACCTTGATGCTAGGTTTTTTTGTTTTATCTTATGACTTTTTATTTTCTTGTTTTGTTACTCTCTTCTAGAAACCTGTTGTTTTCTTATAGAAGACAGAGAGAGGTGATCAGAATGAGCAGAGAAGTGTGGAGGAACTGAGGGGGAAACTGGAATCAGGGTACACTATATGAGGAAAGAATCTATTTTTAATAAATGTGGGAAAAACAACGACAAAAAGGTTATATGGGCAATGAAACTTGTACTTGGTGAGTTTAAGTAAAAGAAGATAACACAAAGTTGGGTGGGGAAGAAATGGGGGTGAGTCTTGGAGGTTTTGGGTAAATATGATCAAAGTACATAATTTGAAATTCTTAAGGAACTAATAGAATTGTGGAAAAATGTTACTATTATTGTTGTTGCTCAAGCAATTGAATGTAGGAATCCATGTACATTAAGCTATATAATTAGCTCTAAAATTTGTGTATATATTATATTGTTGGTTCATAGTGCTAGAGTCTGAGTCCAGGACCTCACACATGCCAGGTAAGTTTTCTATTGCTGAAATACACTCCTAGCTCATTTAAAAATATGAATTGTGATGGTTTCAATTTTCCTGAGTACCTTTACCATTAAAGTATTTTAAGCATTAACAGTAAAATTACCACATCCCTCTTAAAACTGTATCTCTTGTTTTATTATGAGGATATTTTTATTAGATATTTTCTTTATTTACATTTCAAATAATATCTCTTCTCCTGGTTTCCTCTCCGAAGGAAAAAAAACCCTGTTACCTCCCTCCTCCCCCTGCTTACCACACCACTCTCTCCCACTTCTTGGCTCTGGCATTCCCCTACACTGGGGCATAGAACCTTCACAGGGCCAAGGACTTCTCTTCCCATTGATGACCTACTAAGCCATTCTCTGCTATACATATGCTGCTGGAGTCATGAGTCCCACCATGTGTACTCTTTGGTTGGTGGTTTAGTCCCTGGTAGTTTTGAGGGTACTAGTTAGTTCATATTGTTGTTCATCCTAAGGGTCTGCAAACCCTTCAGCTCCTTGGGTCCTTTCTCTAGCTTCTTCATTGGCGACCCTGTACTCAGTCCAATGGATGTCTGTGAGCCTCTTCTTCTGTATTAGTCAGGTACTGTCAGATCCTCTCAGGAGACAGTTATATCAGGCTCCTGTCATCCAGCACTTGCTGGCATCCACAATAATAGTGTCTGGGTTTGATGATTGAATATGGGAAGGATTCCCAGGTGGAGCAGTCTCTGGATTGTCCTTCTTTCAGTCTCTGCTCCATATTTTGTCTCTGCAACTCCTTCAATGGGTATTTTGTTCCCCCTTCTAAGAAGTATCAAAGTATCCACACTTTGGTCTTCCTTCTTCTTGAGGTTCTTGTGGTTTATGGATTGTATTTTGGGTATTCTGAGTTTCTGGGCTAATATCCACTTAACAGAGAGTACATACCATATGTGTTCTTTTGTGATTGGGTTACCTCAATCAGGATGTTATGCTCCAGATCCATCCATTTCCCTAAGAATTTCATAAATTCATTGTTTTTAATAGCTGAGTAGTATTCCCTATCAGAATGGCTAATATAAAAAACTCAGGTGACGGCAGATGCTAGCAAGGTTGTGGAGAAAGAGGAACACTCCTTCATTCCTGGTGGGACTGCAAGCTGGTACAACCACTCTGGAAATCAGTTTGGTGGTTCCTCAGGAAATTGGACATATACCACTCCTGAGCATATACCCAGAAGATGCTCCAACATGTAATAAGGACATGCTCCACTATGTTCAGAGCAGCCTTATTTATAATAGCCAGAAACTGTGAAACAACCCAGATGTCCCTCAACAGAGGAATGAATACAGAAAATATGGTTACATCTACACAATGGAGTACTACTCAGCTGTTACATATGTAGCAGGAGCCATGGACTGGCCCACGTATACTCTTTGGTTGGTGGTTTAGTCTCTGGGAGCTCTTAGGTGTCCGGTTAGTTGATGCTGTTGTTCTTCCTATGGGAAGTTGTAATCCCCTTCAGCTCCTTCAGTCCTTCCCCCTACTCTTCCGTTGGGGTCCCCATAATATATATGGGGCATGTAGATGTAATTGTTCATAGTAGCATATTAAAATGTGTGATTATCTACATCTAAAATGTTCATCTTCAATATAAAATTGAAATTTATACACCAACAGTGAATGAATTTCTCCTGAGTAGAGCAGCATAATTTCTACAACTACACTGTATGCATGGCCATGGTAGAGATTGGATGCTATTCCTTCTGAGGTCATAGGAGACTTTTTAAAAAATTAATTTCAGGTTCTAATGCACCCAAAGCAGCAGAGGAAATGTTGTATGAAAGAACTCATTTATGATTCCATGTCTACACAACTCTATAAATGAGAATGCATTTATTTTACTTAGGGAACAAACACTAGTGGGTAAGAACCATGCTTGATGAATTTTTGTAAGTCTACCAGAGGAGAAAATAATGAAGTGTGGAAATTCATGTACAGTCAGAAGGAGAGAACAAAGAATCTCACACAAGTGATCACCGTTGCTGGCGACAGAGAGCTTCAAGGCAAAGGGATCTCATTATGTGAGGAACAGGATTGGGCGCCTCGATGTAAATTTTTCTTGGAGGAATTGTTTTAATAGATCAATGAATCTTATTTTTTAAAAAAAGAGAAAAACAACCAAAATTTCATCTTGCCAGGTGAGTGCTTGGACTACCGCCTCCTTCTGGTTGAATGAAGAGGTGGAAATACTTTTCTCTAAGCACCTTCACATGTAAACTCTGTCCCCTCTATGACAACTGACTGGACTTCATGAACATGTTTGTGTGTAAAATCTTGAAAATATATTGTAAAATAGGCCTGGTGTTTAGTTCACCTAGACTCAACTTGGCAGAGACAAATGAAGATCATTTTTAGAATGTACTCAAAAAATTCCCATGAATAAATTCCAGAGAAAAGTAATTCAGAGTAAGGATATTATAGGAGTGCTGGAAGAAATGCCATAAGGATAAGTGAGCAAAAATAACGTGTAAAGGTAAAGAGTGAAAAATAATTACCTATTAAGAAGCTCACTAGCATAAAGCAGTAAAAAAATCACATACTTTTTTTGCTATATTTAGTAATCATTATAATACAATTTTTGGTAAGTAAATATAGAATGATTTTTATTTCAGTTATTAGGATTCACACCTACTTAGGTATAAGTTCAGCTGCATACCACATAAAATTCAAGTAAACAGTATTTTTAATTGATTTAAGTTGTATTGCATTATGATGAGAAAAGATACATAATTTCAGTTTATCTGAATTTGTTAACATTTAAAGACATATTTTAAGTAAATAGAATTACATCACATTCTTCTTTCCCATTTGTACCACAAGTCCTCCCAGAGACATCCCTTCAATACCTGCTATACCTTTTTATTTTTTGCCATATTCTTTAAAGTTTATAAATTATTGTAACAATAAAAATGAATAGTATAAAAATTGTTTGATATAAAACAATCAATTGAACAGTCTTATGTAGATGCTTGTCAAGCAAACAGTATTTTAAGCAAGATATTATAACACTCTTTTAAACAAGTAATATCCATAATTAGGAATGAAAGAGTTTCTAGACATCAAAATGCCACAAGAAAAGGAGACTTATCTGTTTTCATCTCCACAGGAGAACATCAGTCCAGTCTCTTTTTGGGCTCATCCAGGCTCATTCATTTGCCTAAGCTACATTTCCAAATGCTGGCACTATATGAAGGAAAGATCAGCATATGAATTTTGTGATACACAAGGGTTAGAACTTAGATTTTGTAGAAGCTACTTTCAAAGAAAGATGTGTGACTTCTACTAATACTACATAGTACAGGAAGTTTTATAAATCTGGACTTTAGCAAACATAATGGAACAGACAAATGTAAAGAATATAATTTAAATAAAAACCAAATAAGGAAGATCATTGTAGTTATCATTACTTACAAGAGAAACCTGAGATATATAATCAGCAATGTCAAATACAAAAGCATAAATGTAGCAGTGCTATCTTTTTTGCAATATATATTTTAAACATAGCGTGAAATTGAAATCATCATCCAAAAATACATGGACACACATGTATGGAGAGAAACACACACACACACACACACACACACAGAGTCAGAGAGAGAGAGACAGAGACAGAGGAGAGAGAGAGAGAGAGAGAGAGAGAGAGAGAGAGAGAGAGAGAGAGAGAGAGAGAGAACTTTATGGCGTTTTGATACATGTATGTTCTGGGTTATGTCTTAGTCAGTGGTTTTATTGCTGTGATAAATAGCAAACTCTACCAAAAGCAATGTGAAGAGGAAAAGGTTTCTTCTCACCCTAAACTTTCAGGTAACAATCCATCACCGAGAGAAATCGGAGCAGGAAATAAAGAAGGAAGGGACTTGGAGGCACACACTGACGCAGAAGTCCTGAAAGTGCTCCTTACTGGTTTCCTCCCTGTGGACCGTTCAGCATGGTTTTCTGTACACCACAGGACTACCGGCTCAGGAGTAGTACTGTCTACAGTGAGCTTGGCCCACCAATATCAACCGTCAATAAGAACAAAGTGCTCAGAAGGCTTGCAAACAGGTTAGTTGGAGTGGAGATTCTGCTTGATAGGAGCTCTCTTTTCTCAAATGACTCTAGATTGTGTTAAGTTGATATAAAACCAGCCAGTTCAGGATTGGATTGCAGTACTATATAGGCTGCTGGGGAAGAAAAGACGCCAGAAATCTTGTGTTAATGATACAATTAAAGGAAATGTTTTACACTATTTTAAAATTTAAGTAGGATTAAATTAATGTTAAAAGCAAAACTTGCAATATATATGAATTAAAAGCAAGTACATCTTAGAATTGGAAGCGAAAACTTAGGAGTAAAAAGATAGCATGAAGAAACGGAAGTCTTGAAGACAACCATGTTTTAAATTTACAGACAGATCTTTATAAGAATGCACTAGAGTAATCTGAAAAAGGAAAGCCTCACCAAGAGCATAACTGAACCACATAAAAAAGTAAGATTTTCCAAGTTTGCATAAGAAGTTTTCAAAGCTACTAATAAAAGGCCAATGAAAGATCACAATAATTGCTAGAAGTCTTGTTCTTGTTCTTATTTTTGACCTTGTTCTTGTTCTTCTGTTTTAGTTAGGGTTTTATTGCTGTGAAAAGACACCCTGACCAAGGCAACTCTTATAAAGGACAATATTTAATTGTTGCTAGTTTACAGGTTCAGAGGTTCAGTCCATTATCATCAAATTAGGAGTACGGCAGCATCCAGGCAGGCATGGTACAGGAGAAACTGAGAGTTGTTTCATTCTTCTTCTTCTTCTTCTTCTTATTATTATTAATCATTCCATTCTTTTACATCTCAAATCATATCCCACTTCCCAGTTACCCCTCCACCAATCCCCCATCCCACATCTGCCCTACACCTTCCTCTTTGCCTGTATGAGGGTGTCCCCCCACCCACCCACACTCCAATGCCCCAATGCTCCAGCATCCCCCTACTCTGGGGCATCAAACCTCCCCAGAAGCAAGGGCCTCTCCTCCCATTGCTGTCAAGCAAGACCATCCTCTGCTATATATGTATCGGGAGCCATGGATCCCTAGCAGGTGTACTCCTTCGTTGGTGGTCTAGTCATTGGGAGACTTGGGTGGTCAGGCAACCCTATGTTGTTCTTGCAATGGGGTTGCAATCCCCCTCTGCTCTTCTAGTCATTCTGCCAGCTCCTCCAACAGGTTCCCTGAGCTCAGTCTGATGGCTGGCTCCAAACAGCCACATCTGCATTGGTCAGTTGCTGGACGGACCTCTCAAGGAACTGCCATACTAGGTTCCGGTCAGCAAGTGTCTCTTGACCACAGCAACAGTGTCAGGTTTGGTGTCTGTAGACATGATGTATCCCCAGGTGAGGCAGGCCCCAGTTGGACCTTCCTTCAGTATCTATTCCATTTTCTGTCCCTGTTCTTCCTTTGGACAGGAACACTTCTGGGTTAAAAAGTTTGAGATGGGTAGGTAGCCCCATCCCTTGATCAGGGGCCATGTCTATCTACTGGAGGTGGTCTCTACAGGTTCTATCTCATCTTTCTCTGTGTATTACAGGTAAAGTCAGTTCCATCGGGTCCTGGGAGACTCATGTTTCCCAGATGTCTGAGACCCTCCAGTAGCTATCCCCAGTTTTTCATCCCCCCAGCTACATATTGTTCAATTTCCTGACTCTCTGTACATCTCTCACATCCCCTGTAATTCCTGATACTGCCTCTTATTTCCTTCCTCTCCTCTCTCCCTCCCAGGTCCCCATCTCCCTACACTATCCATGATCATCCTGTTCCCCCTCAGTGCAGGACTGAAGTATCCACAGCCTTGTCTTCCTTCTTTCTAAGATCCATATAGTCTGTGGGTTGTATCATGGGCATTGTGAGCTTTTGGGCTAATATTCACTTGTCAGTGAGTTCATACCCATGTGTGTTCTTTTGTTCCTGGGTTAACTCACTCAAGATAATATTTCCTAATTCCATCCATTTGCCTTTGAATTTCATGGTCATTGTTTTTAATAGCTGAGTAGTACTCCATTGTGTAAATACACCATATTTTTTTTAATTCATTCTTCTATTGAAGGACATCTAGGTTGTTTCAAAGTCCTGGCTATTATAAATAGGCTTCTATGAACATAGTGGAGCATGTGCCCTTGATATATGTTGGAGCGTTTTCTGGATATATGCCCAGTACTGGTATAGCTAGGTCATCAGGTAGAACTATTCCCAGTTTTCTCAGGAACCAACAGACTGATTTCCAGAGTGGTTGTACCAGCTTGAAATCCCACCAACAATGGAGAAGTGTTCCTCTTTCTCCACATCCTTGCCAGCATCTGCTGTCACCTGAGTTTTTGATCTTAGACATTCTGACTGGTATGAGGTGGAATCTCAGGGTCATTTTGATTTACATTTCCCTGATGACTAAGGATGCTGAACATATCTTTAAGTGCATCTCAGCCATTCAAGATTCTTCAGTTGAGAATTATCTATTTAGCTCCTTACTCCATTTTTAAATAGGGTTATTTGGTTCACTTTGAGTTCTCTGTATATTTTGAATATTAGCCCTCTACTGGATGTAGGGTTGGTAAATATATTTTCTCAATCTGTGGGTTGCTTTTTTGTTCTATTGACAGCATCCTTTGCCTTACAGCTTTTCAATTTTAAGAGGTACCATTTGTCAATTGTTGATCTTAAGACATAAGCCATGGGTGTTCTGTTCAGGAAGTTTTCCCCTGTGCCCAAGTATTTGAGGCTCTTTTCCACTTTTCTCTTCTATTAGATTCAGTGTATCTGGTTGTATGTGGAGGTCCTTGATCCACTTGGAGTTGAGCTTAATAGAAGGAGACAAGAATGGATCAATTTGCATTCTTCTACGTGCAGACAGCCAGTTTAACTAGCACCATTTTTCCACTGGATGGATTTAGCTTCCTTGTCAAAAATCAGGTGACCATGGGTATATGGGTTCACTTCTGGGTCTTCAGTCCTATTGTATTGATCTACTTGACTGTCTCTGTACCAATACCATACAGTTGTTATCACTATTGCTCTATAGTATAGCCTGAGGTCAGGGGTGGTGATTCTCACAGATGTTCGTTTACTGTTTAGGGTAGTTTTCGCTATCCTGGGTTTTTTGGTGTTCGAAATGAATTTCAGAATTGCTCCTTTTAACTCTATAAAAAACTGAGTTGGAATTTTGGTGGAGATTGCATTGAGTCTGTAGAGTGTTTTCTGCCATTTTTACTATATTAATCCTGCCAATCCATAAACATGGGGAATATTTTCATCTTCTGAGGTCTTCTATTTTTTTCTTCAGGGATTTGAAGTTCTTGTCATACAGATCTTTCACTTGCTTGGTTAGAGTCACACCAAGATATTTTATATTATTTGTGACTATTGTGAAGGGTGTTGTTGCCCTAATTTCTTTCTTAGCCCTTTTATCCATTGAGTAGAAGAAGGCTACTACTGATTTGTTTGAGTTAATTTTATATCCAGCCACTTTGCTGGAGTTGTTTATTAGCTTTAGTAGCTCTCTGGTGGAATTTTTGTGGTCACTTAAGTATACTATCATATCATCTCCAAATAGTGATATTTTGACTTCCTCCTTCACAGTTTGTATCACTTTGATCTCCATTTGTTGTCTAATTGCTCTGGCTAGGATTTCTAATTCTATATTGAATAGGTAAGGAGAGAGTTGGCAGCCTTGTCTAGTCCCTGATTTTAGTGGGATTGCTTCAGGTTTCTCTCCATTTAGTTTGATATTGGCGACTGGTTTTCTATATACTGTTTCTACTATGTTTAGGTATGGGCCTTGAATTCCTGATCTCTCCAAGACTTTTATTATGAAGGGGTGTTGAATTTTCTCAAATGCTTTCTCAGCCTCTAATGAGATGATCATGTTTTTTTTTCCTTTGAGTTGGTTTGTATAGTTCATTACATTCATGGATTTCCATACTTTGAACCATCCCTGCATTCCTGGGATGAAGCGTACTTGATTTTGGTGGGTGATTGTTTTGATGTATTCTTGAATTTGGTTTGCTAGAATTTATTGAGTATTTTTGCATCAGTATTCATAAGAGAAATTGGTCTGTAGTTTTCTTTCTTTGTTAGGTCTTTTTGTGGTTTAGGTATCAGTGTAACTATGACTTCATAGAAAGAATTTGATAGTGTTCTTTCTGTTTCTGTTTTATGGAATAGTTTGTTATTCTGTCTTCTTTGATGGTCTGATAGAATTCTCCACAAAAACTATCTGGTCCTGGGCTTTTGTTAGTTGGGACACTTCTAATGACCGATTCTATTTCCTTGGGGGTGATAGGACTGTTAAGATGCATTATCTGATCCTGATTTTACTTTGGTACCTGGTCTAGAAAAATATCCATTTCAGCCAGGTTTTCAAGTTTTGTTGAGAATCGACTCTTTTAGTAGGATCTTATTTATTTATTTATTTGAATTTCCTCAGTTTCTGTTGTTATGTCTCCCTTTTCCTTTCTGATTTTGTTCATTTGAATACTGTCTCTGTGCCTTCTAGTTAGTCTGGCTTATCTGGTTTATCTATGTTGTTGATTTTCTCAAAGAACCAGCTCCTGGTTTGGTTGATTTTTGTATACGTCTCTTTGTCTCTACTTGGTTGATTAAAGCCCTGAGTTTGATTATGTCCTGTCATCAACTCCTCATGGGTGTATTTGCTTCTTTTTGTTCTAGAGCTTTCAGGTGTGCTGTCAAGCTGCTAGTGTATGCTCTCTCTAATTTCTTTATGGCAGCACTCAGGGCTGTGAGTTTTCCTCTTAGCACTACTTTCATTGTGTCCTATAAGTTTGTATATATTGTGCCTTCATTTTCATTGAATTCTAAAATGTTTTTATTTTCTCTATTTCTTCCCTGAACCAAGTTATCATTGAGTACATAGTTGTTCTGCTTCCATGTGTATGTGGGCTTTCTGTTGTTTTTGTTGCTATTGAAGACCAGCCTGATTCTGTGGTAGTCTGATAGAATACATGGGACTACTTCAATGTTCCTGTATCTGTTGAGGTTTGTTTTGCATTGGAGTATATGGTTAATTTTTGTGAAGGTGCCATGAGGTGCTGAGAGAAAGGTATATTCTTTTGTTTTAGGGTTAAATACTCTGTAGATAACTGTTAAATCCATTTGGTTAATAACTTCTTTTAGTTTCACTGTGTCATTGTTTAGTTTCTGTGGTCATGATCTGTCCATTTGTGAGAGTAGGGTGCTAAAATCTCCTACTATTATTGTGTGAGGTTCAATGTGTTCTTTGAGCTTTAGTAACATTTTTTTTTTTTACAAAAGTGGGTGCCTTTGCATTTGAGGCATAGATGTTCAGAACTGAGAGTTCCTCTTGATGGATTTTTCTTCTTTGATGAGTATGTAGTGTTCTTCCCCATCTTTTTAATAACTTCTGGTTGAAAATCTATTTTATTGGATACTATAATGGCTACTCCAGCTTGTTTCTTGGGGCCATTTGCTTGGAAAATTTTTTCCCAGCCTTTTACTTTGAGGTAATGTCTGACTTTGTCACTGAAGTGTGTTTCCTATCATCAGCAAATTGCTGGATCCTGTTTACTTATCCAGTCTGTCAGCCTATTTCTTTTTATTGGGGAATTGAGTTCATTGATGTTGAGACTTGATGATTGTTGGTTCCTGTTATTTTTCTTGTTAGAGGTGGAACTGTTTTTGTGGTTCTCTTCTTTTGGATTTGTGATGAAAAAGATAAATTTCTTGCTTTCTCTTGGGTGAAGTTTCCCTCGTTGTGTTGCACTTTTCCTTCTATTATCCTCTGTAGTGCTGCATTAGTGGAAAGATATTGTTTAAGTTTGGATTTGTCTTGGAATTCCTTGGTTCCTCCATCTATGGTAATTGTGAATTGTGTTGGGTATTGTAGTCTGGGCCGGTATTTTTGTTCTCCTGGGGTCTGTATGACATTTGCCTAGGATCTTCTGGGTTTTAGAATCTCTGTTGAGAAGTCTGGTGTAATTCTGGTAGGTGTGCCTTTATATGTTACTTGACCATTTTCCCTGGCTGCCTTCCATATTCTTTCGTTGTTCTGTGCATTTAGTGTTTTAATTATGTATCAAGAGGAATTTCTTTTCTGGTCCCATCCATTTGGTGCTCTGTAGGCTTCTTGTATGTTTATGGGCATCTCTTTTTTTTAGGTTAGGGAAGTTGTCTTTGATAATTTTGTTGAAGATATTTGCTGGCCCTTTGAGTTGGGAATCTTCACTCTCTTCTATACCTAACATTCTTAGGTTTGGTCTTGTCATTTGTCTTGGATTTCTTGAATGTTTTGAGATAGGCTCTTTTTGTCTTTTTTTATTGTCCTTGACTGTTGTGTCAATGTCTACTATGTTACCTTCTATAGCTGAGATTCTCTTTTCTGTCTCTTGTATTCTGCTGGTGATGCTTGCATCTGTGACTCCTGTTCTCTTTCCTAGGTTTTCCATTTTCATGTCTGTCTCCCTTTGTATTTTCTTTAATGTTTTTATTTCCATTTTTAGTTCCTAGATGTTTTTTGCAATTCCTTCATATTTTTTATTGTGTCCTGTATTTATTTAAGGGATTTATGTGTTTTCTCTTTAAGGGCTTCTACTTGTTTGTGTGTCTGTGTGTGTGTGTATGTATGTGTGTGTGTGCTTTCCTGTGTTTCTTTAAGGGAGTTATTTATGCCCTTCTTAAAATCCTATATCAACTTCATGAAATGAGAATTTAGATCTGAATCTTGCTTTATAGTTGTGTTGGGTTTCCAGGACTTACTGTGGTAGGAGAACTTGGTTCTGATGTTGCCAAGTCAAATTGGTTTCTGTTGCTTATATTTGCCTCTTGCCATCTGACTATCTCTGGTTTTATCTGACCTTTTTCTCTTTGACTGGAGCCTGTCCTTCCTGTGAGCCTTTGATTCTGATCCTGGATGTGTCAGAATACCTGAAGATTTTAGCTTCAACTGTGGTGTGGGCTATGTGGGTTTGAATCCAGAGCTGAGGCTCTACTCCAGGCACAATTGGAAACCAGAAGATTCACCCAAACTGAGAGTTCTTTATCTTCATCTGAAGGCTGCTAGGACCACTGGCTTCCAAGCAGTTAGATTCAGGGTCTTAAAGCCCATGCCTACAGTGACACACCTATTCCAACATGGCCAAGCCTACTCCAACAAGGTCATACCTCCATTAAATGCCAGTCCCTGGGCCATGCATATTCAAACCAAGACTTTCTTCTTGTTCTTGTTTTTCTTGTTCTTGTTCTTCTCATTCTTCCTCTTACTCCTTCTTTTATTCTTCTACTTTTTATTAATTAAGTTATTTACTTGTTATACATCCCAAGGACTACTACCCTCCCTCCTCTCCAACCAGCCCCTCCCTTCAACATCCCCCAGCCACCACCCCTCCCTTTTTCCTCAGGAAAGTGGAGGCCTTTCATGGCTATCAAGCATACTTGGCATATCAAATTGCAGTATAATTAGATACATCTTCTCCTATGGAGGTTAGACTACGTATCCCTGTTAGGGGAAAGGAATTTGTGGTGGTTTGAATATGCTTGACCCATGGGAAGTGGTACTATTAGGAGGTGTGGCCTTGTTGGAGGAAGTATGCCACTGTGTAGGTGGACTGTCTTACCTCCTGCCATAATGATAACGGACATGAGCTCTGAAGCTGAAAGCCAGCCCCAATGAAATGTTTTCCGTTCTGAGTTTTCTTGGTCATAATATCTTTTCCTAGCAATGGAGGCCCTTAACTAAGACATAATCCCAATGTAGGCAACAGCGTCAGAGATAGCCCTTGCTCCTGTTGTTAGGAGTCTCCCATGAAGATCCAGCTGCAGAGGGTCTAGGTCCATTCCATGCATTATCTCTGGTTGGCAATTCAGTCTATCTGAGCCCCCTATGGGCCCAGGTTAGTTAATTCTGTGGATTTTCTTGTAGGGACCTCCACCTCTCTGACTCCTACAGTCTTCCTCTCCATCTCTTCATCAGGATTCCCCAAGCTCGACCTAATGTTTGGCTGTGAGTCTTTGTATCAGTTTCCATCAGTTGCTGGATGAAGCCTCTCTGTTGACAGTTATGCTAGACTCTTGCTTGCAAGTATAGCAGTAGACCATCAATAGTGTCAAGGGCGGGTGCTGTATATTTAAAAGAAAAATCTTTAATAAACATAAAACATTCAGCTCCATTTGTTAAATCATATACAGGATTAAATCATTAAGATTATTTTTATTATAAACTCATCAATCCAGTGACAGTTTGAAGGGCTTTGGAGTCCAAATATTGATCAGGATGTGAACATAAACAGGAACTTCAATACTTACTGTGGTTTTGCCTAGTGTCACAATAATACAAGGCAAAATAACAATAACATTCCTTTGATATACCCAGAGACCTCCTGGCATGAAAGATACATGGATAGGAATATTCACAGTAGTGTTTAAATGTCATCAGAAAATTGACCCAAAAATCCAAACCAAGTGGCATAATGAATGACATGACATATTTCTCAAATAGAAAGTGCATAAAATAGTGAGAATGCAAAAAACTATAGTTTCACATACTAGCAATGAAAATACGTCAGAAAAGCATATATTCTAGAGTATTTATTTTCTAAAAACTCAACCAATGCTAAGTCAATCAAATTTCTCTAACAAAACTTAATTATATAGACAATAATAGGAAATATATAAAAATCAATATAATATTTATATCTGGGTTTGATGTAGGCTAACCAACCAGGAGTGATCCAGAAACTAGGTTTCAAAATGTTGGTGTTTGTAAGTGTTTTAATCTGAGAAGTCACTGCATGAATATTCATTTCATTTTTATGCTTTGATATGAATACAATATTTAATAAAAAAACAGAAAAATAAATGTAGTATATTGGCAAAAGGAGATCAAGATGTTTCTGTTTGAAAGACAATAAATAATTGTAATAATTTAGAAAATATTGCAATGTAGGAAAGACAAACATATATTTGTATCCATGAGAGAATAGTCCACAAGAATTAAAGAAGTTTCTGGAAGTTTTGGGTTGCTTTTGTGGGAAAGAGATGAAGTACTTGTGCAAATAAAACGTCTTACGCATTGGAGAAATTTATGTCTATGAAAGGGGATGTGTGTGTGTTTCTTTCTTTAATTATTTATTCACTTCTCATCCTGATCATAGCCCAACCTCTTCTCCCAGTACCCCCTCTTATAGCCCCTCCTCCCATCAACCCTCTCCGTAGAGGAGAAGGAGAAGGCACCCCTGGGTTCTAACTCACCCTGGAACATCAAGTCACTGAATGACTGAGGACTACCTCTCCTACTGAGGCCAGACAAGGTGGCCCAGTTAGGGGAATGGGATCCACAGGCAGGAAATAAATTCAGGGACAGCTGACAACAGACTTCCATTCAAGTTGTTGGGGGACCCACATGAAAACCAAGCTGGACATCTGCTATATATATGGGGGTGGGCTATGTCCAGCCCATGCTTGGTCTTTGGATGGTGGTTTAATGTCTTGGAGCCCCCAAGGGTTTAGGTTAGTTGACTCTATTGGCCTTTTTGTGGAGTACCTATCCACTTTAGAGCCCTCAATCCTTCCCCCCAGCTCTTCCACAAGACTCTCTGAGTTCTGTGTACTGTTTGGCTGTGGGTATCTGCATTTGTTTTCATCGGCTGCTAGCTGGAGCCTCTCAGAGGACAATTATGCTGGGCTCCTGTCTGCGAGCATAACAAATGATCATTAATATCGTCAGTGTTGGTATCAAGAACTGGCGTGGCAGATTGGCTCCAAACCCAGTGACATCACACGTACACAACAGAGACCTGCACATCTGCGGCCATGCTAGACACCACACATTCCCAGAATCCACTTGGCTTGCCTCCCATCTTTACCTAAGAGCAGCTATGAAACTATCCAAATAAAAGGCAGACCCCTCTGACCTTTTTTTCTCTTCCCCCCACCTCTTCTTCACTACCACCTTTGCCCTCTTCCCCCTCAATATACCTCTGCCACGTGGAACTACTTTGGCCTGGTGTGGTCTGACCAGACACAAGCCGTGATTCTAACACAACATTGGTGCTGAGACTCTAGGAATCACTACGCAGGAATGCCGTGGAGTCCAGGTGGCCACAGCCAGCTGTCTTGACCATGAAGGATCGACTGTAACTATGACATGTGGACTGCTGCCGCCGCCACCTGATGCCACCGGATTTCCACTGCTGCTGCCGACCACCACCACCCCTGGCCGTGAGACATACAGACTTCTACCATGTGAGCTGGTCCACCACTTGGAGCTAACCTCTGCCAGTGTGGGTTATGCAGTTGGACGGGTCCACACCAAACAAACATATAGTTCCACCTTTCCTGCTCACAGACCACACACACACACACAAAAAAAATCCTCGAACACACATCAGCATATTGGTAAGGTATTTCTCCAGTTGGAGGGAAAGACCCTAAATGCCCAGGTAGGGCCTGGCCAGCCTTTCTGGGGGAGGGCTGTTTAGGGGTTGGCATTTCAATGTTCCAGTCCTCATGACAAGCCTCCTAGCTGAGATAAGACTTAGACACCTTGGGTGACTTCTCTCCTCGAAAGTGGTTTCTAACCCTCCAGGCTCTTGCAGCCATTCAGAAATTCCTAGATCTAGGTTGAACCACTTTCTGGCAAGTCTGGGACTTCACTGAGCCCCTGGATGTTCATGAACATCTATCCTGACTATACACTTGTAACTCGTTACTGAGCTCTTCTCAGGATGCTGGTACAAAGAGTTCAGTAATATCCCTATCACCTAATGGGTGTTAAATTGCCTTTGAATGTATTCCCAGGCACCCCACTGGGATGTCTCCTGGAAAATCTCAAACCTCTGAAGTGAACACCCAACTTGAGGGCATCAGAACTAGAACATCTCTGCAATAAGATCTGGATTCAGTATCCACTAGACAATGGCTCCCAATGGCCACTTAATGGCACACTAGAACCAATTATTTTAAGGGATCTTCATACATGCTGCTGGCAGTCTGGTAAATGGTAAGAGGTTCCCTATATCAAAGCATTCATCCATCTTCGCTCCAATCCCTCTTTGTGCCCCTCTTGTTCCTCAACCCAACTTCTCTTAGCCATGAAACCTATACAACCTCTACTATATGACGCTTTAACCCTTGATCCAGCTAACGAGTCGCCTCCCTTCTGCCCACAGACTTGTTTCCATGCTACCGAAAACCCAAACTGCCACCTCAGTTTCTCCTTCTCACCAGGATACCCCACAACCTACTAGTTCAACCTCGCCAGACCCATCCCCTCTTCCCGTGCCAGCTTCAGATCGCTCCAAACACCCTGCATTGGCACTGATCCTACCTAACCCCTCCTATTACACTTTCTAAGGTCACAGCCAAACCCCCAAGTCCTTCTCCTCCAGGGACACCTGTCCCTGCATTGGTCCTTCCTCCAAGGGAAGTTGCTGGAATGGATGGTCTTGACAGAGTACACGCTCCTTTCTCACTATGTGAACTTTCTCAAATAGAAAGCAGACTGGGCTCCTATACCTCTAACTCCTCTGCCTTTATTGAAGAGTTCCAGTGCATCACTCAGTCTTATAGCTTGACTTTCCATGACGTACATATGATCCTTACTAATAATTTACTTCCTGATGAACACTGGAGAGTTTGGGAAGAGGCAAAAATGCATGCAGATGAAATTTACCAAACAGATGGAACATATACAATCAGATCTGAGGCAGTGCCTGACCAGGATCCTCAATGGAATTACAATTTCTGCTGGTGATATCTTAGCCAGAGATAGATTTATAGTATGCCTTCTGGCTGGCCTAAGAAAGGCGGCGTTAAAGCCAGTAAGTTTGGAAATATTCCAAGAGGTTGTCCAGGACAAACAGGAAAACCCATCTCAATTTTAAAATGCCTCACAAAGGCTTTATTGCAACACACTAATCTGGACCCTGAATACTCAGAAGGTAAGCAACTTTTGGCCCACTTTTTTTTTTCCAAGAGCTACTCCAACATAGAAAGCTAAACTTAAGTGCTTGGAGAAGGGGCCCCTAACTCCACAGGCAGAAGTCTTGGCGCTGGCCTTCAAGGTGTACAATGAGAGAGATGAGAAAGACCGAAAACAAAAATACCACATGCTGGCAAAGGCTATCCGACCAGCCCCAGCCACTGCCCTGGACTCTTGGTCTTCTAAGGTTCAGAGACCACCAGGCCCCTGCTGTAGATATTGTCAACAAAATCACTGAGCAAGGGCTTGCCCTCCACAAGCCAAGGTGGCCATGTCCTTGGTGCCATCAAGAGGGACATTGGGCTGTTGATTTCCCTCATGTAGCACAGCACTGAGGGACATCACTTCAAGGTCACTTCAGCTGATCTCCTAGGCTTTGCTATGGACCACCGAGGAGGCCTGAGCTCCCTTGATCCAACTATGGTCACCATTAGCAGAGAATCCCAGGCAGCTATCATTGTATGGGGGCAGACCAGCTCCTTCCTCTTCGACACTGGTGCCACTTACTCAGTACTGACAAGAGTTGTGGAGACCCACTTCCTCTTCCCACTTTCCTATCATCAGGGTAGGAGGACAACCTTACCTTCCTCACCAGACCTCATCACTTACTTGCATTTTTAGGGATGTACCTCTCAGTTGTTCCTTTTTGGTAGTGCCAACATGTCCTGTCTCCTTATTGAGAAGGGATGTTCTAGCTAGGCTGGGGACCTCTATTTCCTTTACTCCCCACATTCACTTAAACCCAGGCTCACCAGCAGTTCCCCTGCTCCTTCTTCTAGCCAGTCAACCTACTAACACTAACATGTTGTTTCCTTTACCAGTTTCTCAGGTGGACCACTGAGTTTGGGATGTTCAGAACTCCTTTGTTGCTAAACATCATTCTCCTGTTGTCATTCAGTTACTGGACTCTACCCGGTACATAACCCAAGCACAATACCCTCTCTTTCCATAGCCTCAGGGGACTTAAGCCTATCATTTCTGACCCCTTAAGGAAAAAACTCCTTCACCCCACCTCTTCCTTCTTTAACACTCCTATACTAGCAGTTAAGAAGCCTAATGGTACCTATTGCCTGGTTCAAGACCTCAGGTGCATTAATTCTGCAGTGGTTCCCCCTCCATCCTGTTGTGGCTAATTCTTATACACTTCTTTCCACTATCCCCTTGGGAACTTCTCATTTCTCAGTCTGTAGATCTCAAGGTTGCATTTTTCTCTATCCCTCTAGATGCCCAGGCTCAGAACATATTTGCCTTTACCTGGACAGATCCTGACACCCAATTTTCTACCCAACTTACCTGGACTGTTCAACCTCAGGGATTCCGGGAGAGCCCACACCTATTTGGCCAGGCCCTGGCTTCTGACTTATTCTCTTTATTAGTCCCTAAATCTAAGATTGTGCTTTACATAGATGACATCCTTCTCTGTAGCCCCTTTCTAGGTATTACCCAAGCTGACACCTCTGCTCTTCTGAATTTCCTCTTCAGTCAAGGTTACAGGTCTCACCTTCTAAATTCCAACTGTCCACAACTCAGGTCACCTATTTGGGACTAACAATTACCATAACCCACAAGGATAATACCTTAGATAGAAAGAATCTGATTCAGTCTCTAAATGTTCCTTCCACAAAGAAAGAGATTTCATCATTCCTAGGAATGGCTAGTGTTCCTGGGTTCCTTCCATTTCCTTCATTTCTTGTCTCTTATATGAAGCCTTGTTAGGACCAACCCACGAATCTCTTCTCAATCCTGTTACCAAGCCTTTTCAAAGGTTCCAACAAGCTCTCCTTAAGGCCCAGCCTTATATCTCTCTGACCTGACTCATCTTTTTCCCTCTATGTAACTGAAGAAGAGGGATTTTCTCTGAGACCCTCTTTTGCACCTGTAGCATACTTGTCAAAAAAACTAAATCTAACCATCTAGGGATGGGCACCTTGTATTCATATCTTAGCAGCCACTGAATTCCTTATTTGAGATTAAAAAAAAAAATACTAACCTTAGCGTTGCCTATAACTGTCTTCTCTTTTTATAACTTGTCACAGCTCCTAACTTACAAAGGCTTAGAGACTCTACCTCCCTCCTGGGTTCTTTCTCTTCAGGTAACACTAATAGGAGACTCCACACTCACCTTCTAATCATGCCCACATTTTAATATTTCCAATCTTCTTCCTCAACCAAACACTAACCACTCCCTATTTTACTCCTTTAGAGGAACTATTACCTTATCCTTCACAATACATGAGGGCACATTGCCTCCAACCATCTATATCTGGTATACAGTTGGAAGTTCCTTTCTGTATGAAGGGGCTGGCTATACCATAGTATTAGGCACTTAGTCACAGGCCCTTCCTGCTCACACCAGCAATCAACAGGCTGAACTAATAGCCCTTACCCATGCCTTTCAACTGGCACAGGGACAATCCCTCAACATCTACACAAATTCCAAATATGCTTTCCATATCCGCCTGTCCCATACTGCTATCTGAAAGGAACATGGGTTACTTACCACAAAAGGAGGATCAGTAACTAATGCAAACCAAATTATGGCCATGCTAAAGACCTCCCATGTTCCCACAGCTATTGGGATTGTCCACTGTAGATCCCACCAGACAGATGACTCTATTGTCTCCAAGGGAAACAACCAAGCTGATGAGGCAGCTATAGCTGAGGCCCTTAGGGGCTGAGACTCACCTCTCCCCCACCCCCAGGACATTCTTACACTGCAACCTCCATCCCTACCTTCACCCCCTAACACTTGTCAAACTCTGTCCTAACTTTACAAGCTCTTTCATCCCAACAGCCAAGCATTGTCTTATTTTACTAAGATCCACCTACAGCCTAATCCTGAGGACTTAAGTTTCTTAAAATCTGTCACTGCTTCTTGCAAAATCTGTCAGATGTCAGACTTCGACTCAAGGTATTGTACCACCCCCTTTTCTATCTATCAGGCTAGAGATTCCTTTCCTGGAACTGACTGGCAACCTGACTTTACCCACATGCCCACTGTCAAACATGCCAAGTATCTGCTGGTCTTGGTGGACACTTTCTCAGGGTGGGTGGAGGCATTCCCATCACTAACAAAAGGGCTCAGACAGTCTCTGATGTCTGAGAGATCATCACTTGATTTGGTGTCCCAGCCTCCCTCCAGTTAAGCAACAGTCCTGAATTTACTTCCCAAATTTCTCTAATTCTATCTAAGGCCTGAGACATCCCCTGGCATTTTCATATTTTCTACCACCCTCAATCTTCAAGTAAGGTAGAAAGAACCAACCACTCTTTAAAAACCACTCTTATTCAGATGCTACAGGAACTTCATCTTGATTGGGTAAAACTCCTACCTCTGGCTCTTTTCAGGTTATGTGTCCAAGTGACCACTTCTCATCTCACTCTTTGAACTCATGTAAGGATGTCCAGTCCTAACTCCTGGCCTTTCATTCAAATGTTCTTCCCTCCCAGACCATCTACTCACCCCATTACTTTGCCACCTCCATTTTCTTCTATGGAACTTTGTTGACCACCATCTACCTTGACCACACACTGTCTCCTGTCTACTGCCTGTCAACACTAAAGATCAAGTCTTTCTATCCTCTCCAGACCATTGGTCCTCATCCCTCTCTCCCAAGGGTCCTTTTAAGGTAATTCTCGTGACTCCTACAGCTGCTAAATTCAAGGGACTCTCTCATTGGGTCCACCTGTCTCACCTCAAACCTTTCATCCCTCCACCTAAAAATGACTCTTCTTCATACACATTGATCCTAATAGGACTGTGCTCTGTTAATCTCCAGAGGATGTTGAGATCATCCACCTTGTCCTGAATCCTAGAAAATAAGTCCCAACTCTAGCAGCAGAGCTCAACCTCACTGGATTAGACATAGGTTTCTCGTCCTCCCCCTGCAGTTTGTTTCCATCCAGGGTAGCCCTTACATCTAGAGATTCAAGGTTCCAGAAACCCTCTCAGATAACAAACACTCTTTCCAAATAGGGTCAGGCAACTGCTAGCCGGAAGCCAGGAAGTGACCCAAATTGCTGTCATTCCAGTGTCTGTTATCCCATCTAAATATCATGATCTCTATACTTGCTTTTTCTTTGATTAGACAAAAGATGATTGTAAAAAATGGTCAGACAAATACGGGGGGGTGCTTATATTGGTCTTTTCAGATACATATTCTAGGATCATGGGCCAATCCATTCTTCTATCAACACCGCAAGACACTCTTCTTCTACATAAAAGACCCATGGGATTCCAGGTGGGAGACAGGAGTTGTTGGTAAGCTCTACCATAAAAATCAACCCATGTCCCCAGTAAGTACTATTCATATCCAGAGAAAATATGTCTCAATTGACCAACCTCTAGATATTAGAAAAGTAGAAGTAATCAAACAATCCTCCAAGGTCCTTTACCTCTTTGACATCCCCCCTCATAAATGGCACTAACTTGTCATTTTGCTTTTTGCTTCAGACCTTGTCCTTGACACGCCAACTCCTTTATATCACCAGACCTGGTCACTTTAAAGATTGCTGGCTATGTGTAGCCCATGGAGCTAACTCACCATTGCCACTTACAGCCTCTCAGTGATGCTGCCAAGTAAACTTACCTCAGCCTTTGTTAGCTGCCCTGACTCTGATGTTTCCACGATTCCATACCTTTCCTCTATCCCTCTTTTTGGTGTGGCAAACTGATTTAAGACCTCCGGGACACATTCTGTAGGAACGCTAAGCTCCCTAGACTGCAATAGAGCCACAACCCTTGATATATCATCTCTGCTGCAATGCTTTGCAGTCCAAAGCATGTCAATTCTTTGTGGCACTCAGGCCTATCATTGCCTACCCACCAGCTGGTCAGGAGTTTGCAGGTTGGTACTCTTTCTTTGTTGTTGTTTTTTCGAGACAGGGTTTCTCTGTGTAGCCCTGGCTGTCCTGGAACTCACCCTGTAGACTAGGCTGGCCTCGAACTCAGAAATCTGCCTGTCTCTGCCTCCCAAGTGCCACCACCACCCAGCTCACAGGTTGGTACTCCTTTTCCCTGATCTAGGAGTAATCCAAGGAAATGAGCCCCTGCCTGTCAGGAGCCATAATGGGACAAGCTAATAACTAGCAGGTAATCATCCTGACATCATAGCCTGCTTTAGATCATTATATAATCTGTGACAGGTGAGCCCTTATTAAGCAAGGCTGTAAGGGATTCATTTTAGGAAAGAATCCTACTATTAATATGCTTTTCCCGTTATTATTATACATATATAATAGTCACTAAGTAATAGCACACCCCTCTGGAGCAGATCTCTGCAGATCTACGAAGATGTACTGTCTTACAGTGATGCTATACAGATAAACAGATGACTCAAGTCTTTATGATAATCGATAAGAATTCCTAAAATTATATCAGTGATGATTAAGCTTATTTTTAGTGGAACTCCTATTAGGTCCTTTTCTGATAGTCAAAACTGCAATGAGAATTCTGCCAGTCTCCTGAGTGTCACCACCTACTCGGAGCACATTCCAAGAGGTTGTAAAACAATTAACCAAAGGTCATAAAAGGGGAACTAACGATTTATTATAGGCGCTAGGACAGAAGATTAAAATATTGACTGGGTTTGTCTATACAAAATTTCACTAATAACTTAGTTATGGTTTTATACCTTTAGTGAACCCATGGAGCTGAGACAGGTGATAAATGTTTAGCTAGATAATTAGTCCTAATGGATGTGCATGTAAACATTCTCTGTTGTAAACTCCTATTTCAATTTATGATTTGATTTTCTGTGTGAACTTTTGATGATCTTTTTAACAATGTGATCATGTATTCTGAAAGATGTTTAAGGACTGAGGACAAAGAGAAGAGTCAGAACTGGGGTACTAAGGTAAGAGGAACGGAGGTGAGAAGAACTGAGCTGAGAGAGGAATTGAACTGAGTAGAAGTTTTTAGACAGAACACCTTTTAGATTAGAAAGAATGCAGAGTGGAATAACTTAGAAACTATAGTAACCTAAAATTCTAAGGGGAAAATGTGCAGAATGCAGAGGGAAAGAGAAAAGAAGATGCTGTAGAGAGCAGATGGAGCAGGCAGGCTTCTCCTTACCATGGGACAGAACAGGTCCCATGGTAAGGACAAGGCAGGCTTAGTCTTATTAAAAAGAACAAAGCTTTTTTTTTTTTCTTACAAACATGGGTTTAGTTCATTTAGCATTAAAAGGGTAGAAGCCTTTTCTTTCTCTATGTAATAAAGATTGGAGCTCCATTTTTCATCCAGAATGAGTGAGTTCTTTCTGTATCAGTGCTTGGTCTTTTGCTCCATATGCACATGTAAGTGTGGATGTGTGTGTAAGTATGTAACTGTGAGAATGCATGCAAGCTGAGCCTAACTGGGTTTGAATGAAAATGTATAAATGAGCATAAATGAATTTATATATATGAATTTATGTGAGATTATGCATATATGCTTATGTAAGTTTTTCCTTCTGCCAGTGTTATTCTCTTCTGGTTCAATAGAAGTTTATTGCTTCTAACTTCCCCCTAGCTTGACAAGCAAGAGGCATCTGGACAATAGGGGAAAGTCTCTAGCAATTCATCTTTTACTTAATCTCCTGTTGTTTTAGGAAGAGGGCTAAGTGCCAGAAACTGCAGTTTCTGGCCTCAGAGGATCACAGAAGGCAGGTCAGCTACAATAGCATAGTAACTTAGACTTCGATAAGTAAACTTTTTGTTATATAGCAACCCTAAATTTCTCATGAGACCAAGTTTAATCCCCCCCCCGCCGATACTCTTCCCCCTCTGCTGCCTCACAAAGAAACAGGAAAGTAGAACCCCACTCCGGGGCTGGGCCCTGGCACCTGAAAATCCCAGTTGTAGATAGAATAGCTGCCCAACCTAAGAGGGCAGTTCAGATCAGGCCACTCTTGGCCACTGTGGGAATGGACAAAGGTGCTGGTACTGTAATTGCAGGGATAATGACTTCCATGACCCGATACAGTGAGTTCACTTCCAAGTTTGAAAGCAGTTTTCAAGAATGTCTAAAACTGTGCTTGCTATCCAGAAACAGATTGATTCTTTGGCAGCTGTGGTGCTTCAGAACGGATGGGGGGTTAGATATCCTGACAGCTAAAGAAGGTGTTCTTTGCCTGTTCCTCCAAGAACAATGCTGTTTCTATGTCAACCAATCCCGTATAGTGAGAAATAAAATCCATGAGCCATAATCAGACATACAGAATTTCAGGGAACGTGAGATCTCTCGTTCTGGGATTTTGAAAACCCTATATGGAAGTGGATACTCTCTTTTGTAACACCTCTCTTAGTCATCTTTCCGGTGTTATTATTCACTCCCTGCCTCGTTAATCTTGTTTCTACATTCCTTCAATGACAAATACAAAAAATTTTTTTCTCGTTTTTTTTATTAGATATTTTCTTTATTTACATGTAAATTTCTCCTTTCCCAGTTTCCCCTCCAAAAAACAAAGACAACAAAAACAAACCCCTGTTGCCTGCCTCCTCCCCATGCCTGCCACCCCACCCTCTCCCACTTATAGGCCCTGGCATTCCCCTACACTGGGGCATAGAGCCTTCACAGGGCCGAGATCCTCTCCTCCTATTGATGATCGATTTTGCAATCCTCTACCATACACATGCTGCCAGAACAATCAGACCCCTCCATGTGTGGTCCTTGGTTGGTGGTTGAGACCCTGGGAGCTCTGAGGATACTAGTTAGTTCATATTGTTGTTCGTCCTAAGGGGCTGCAAACCACTCAGCTCCATTGGTCCTTCCTCTAACTCCTTCACTGGGGACTCTGTACTCAGTTCACTGGACGGCTGTGAGCCTCTACATCTGTGTTAGTCAGGTACTGTCAGAGCCTCTCAGGAGATAGCTATATTTAGGCTGGCTTGCCCTTCCTTCAGTCTCTGCTCCATAGTTAATCTCTTAGTTAATCTCCATAGTTAACTCCTTCCGTGGGTATTTGGTTCCCCCTTTTAAGAAGGAATGAAATGTCCACCTTTTGGTCTTCCTTCTTCTTGAGTTCCTTGTGGTTTGTGGGTTGTTCTTTCTGAATTCCAAACTTCTGGGCTAATAACCACTTATCAGAAACTGCATACCGTGTTTGTTCTTTTATGATTGGGTTACCTCACTCAGGATGATATTCTCCAGATACATCCATTTCCCTAAGAATTTCATAAATTTATTGTTTTTAATAGCTGAGTAGTACTCCATTGTGTAGATGTACCACAATTTCTATATCCACTCCTCTGTTGAGGGACATCTGGGTTGTTTCCAGGTTCTGGCTATTATAAATAAGGCTGCTATGAACATGGTGGAGCATGTGTCCTTCTTACATGTTGCAGTATCTTTTGGGCATATGCCCAGGAGTGGTATAGCTGGGTCCTCCGGTAGAACTATGTCCAATTTCTGGAGGAACCATCAAACTGATTTCCAGAGTGGTTGTACCAGTTTTCAATCCCACCAGCAATGAAGTAGTGTTCCTCTTTCTCCACAACCTCTCCAGCATCTGCTGTCACCTGAGTTTTTTATCCTAGCCATTCTGACTGGTGTGAGGTGGAATCTCAGGGTTGTTTTGATTTGCATTTCCCTGATGACTAAGGATGCTGAACATTTCTTTAGGTGCTTCTCAGCCATTCAGTGTTCATCAATTGAGAATTCTTTGTTTAGCTCTGTACCCCTTTTTTTAATAGTGTTTTACAAATACAAAAAATTTCTAACCAAACTATTAATCAGTTCCTGTTACAGGATTACCAGCTGCTGTCCACAGAGGAGCTGCTATCCACAGAGGAGCCTGATGCAAATGTTTACCAAGTAGATCCTGATGGTGAAAGTCAGTTATACCCCAAAATTGACGAAGCCCCTAGACTGAAGGAAGCAGTTTAAGAGACACGATGGCCCCACTCCCTTTTCACCATTGGCTTCCTCCCCCGCCCTTTTCTCTTCTCTTCATAAGAAAAAGGGAGTATGTTGATATCAAGAACCAGTGAGGCAGATCGGCTCTGAACCCGGTGACATCACACATAGTTGACAGAGACCTGCATATCTATGGCCATGGCAACCTCCACACCTTCCCAGAATCCACTTGACTCACCCCCCACCTTTACCTGCAAGCGGCTATATCACTATCCAAATAAAAGGCAGACCCCTCTGACCTCTCTCTCTTTCCACCTTCTCTTCTTTGCCGCCACCTTTGCCCTCTTCCCCCACAATAAACCTCTGCCAAGTAGAACTGCTTTGGCCTGATGTGGTCTGTCCAGACGTGAGCTTCAATTCTTACATGACAGTCAGGATTGGTTCTCGCCCATGGGGTGGGTCTCAAGTTGGGCAGTTATTGGTTCATCATTCCCTCAATTTCTGCTTCACCTTTGCCTCTGCACTTCTTGTAGGCAGGACAAATTTTGGGTTGAAGATTTCTGTGGGTGGGTTGGTGTCCTTATCTCTCTTCTGGGAGTCTTGCCTGACTATAGGAGGTGGCCACTTCAGGCTCTATATCCCCCACTGTTAGGAGTCTCAGTGAGAGTGCCCCTCATAGACTTCTTGGAGACTCTTCTGTCTCAGGTCTCTGGCATGTCCTAGAAATGCCCCCCACCCCTGCCAACCAGCTGTTGATTTCCATTCACTCTCCTAGCCCTCTCTTCCTCTCTAGGTTTCCCCACACCTGATCTGCCCCCTATCCCACCATCTCCTCTACCTGGCTATTTTATTTATTCTTCTGAGTGAAATTCAAGCATCTCCCCTTGGGCCCTCTTTGTTATAATGTTGATTGTAACATGAGTATCCTGTACTTTATAGCTCATATTCACTTATAAGTGACTACACACCATGCATGTCATTATAGGTCTGAGTTAGCTCACTCAGGATGATATTTTTCTAATTCCATCCATTTGCCTGCAAAATTCATGATGTCCTTGTTTTTAATGACCGAGTAGTATTCCATTGTGTAAATGATCCGCATTTTTTTCTTGTTGAGGGATATCTGGGTTGTTTCCAGTTTCTGGCTATTACAAATAAGGCTGTCATGAACATCGTGGAACAAGTGCCCTGTGGTTAAGATGGGACATCTTTTAGGTTTATGCCCGGTAGCTGAGTCACGAAGTATAACTCTTTTCAAGTTTTAAGAAACTGTCAGCTAGATTTCCAGAGTATTTTTACAAGTTTGCACTCCCACCAACAATGGAGGAGTTTCTGCTCGCTCCATATCTTTGTCAGAATGTGCTATTGCTTGAGTTTTCTTTTATCTTAGCCATTCTGATGGGTGTAACATGGAATCTCAGAGTCATATTGTACCATGTATATTTTACATGTATATATTAATATGTACACTTTCTGCAGGTATCTTTAGATAGAGCTTCATAAATATTTTTGAAAATTGTTATTAAATTAGATTAGAATTGTTATTAAAATTGTTATTAAAACTAGATGTTGCCAGGCAGTGGTGGTGCACACCTTTAATCCCAGCACTTAGGAGGCAGAGGAAGGTGAATTTCTGAGTTAGAGGCCAGCCTGGTCTACAGAGTGAGTCCCAGGACAGCCAGGGCTATACAGAGGAACCCTGTCTCGAAAAAACAAACAAAACAAAACAAAACAAAACAAAAAACAAAAAAAAAAAGAAAAAGAAAAAGAAAAAACTAGATGTCAATGAGAGTGAATAGAAGGATTTATGTTTGCAAACTTCACCATGTGAGTTGTTGTTGGACCATGAAAGGCAGTCTGTGTTCTTGGTTGAGTGAGGCTTACTCCAGACACTCAATAGAAAATTCTACAAGGGACAGGACAGTAACGCTATGCCCTCAGCCATAGACACCTGACACCAAGAGGCCTCCAACTCCATTTTCCTGTGGCTAGACAATGCCCCAAGCTCCCAGTATTCTGGCTGAATTCCACCCCCAGTCTTCTGACTACAGCCAGGTATGCCCTGCCCCACATACCTGGGAATAGAAAAGTAGCCCATCCCGCCATAAAAGGGGCTGTTTGGCCTCTCCTCTCTCTCTTAATCTCTTACTCTTAGCTTCTTGCTCTTACTCTTGCCCTCCTTCTCCTCCCTTCCCTCTCTCTCCACGTGGCCATGACTGGCATTTACTTTTCTACTCTCTCTCTCTCTCTCTCTCTCTCTCTCTCTCTCTCTCTCTCTCTCTCTCTCCTACAACAAATGCTTTAAGACCATGGACTGACTCCTTTGGTCTAGACTTGTCATGCTGATGCAATGGATTAGGCCTTGCCCTAGAGATCTGCATCTAATCTCCCACAGGAAAGTCTCCCAGCATTTCCAGCCTCTAAACCAGACCAAGGACTCTTGCCAGCAAGGGGACCCCCAGGTACCCCCTTTTGTCCCCACCCCTTTCTCCCTTTGGCCTGACACTGACTGCACTTCCCCCTAGGGCCTACAATTTGTTCTCAGCTCTTCTGCAGTATTCAGCGGTATCTGGGATGCCCAAGACAGAGAACCCACAGGACTGTTCCCTCTTTACCTCCCGTGGACTCGTGTAGTAGCTTCCCATAGCCAGATGCCCACCCAGCAGAGTAGAGAGTGCAGGCAGTCTCCTGCATCTACCTGGCCAGCATACCTGAGCTCTGGAGGGATGCAGGTTACCCTCCCACCCCTTTATTTCCTCAGTGCCCAGCATGTGTTTGTTTGTTTTAGTTTATTGCTTTTTGCAGGCATTCCTGTTAGGAAAAACAAACTATGAACACTGGTTCTGGGAGAGAGAATACTGTCCTTTTAATAAAATCTTTAAACTTGAGAGAAGTAAAATACCATGATTTTCAAAAACAGGAGATGTTATTCCCCCAAAGACATACAGAAGAGAAAACCTGCAGAGAGAATTTGGCTTGTCACAGAGAAATTAATTGACTAAATGGAAACTGCTGTCCTGATGTAACTATGGCTGGGCAATATTTGGTAAACTTGTTATTGCATAAGTTTAGCAATTTTCAGTGCTCAGCTCAGATAAATGAGAAGTCCCTGTATTCTCTGCTGTCATACATGTGTAGCTCATTACCATATTCACTTATTCTATCTAGCCAGAACTTTAGGCACAGCATTAGACAGAGGTGCCAAGAGGAGGCATCTTTTCTTTATTTTTGATCTTGGGGAAAACATGAGTCTTTTTCTATCAAGCATGTGTGAGTTTTTTATAGATACACTATGTAACATTAAATTTTGTTCCATTTTTTTTATTTGGGCATGGGATACAAGGTATAGGATGATAAAGGTGCTTTTTTGCTTCTAAATAAGAGTTATATTTTCAAAAATCCTATTAACAATAATATGAATGATTTTCCTGTGAAAATTGTCAAGAAGTCTCACTTAATCATAGAGTGACTGTATCATTCCTTATTTTTGTGAAAGGGTCCTACTATGTAGGCTTGGCTGGCCTAGAACTTGCTATGTGAACCAAGATGGTTTTGAACTTAAAGCAATCAACTTGCCTCTGCTTCCTGGGAGCCAGAATTAAAGTCATGTGCCACCATCCCTGCTGGTACCCTCATATTTATATGATACTGAGATTTATAGTATAGTTTTACTTTTACTCAGGAAAGATATTGGGCCTCCAGTTACTTTTTCTTGTGGTGGTATCTCTCTCTGACATTGATACTGGAATAAAACTGGCTTCATAGCGTAACACAGAAGCATCTCCCTTATACGTCTTTCAAAGAGTTTAAACAGGATTGGGATTTTGAACCTTTGACACACTTTACCACAAATCTCTGCAAGTCTCAGCTTTTCTTTGTGGGTAGTGTTCAGGTTACAAACTAGATCTCTTGCCATAGTCCACTGTTCCTACTATAAACTTAGCGGCTGATGAAGAGCTTTCATTTACGGAGTTGTAAGAAGTCTAAGATGTGCTCGCACTGGGTAGAGCTCCAAGGCTTTTCAGGGCTGTGCTACATCCAGAAGGCTGGCAAGGAGAAGAGCTGCCTTGTCATTATAGCTTCTAGGAGGCCAGCAAAGACCTACTGTGCTGCCTTAATGCCACTGTTTAATTTTAGGGAGAGTGATTTGAATGATTATAAGTGCCAACTGCCTTTCACCTGAGAAACTTCATCTAGCCCATCCAGTCCTTTCTATAAAGGAGACTTGCTACTAACAAATATTTTGTTTTTGCATATATATGTATATATGTATGTATGTATGTATGTATGTATATAACATATAGCTAGTATAAACTTACATACAGTCTTGAACTGTAAGATTTCTGGGTGTAGAATTCTTTGTTAGCCTTTTTTTTTTCTTTTATGCAGTTGGATTAGTTGCCCATTG
This sequence comes from Mastomys coucha, assembly GCF_008632895.1. Lineage (NCBI taxonomy): Eukaryota > Metazoa > Chordata > Mammalia > Rodentia > Muridae > Mastomys > Mastomys coucha. Next base: position 6,500,042 of record NW_022196899.1, read on the forward strand.
CTTTCATAGTTTCTGATATGAAAATGGCTCTTGCTGAGGTGGGGGAATTAGTTGCCCATTGCTTTCATAGTTTCTGATATGAAAATGGCTCTTGATGAGGTGGAAGGAAGTGTGTTCTGGGAATGGATGAAAGCAAAGTATAATGATAGTTAGCCTTGAAGATGCCATTATGAAATCTATTACTTTGAGGGTTAACTTACAAAATTATGTAAATTTTTGTAGATTATGATCCTCTTCTGAAGATTCAAAATATAATGACTTTTCCACCAAGAATTAATTAAAGTTAATCAGCTGTTAATTTTACTTACTGTCTTTTGCTTATATGTGCCCTTTCTGTCTTCTTGCTTTTAAGAGTATCCTATGTTTGTTTTTGAACAATTGAGCTGTCAAGTTCCTCTATGATTGTGTTTAAGTTCTGGTTCCTCGGAGTTCATGGAAACTCTTGGGTACATGTTGTTCTTCATCACATTTGTAAAATTTTAGCCCTTATCTATTTCTACCTCTTTAAAATATTCCCTTTGCAAATATGCTGGTGTGTTTTCTGTCCCGGGTTTCTTTGAGACTGAAATTATCTTTCTGTCTGTCCTTCCTTGCATCATTGCTGTGGCTCCCTCCTGGTACTGGTCCTTCCCTTGGTTCAAAACCATTGCATAGTCCTAACAGTCTTCGGACACGCATCAGCTCAGGTTCGTTCTCCTCTTAGCATCCCAATGTTACTTCCCATTTGGCCTCAAAACCATAGTATAACTTACTAGTAACTTACAGGTTATTTTATGAGAGATTCATAAGCATTAGACTTCAACTATCCAGTATTGCATGTGTGGATAATCTCTAGCCCTAATCAGGACCACTTGATCATTTACATCAATGTTTCTTTTTGAAATGCTTGAATTGCATTTGTTTGTTCAGGGTTTGGTAGTCACTTATGTGGGCTTGAACGTCAGAATACATTTAGGATTTGACTCTCTCAAATTATGTCTTTCCTGGAACTCAAACTCAGGTCATCAGTTTTGATAACAAGTACCTCATGCACTGAACCATCTCGCTGACACAAATGCGTTGTTTTGGCTTTTTTGTTTTTTGTTTTGTTTTGTTTTGTTTTTTGCAACAGTGTTTTTCTGTATAGCCCTGGCTGTCCTGGAACTCACTCTGTAGAACAGGTTTGCCTCAAACTCAGAAATCCTCCTGTCTCTACCTCTGCCTCCCAAGTGCTGGGATTAAAGGCGTGCGCCACCACTGTCCGGCATCACAAATATGTTCATATCTTATACAGGTAAAACTACATATTTGTGTTTAGATGTCTGCTCAGTGTTCCTTGTGTTCTGTTTAGAGTGTAAGTTTCTAGGTTGCATAAAGGAGACATATTTTCTTCTTGGAGTAGATTGCCAGATTTAGACAATACTGCTTACACTGATGTAGAATTAGGTAGTAGAATTATCATCTTAGAGAATTAACTGCAAGATGATATAGGTTGAATAATAAGAGTCAGCCTCAGCATCCAAAATTAGAGTAGGAGGGCTGGTAAGAAGGCTCCATAGTTAAAACTAGAGTAGGAAGGCTGGTAAGAAGGCTCCGTAGTTAAAACTAGAGTAGGAGGGCTGGTAAGAAGGCTCCGTAGTTAAAA